>NC_072779.1:9409380-9737442 GCF_022539595.1 Amphiprion ocellaris
CGTTTTAAGAGCGACATGCTAAACTATGGCGTTTTTGGAGCGACATGCTATACTATGACTTTTTTTGGACGACATGCTATACTATAACGTTTTAAGAGCGACATGCTATACTATGACGTTTTTAGAGCGACATGCTATACTATGACTTTTCAAGAGCGACATGCTATACTTTGACGTTTTTTGGGCGACATGCTATACTATGACGTTTTTTTGGACGAAATGCTATAATATGATGTTTTTAGAGCGACATGCTATACTATGATGTTTTTTGGACGACATGCTAAACTACGTTTTTTTGGATGACATGCTATGCTATGACATTTTTTGGAGCGACATGCTATACTATGACGTTTGTTGAACGACATGCTATACGATGACGTTTGTTGAAAGACATGCTATACTATGACGTTTTTAGAGCGACATGCTATACTATGAGGTTTTGAGTGCGACATGCCATACTATGACGTTTTTTTGAGCGACATGCACTACTATGACGTTTGTTGAACGACATGCTATACTATGACGTTTTACGAGTGACATACTATACTATGACATTTTTTGGGTGACATGCTAAACTATGACAACTGTTGAGTGACATGCTATACTGTGATGTTGTTTGGACAAAAGGCTAAATTATGACGATTTTTGAACGACGTGCTATACTATGACGTTTTAAGAGCGACATGCTATACTATGACGTTTTTTGGAGCGACATGCTACACTATGACGTTTTTTGGAGCGACATGCTACACTATGACGTTTTTTGAGGGACATGCTATACTATGATGTTTTTTGGACAAAAGGCTATGCTATGACGTTCTTAGAGCGACATGTTACACTATGATGTTGTTAGAGCAGCGTGCTATACTATGACGTTTTTAAAGCGACATGCTATACTATGACGTTTTTTGGACGACATGCTATACTATGACATTTTGTTGAACGACATGCTATACTATGACGTTTTTTGAGCGACATGCTATACTATGACGTTTTTAAAGCGACATGCTATTCTCTGATGTTTGTTGAACGACATGCTATACTATGATGTTTGTTGGACCAAAGGCTAAACTATCACGTTTTTTGGACGACATGCTATACTATGACGTTTTTTGGACATGTTATACTATGACGTTCTTAGAGCGACATGTTACACTATGACGTTTTTAGAGCAGCGTGCTATACTATGACGTTTTTAAAGCGACATGCTATACTATGACGTTTTTTGGACAACATGCTATACTATGACATTTTGTTGAACGACATGCTATACTATGACGTTTTTTGAGCGACATGCTATACTATGACGTTTTTAAAGCGACATGCTATTCTCTGATGTTTGTTGAACGACATGCTATACTATGATGTTTGTTGGACCAAAGGCTAAACTATCACGTTTTTTGGACGACATGCTATACTATGACATTTTTAGAGCGACATGCTATACTATGACATTTTTTGGAGCGACATGCTATACTATGACATTTTTTGGGCGACATGCTATACTATGACGTTTTTAGAGCAACGTGCTATACTATGACGTTTTACGAGCGACATGCTATACTATGATGTTTCTTGGACAACATGCTATACTATCACTTTTTTTGGATGACATGCTATGCTATGACATTTTCAGTGCGACATGCTATACTATGACCTTTTTTGGACGACATGCTGTACTATGACTTTTTCGTACGACATGCTATACTATGACGTTTTTTGGACATGTTATACTATGACGTTTTAAGAGCGACATGCTATACTATGATGTTTTTTTTACCAAAGGCTATACGATGACATTTTTTTGACCAAAGGCTACACTATGATGTTTTTTGAGCGACATGCTATAATATGACGTTTTTTGGACGACATGCTAAACTATGACGTTTTTTGAGTGACATGCTATACTATGACAGTTTGAGAGCGACATACTATACTATGACGTTTTTAGAGCGACATACTATACTATGATGTTTGTTGGACCAAAGGCTATACTATGACGTTTTTTGGATGACATGCTATACTATGACGTTTTAAGAGCGACATGCTATACTATGACGTTTTTAGAGCGACATGTTATACTATGACGTTTTTAAAGCGACATGCTATACTATGATGTTTGTTGGACCAAAGGCTATACTATGACATTTTTTGGAGCGACATGCTATACTATGACGTTTGTTGAACGACATGCTATACTATGACGTTTGTTGAAAGACATGCTATACTATGACGTTTTTAGAGCGACATGCTATACTATGACGTTTTTTGAGCGACATGCTATACTATGACGTTTGTTGAACGACATGCTATACTATGACGTTTTACGAGTGACATACTATACTATGACATTTTTTGGGTGACATGCTAAACTATGACAACTGTTGAGCGACATGCTATACTATGATGTTGTTTGGACAAAAGGCTAAATTATGACGATTTTTGAACGACATGCTATACTATGACGTTTTAAGAGCGACATGTTATACTATGACGTTTTTTGGACCAAAGGCGAAACTATGACGTTTTTTGGACGACATGCTATACTATGACGTTTTAAGAGCGACATGCTATACTATGGCGTTTTTAGAGCGACATGCTATACTATGACATTTTTTGGAGCGACATGCTATACTATGACGTTTTTTGGAGCGACATGCTACACTATGACGTTTTTTGAGGGACATGCTATACTATGATGTTTTTTGGACAAAAGGCTATGCTATGACGTTCTTAGAGCGACATGTTACACTATGACGTTTTTAGAGCAGCGTGCTATACTATGACGTTTTTAAAGCGACATGCTATACTATGACGTTTTTTGGACGAAATGCTATACTATGACATTTTTGTTGAACGACATGCTATACTATGACGTTTTTTGAGCGACATGCTATACTATGACGTTTTTAAAGCGACATGCTATTCTCTGATGTTTGTTGAACGACATGCTATATTATGATGTTTGTTGGACCAAAGGCTAAACTATCACGTTTTTTGGACAACATGCTATACTATGACGTTTTAAGAGCGACATGCTATACTATGACGTTTTTTGGGTGACATGCTATACTATGACGTTTTTAGAGCGACATGCTATACTACGACGTTTTTTGGAGCGACATGCTATACTATGACATTTTTTGGGCGACATGCTATACTATGACGTTTTTAGAGCAACGTGCTATACTATGACGTTTTACGAGCGACATGCTATACTATGATGTTTCTTGGACGACATGCTGTACTATGACTTTTTTGTACGACATGCTATACTATGACGTTTTTTGGACATGTTATATTATGATGTTTTTTGGACATGTTATACTATGACGTTTTAAGAGCGACATGGTATACTATGATGTTTTTTTCACCAAAGGCTATACGATGACATTTTTTTGACCAAAGGCTACACTATGTTTTTTGAGCGACATGCTAAAGTATGACGTTTTTTGAGTGACATGCTATACTATGACAGTTTGAGAGCGACATACTATACTATGACGTTTTTAGAGCGACATGCTATATTATGATGTTTGTTGGACCAAAGGCTATACTATGACGTTTTTTGGATGACATGCTATACTATGACGTTTTAAGAGCGACATGCTATACTATGACGTTTTTAGAGCGACATGTTATACTATGCCGTTTTTAGAGCGGCATGCTATACTATGATGTTTGTTAGACCAAAGGCTATACTATGATGTTTTTTGGATGACATGCTATACTATGACATTTTTTGGACGACATGCTATACTATGATGTTTGTTGGACCAAAGGCTATACTATGTCGTTTTTTGGATGACATGCTTTACTATGACGTTTTAAGAGTGACATGCTATACTATGACGTTTTTTTGGACGACATGCTATACGATGCCGTTTTTTTGACCAAAGGCTATAATATGACGCCTTTTGAGCCACATGCTATACTATGACGTTTTTAGAGCGACATGTTATACTATGCTGTTTTTAGAGTGACATGCTATACTATGACGTTTTTTTGGACAACATGCTATACTATGACGTTTTCTTGGACGACATACTATACTATGACGTTTTTTGGACGACATGTTATACTATGATGTTTGTTGAACGACATGCTATACTCTGATGTTTTTTGTGATGACATGCTATACTATGACGTTTTAAGAGCGACATGCTATACTATGACGTTTTTTGAGCAACGTGCTATACTATGATGTTTGTTGGGCGACACGCTATAGTATAGGCTTTTTAAATTGACATATTACTGACGTTTTGTTGTTTTAGTTTTTTTGTTTTTTTATCAACATATAAAACATAAGAACATAAGAATTTGAACAATTTTAAAAATTACTATACTTTTACTTGTGCAATGAAATATTTTTCTATGGCATTTTTGAGACGACGTATTATACTCTGTTTTCTTAAATAACATACTATTTTGACAATATACTGCACTATGACATTTTCTGAACCACATATCATACATGACAATTTTACGCCACATCCTATCATTTTGCGCTTTTTGAACCACATAATAATCTATGGGTTTTTCCCCCCCAACAGGCTATACTATGACCTACAGGCCATACTATGTTATTCTTGAAAAGTATACTATACTTTGACATTTTCTGAACTACATCCTATACTATGGCGTTATACACAGAGTGCTTTGGTTACATGTTGATTTATAATCTAGATTTTTTTCTGTTTTATTTTTTGACAGGATTACCACAGACCTGACCGTGAACATCGTTGACACCCACCCGAGGGAGACGCTGCCTAAGATCTCGAGGCTGCTTGGTCGTGGTCTTTCTGGTCCTGCTCCAGAACGCCTTCATCAACTACGTCTTCTTTTGAAGAGGCCCTCAGATGCTGCAATCTGTGACCTTAAGGAGGAACTGCTACTTTCACTCTGTAACGAGACGGCGGTTATTTTGAAGACCCAGCTCCTGGCGGCTTTGAGAGAAAATTTAACATCCATCAAAACGGAACTACAGACAGTTAAATCTGAGCTGTCGATCAGTATTTCAAACATCAAGTCCGACCCGGGTGCCTTAAAACGCGCTGCTCGGCAGCTCCTAGTCCGAATTTATTACAAGGAATAAACATACATACAAACAACAGTCTCTCGACATGAATATTCAAACAACAAGTTCATAAACAATACATAAATCCTAAAATATATAAAACACAGTCCCAAACGGTAACATACCACTGTCGTCCATGTGACGCGTATGTGCTGGTCGCGGGTACGAATTGTTTTTAGCTCGCTAGACAGACAGCTCATTCAAACATTTTGTCTCAATAACCCGCAAAATAATGCTCCAAAATGCACACTCAATTAACATAGTACATTAACACAATTCATATAAACACCAGGAATACTATATTTTATACAAGTCATACCTGAAGAAGAGGATCAAAAAGCGCACGCTCACGATATGCAATGCTTCCTCGGCAGCTCCAGTCCGAATGAAGCATAGCGGTGGAGAGCTCCCCCTTCCGGCTTCTGCAGGCATGAGCAATCAATCATGATCATAAGCCCGAACAAGTGGATCACAGATCCCTACAACTTCTCAACCCACAGATCTTTAACATTCTTCAACAGTTCTTAAAACTTTGACCATTTTCAACAGCAACACATTTAACAGTTTTAACAACATATTTAACAGTTTCTGAAGTCTTTTTAACCCATATGAGAGAAATATTTTAACCTCTTGTACAAGATCCTAGTCAGTTAGTATAACTGTCTCTTTGCCTATTCATACTATTACACACATTCAAGTTGTTATAGCTGTCTTTGCGTTTATTCATGACTATCAAACTTTTCCTTCACAGACTTTTCAGGAAATTATTCTCTCAGGTTTTCTCTGCTATTTATATTTTTATTATCTGTGATTATTTCATTATTGTAAATTGAAGTTTGAGGCATAAAGACTCCTTTATTTTAATCCTGAAATCTTTGATGTAGCAGAACTAAACTTCCATTTTCCTTCTTGTACTTCTGATACTAGAACTAAATGTGTCTTCAACACGGATCATCTGGTTTTAATCAATCAGCAGCAACATCACAACAACAAATGACACAATTTTCAACAAATTAATGAAATTGATGTCATTTAAAATTATCAGAGTCTGTTTTAGTGTCAAATTAAAGCTGATTACTGTCAACTAGAACATTAACATTACTGTTTTAATCACATTTAAGTTTCCAGGAAACAACACAAACATTGTTAGCTTGATGTTACATTTAGCTGCTAATGAGAACTTATCAGCTAGCTCAGTTAGCATCGCAAATTCACATTAAAGCTAATATTCACTGGATGGTAACTCTCTTCTCTGGTCAACACACACAAATAAACTCCACCAACTCCTGGGGTTCACTGCTAAACTTGCTCTGAATATTTTTGTTCTCGTCTTTGTCAAGCCCAAACGAAAAATTAATCCATATTCTGGGTACATTACCGACAACAGCATCCCTGGAGTGACCTGAAAGGTTAGCCGACCTAGCGGAAGTGCTAATGAGGTCTGCTCTGGCATGGATTTTTACCGTCACACATGTAGCTTTGAAAATAAATCTTCTACAAGACACGGAGCTGTAGCTCCATTTCAGTGTGAGCTCTAATGTTTCTCTGTGTGACTGTATCTGACTTTCTCTAATAAAATCCTCCTGTTCGCTAGGAGCTGCAGCTACCATAGATATGAAGTTCTATGTATGGGTCAGACAGACTGAGAGCTGGAGAGCAGCGATTGGTCAGACTGACTGAGAGCCGAGGACTCTCTGTCCCGCCCTCATTTTCCGGCTTCTGCTGTTAACCGACGCTGCTGCTAACAACGTTAGCCTCCAAAAGTGAAGATAAACTCTACAGGTAAGTCATTTTTGTAACTAGTTGTACTCTTCTCCACATCTGGACATCACATATAAAGCAGCGAAGTTACTGTAAGTTAACATCAGACTGTAACCTCTGACATAAACATGTTCTAACATCGTGATTTAAAATTGTTTTGTAAATCTGAGATTACGTTTCCTCATTTAGTGTTAATGCTGATGCTAAATCAGGTTAGTCAGTGTCATAAACTAGTAAACTGTTAGCTGTAGCCAAGTTTCCTGAAGGTCACAGCTGGTCAATCATAACGGATCGATAACTGCTGTTTTAATTATCAGCAGATATAAATAAATCTACATTAATGTTCCTCCACAGAACTGTTACTGATGAATGTTGATCTCTCAGTTCAGTTCTGAGTTAATATCTCTGTTCTTTCCTTCAGTTTTTTTCTCTCTAACAGTGTATGGGGAGATAACTGTGGAGCTCATGTTAATGCTAATGATACATTAGAATAAAATAGAATAAACTTTATTGTCCATCTAAGGCAGTAAAATGGTCTTTAGCCTCAAGCAGAAAAAGAAACATTTCCATATGATTAAAAAATAGGACAAAACACAACACTCTATTGTGTTCCACTCATAAGCTGATGTGTTCACTCTCATATTTAACGTCCCTGCAGTTGGAATGAAAGGACCTTGTGGATCGTTTCCTTACTGTTAGTGTATTTTCCTTCTAGCCTTGGTCTGGATCATTGGGAACATCTGGTCTGATGGACTGAGAGCTACAGAGAACATGAACATCCAGCTGTGGTTGTCTGAAGAATCTTCTCTCCTTCATCACTGTGAGGAAGAGCAGCACTGATGTCCTCCTCATCCTTCCAGTAATAATAATAATGCTGCAGATTCAGCTCCTCTCTTCATAATACAACTTGTCTTGTTTCTGTCCTTCTGTAAGTGAAAGTTAAACAGGAAATGGTTCACTGAGGATGTCATCCATTCAGTCTCCTTCTTCACAACCAGATGAGGTTTTTCTTCTGTTGGCTTCAATCAGAAGATCCTCACAGTGAATATGAGACACCTAAGATGAAGACAGACGTCACAGTATCAGCATCAACAGCAGAGGTTCATTTTAAAGTGACCCTGGACAGATTTCCTCTGTCATATATAGTTTTCCAAGCACTGAAAGACAGAAAGGCCTGTAGTCACTTTAGCTTTAGGGGAGAGGATTTTATTATCCAGCTTATCTGTGCTGTAATTTAAATATAATAACTGTAGTGTTTATCATTACTTTGGTCATATTCTGGGAGGTTATTTTTCTAATCTGCACTAAGATGTACTACGACATGTGACTCAGTCATTAAACAACGTTAACCATCAGAGAGTAAATTTACTGTTTTCTCCAGTTTAACTTCAGAGACTCAGCAGATATTCAGGACTACTGACAACACAGAACCTTAACCTTACTGTTTTAATCACATTTAGGTTTTCTAAACATTACATTAATGTGAACCAGCGTCTCCATGAACAGTTTCATGAACTAAATGCACCACATTACAGTAACACAACGCACTTCAGCTGTTTACATGAAACACAACACAAACATCGTTAGCTTAATGCTACGTTAGCTTTAATCAGGCTATGACTGAGTAGCTAGCTCGGTTAGCATCGCTAACATTAAAGCCAATATTTACTGGATTCTAACTCTTCTCTGGTCAACACAGACAGAAATAAACTCCACCAACATCTGGAGCGCATGGCACACAGTATATCTGACACTACAACTGCATATAAAGTGCATTGAAAGCGGCACCGATACGAAAATAAACACTTACCGAACAAGACCTTTCAGTGTCTGCTGGTAGAATCAGCTGAAGGCAGAAAACTGGTCAACACAAGCCAACGGGCAGGAAAACTGTCTGTGGAAAAGGTTCTGCTGCTCCACCGATAAATAAACCAACAGTTATTATATCAGAATTAATCCAAATGAGGAGAACAGAGTCTCTGCTTCCTCCTCCATAGGACCTGTCAATCATTCCAGACCGGACTGTCAATCAAGTAACCCCGCCCCCTGGCTTCGCAAAACTTTAACGCGCTATAAAAAATTCAATATTTATTTATTTTAAGATCAGCCACCTGATGTGTCAGTTTGACCATGAAAACTAACGAAAAAAAATTATATACAGTCTATGCACCGTACTCTGTTTGGCTCCACACTTGCTGATGACCACTTCCGGTCTCATAAAATGAAAAAAACGGACCTTTTTTCGATTCTGTCTCTTACTGATTTTACGTTTTTGTTATTCTAAATATAAAATGAAAATCAAAGCATTTTTAAAATTTCGTGTATCCCTTTTTGATCATGAAAAGGAAAAACGCATTATATTTCAATTTTATTTTTTGTATTTTAAAACGAAAATCAAATAACCACTTGTTTTTTGTTTTTCAATACCCGTTTCAGAACGGAAAATCCAATTGCCAAAATGTACACGGACCCAACCAGCAGGGATACCAGGAAGTCGTGGCAAAAAAGTAGTCCGTCACAAAACTTCAAGTACAACATCAAATTTATGTTTGTCTGTCTGTTTGTTTGGGTTTTTTTTCTTACAGTTTTGTTTGGTACTAGTTAAACAAACGGCACATAAAGCTTAAAAGGTGCGGGAGTCTTATTTATTTATTTGTTTACCTTTAGAGTCAATCCAGGTGAGTCGTTTCCCTCTTCTTTCCTATCTTTAAGCTAAGCTAAGCTAAGCTAACCGACTGTCAGGTAGCTGCCTAATGTACAAACATGAGTGTGTTATCAACAGTGTTAGGAGGGTTACTGTAGGAAAGAATTTACGAATATACAATGATGACACAATTATAAGTAAAAACAAAAAATATAAGTAACATATACCTATGTGTATGTACATCATACTTTATTTTAATTTGAAAATGTATTTCAGAAATGTACTCCTGCTGAGAATATTGTCTATTTAATTTTAATTACATTTAGTATTTCTATAGATTGTTAGATTAAATATCTATCTATCTATCTATCTATCTATCTATCTATCTATCTATCTATCTATCTATCTATCTATCTATCTATCTATCTATCTACTACAAATATCAGTAATCTGATTACATATATACAACCTGAAATGAGACAGTAAATATGCAGATTTCCCCAAATGTCAAATAACTCCTCTGAGAAACTCAGTGCTACAACGGAGTAGGGCAAAGAAAGTTTCCAAGTGTAGCACGTAAGTGTGTTAGCTTAAGATCAAATAAATAAATACAAGATAATATTAGAAGACACTGTTAACTATGATTTAAGTACAATTAAATATAGGACAGAAATGAGGTAAAATAGTATAGGACAAACAAGTGAAATCAGTTGTTCTGAATATAAATTAACCTGTTTTGATCATTTAAAAATATATATATTATCTTCCTATTTTTTTTTCTTGCAGAGATGTCCCATAATCCATCTTACTATTGAGTATTATTCGTAAAATAACAACACCAGGAATGTGTGGTATGCTCTCACTCTGCAGGTGTTTAGAGAAAGGTCTTGACGTTTGATCATGAGATTAAATTGCTTGTTGAGACATGTTTGTTGCGCTGAAGAAAAATAGTGCAGTAGAACTTGATCTACAAATACTGACGCCAGTGTTTATTTGATGAGGTTTGACCTATTTGTTGTAAAATTGTAATTATTCTAGATGTCATTAGAGAAAAACAGTTTTACCCTGAAGACTTGGCCAACCTGTGTGATTATTCTCTTATTCAAAGGCAACCTACTACTAGCTAAAGGGAGTGTACAGAGAGTTTGGTGCACAGCTTGGCAATGAAAAACGCACAACTATAAACCACTTCCTGCTGCTGCATTAAGACAAAAACTAGATTGATTTATAGCCCTCTGAATTAGACTACCTTCTGAAATAAGAAAACAACCAGGAAACAACTTGTCCAATTTACAGTAAAGTAAGTAGGTAAGTTCTTCCTCCTTGCACCCAAAGATTTCCAACTTTATTCCGTTGGTTGCTGACTCATCTCTGCTCACGTATGTAGGAGGTTTGATGCCAAAAAGTACCCTCAGCTACACGAAAAGACTAACTGGTGTTTTCCCCCGAAGCATTTCTTTACCAAAAATAAACTGATGACTAATCATAAGTGTGATTCTGACTTCATACAGCATTCACTTCCTTTAGACTGCCTTAAAAATTATTCTGACTGTTTTCTCCCTTCACAATCTGTCTGACCTGCATGTTTAACTTTGCTAATACAAGAGCATTTTACATTAGGTATCATACGCCAAGCCACAATAATCTGATAACATCAAAGCATGAGCAGTCCTCCTCCCTTTGTTTCCCTGCTGCTCTGGCCTGTTTGCACGTCACGTGTTTGCGTAGCGACTGAAAAGAAGGAAGAACGCACAGACGGGCCACATGAAGCCACAGCCTCCAACTGACATCACATCATGTCATGCTGTGTCACTGTGAAGACCTTCAGGTAAAACAGGTTTAGTGGCATTCTGTCTCTTGTGCTCCCTCCTTTTTGTTTTACTGTCTGCCTCTTGCTCTTCCAAGATTATTTATCACTGACAGTATCTGCAGATGGTTCAACTGATTCTGCCGAGCTGATCATGGATTACTCTCAGCCCTTCTCCGTCTTGAATCAGAGGCTGCGACCTCGATACCTCAGCATCGCACAGCTCGTCTCCCCTCTACAAGAAGTGGATGAAACACAGGTGGGCTCTCTCAGGAGTAAAACTACATCCCAGCGACCAACAGTTATGCCAGCAGAGATGGATCCAAAAGACTCTGTGACTAAAACAGAACCAGGAGATCCAGAAGAAGCTGGAAATAAAGAGGAATTGGTTTCTGATGGCCTACAAGAAGAAATCTTTGCTGCTCTGCCGGGCTTTCCCACCTCAAGCCTTCTCACTGAGATGAATTTGACAGATGTTGGTGAAGGGGAGAGCGCCGACGACGACAGCGGCACCTCACAGAAAGGCAGTTCAGGTGAGCAGACTTCAGACGGGACAAGAGACTCTACAGGAGCTTTGACTGGTGAAGATGGGAGCCCTTTCCAGAGGGGCTTCTTCGACGGGACCTTACCAGACCTGCTAAAAAATGGCAAGCCGCTTGGCAGACGCAGGACACTGGGACATGTCTCTGAAACGGTAGGGAAACAATCTCTTTATTGTGTTGCGTATGTGTTGAAATCTGTTCTGCTGCAAACAGTCTAATCAAACAATGAAACCTGTAATACTGGGAGGAGACAGTCTTTACTGTTGCTTAGCAGTATACCAAACACATACAACAAGCACAAAATTAGCGATTCAAGTTCAACAATCTTGCCCCACTGCATAATGAAGTGTGATTAAAATATCTGTGACACTGATGTCAGAGAACAGTAAACCACAGCTTGCAGTGATGATAAATGACTTTCGAGGTCACACTTTATCACCTGATAATTACAGGGTTGGATTTGTAGTCATGAGTGTGAAAATGGGAACACTGTTGGTGTAAAATATTTTGTGTGCACACTTTGTTAACAGCTTTATTACTCGGGTGTTTTTGTGCACGTTTCTTGTAATGCATTCATGTGTGCATGTTTACTGACTTCTCATCCAGTACGACTGGATTTCTTGTCTACAGTTTCACCCAGGAATCTAGATTAGCAGTTTCTGTTTACATAAAGTTAAAATGTAATGAAGTTGGACTTTTTGCGTGCGGGCGTGTGATAGTCTTCACAACAAAACATGGTCATGTGCCTTTTTATTGTTATAATTCACTGCAGCTTAAAGAAGTACGCAGAGAAGTGGAGCTGTCTCGGAGGAGAAGCATCAAGCTGAAGGCCCAGGTGGACAAACTACAGGAGAGAAGAGATGGACCGGGCTGGAGTCAGCACAGAGAGAGGGTAAAGACTGCACACATTACCAGGACACAGCGTACATCTGCAGAGCTCTGTGGGTATGTCATACCTTCTTTCTGCTCATTTCCAAACCAGGTCACAGAGGAGGTTCTGTCCATTCTGAGGCTGCTGCACCCGCTGACGGAGCCGGAGTCCAGCCAACCGGAGCCGTGTGAAGGGGAAAACTGCCTGGACGCTGCTCTGGCACAGCTGCAGAATGTGGCCCGCAAACTGGCAATCAGCCAAACCAAACAGGTCAGGGCAACACCTGCATGCACTCAAATAAAGCTGCTCACCATTTCCTTAGCTTGAGTTGATTTTAGTGGGCATGTTGCTCAGAGGAATGTTTACTTTGTTCATACTAGTGGTGGTTCAAGTGACAAAGGTGAGAAATCATTTTCACAGAGTTTTATAGATAGATAGATAGATAGATAGATAGATAGATAGATAGATAGATAGATAGATAGATAGATAGATAGATAGATAGATAGATAGATAGATAGATAGATAGATAGATAGATAGATAGATAGATAGATAGATAGATAGATAGATAGTTTATTAATCCTGAGGGAAATTCAAGTTTTGTTTTCAATTTCTAGTTGAAATATTACAATTTTAGCTCTTTTCAAAAATGTCTTTGTATCCACACCTTTACTGATGATGGTATTAATAATACAGACAGGAAACGTGGGAGGAAACTAGAACGGAAACCCGACTGTAGATTAGTATTATAGCTTAAATTAACCATTAGACCACTGAGCAGCCTAAATTACAGTCATTTGATAAAAGTAAAAGGAGCTGCTGTATTTTTGGCTGCACATTAATGTATTTACATTTTCAAGATAGTTTCTTGGTAGAAATCCTTAAATCTAGCCCTGAGCATGGGATTTGTAATGATGGATGAAACCTCAAGAGCATTACCTGTAGGTTTCTTGAACTGTGCTGCTAAAACTCGGTATTGTGGCCCCGACTCAGAACTCCCAGCTCCTCAAAAAAGAGCAAAGATATGGAGCTAGAGGTGGACTGTGACAGCGTCTCTGGGCCATGAAATGTCCTTTGACGATACCCGCCAGCAGACATTCTATTAATCATGCATAGCTTTAGGCCTTAATACAACTTTATATATCATAAAGTTGGTCAATTTAACTTTGGGGTCTATTAGAATTGACTCAGTTTTGTAGCTAGGCTCAAGAGGTCATTTGAGGAGCTGCAGCTTTTCGCTTCATTTTTCAGTCTTGGAGTTTACCGCTTTGCCTCGAGGCTTGTGCACAGATATTAATGTTCACGTGGGAGCCCTCTGCACCATCCTAATGAAGCACTTTCTTCACTGTTTCCTTGAGAAAAGGTCAGCAATTCCCCCACCCTGGCGTCAGAGCTCAGCAATGTGGCCTGACAAGTTTCCAGGTGACAGTATCAGTAAGTGTCTCTGGTATTTACTGAATGCTGGTCAGACATTTAGAGAAAGTCACAAGGTGTGCGACCAGAACAGGGATTAGATATGAATGTTAAAATAAAGATAGAACAGAGTGATGTCACTGAGGTTGAAGAAGAAAAACAAGAGATGTGACATTACATAACCCGCCTCATCTGCTTGTTTGTTTTTCAGGATATAAAACCTGGAAAAAAGGGAGAAGAGGAGAGTGCTATTCTGCAGCAGGCCCTGTGGGACAGAGATGAAGCCATAGAGAAGTGAGTTTACACACAGTCACATGCCTCTAAATAACAAAATGAATCAAGATTTAAGGAGAAATAAAGGGAAGCTGAAAGTCCTGCATCTATTTTGAGCAATGTGTCATTATTTCTGTTCCATTGTGCAGGAAGAAAGCGATGGAGGCCGAGCTGCTTCGGAGTAAGACGGAGCTGATGGCACTGAACAACCAGCTGCTGGAGGCTGTGCAGAAACGTCTGGAGCTGTCGCTGGAGGTCGAGGCCTGGAAGGTAAACCTGAGCTAACTTTACTGTTTCAGTAGAGTGAAATAGAGATGTGAGGAAAGTGTGAACATATGGAAATCAGCCAGAGAAATCTAGAAAAGTAGGGCACCCACACACACACACACACACACACACACACAAACCCATATATAATGAGTGTTAAGCAGACACTGCTTTCAGAGTGTGTTGAGCCGTGAAACACACACAGTCCAAACTACAATTAAAATTCACTCACATTACATTCAGCACATGCAGCCGTTGAAGCCAGCTGGTATCCTGCCACAGTGTTTTGGCCTCAGGCCTGTGTGTTCTTCTGCTGAGCGCCTGCCTCCCTGCAGTGTTGAGCTGAAACTACACGGCACACTGCAAGTGTTGTCAAGTTTACTGTTGAGAGCAGCAGTGTCTGTTTAAGCTTTACACTCCAAATACAAACACATTTCTCTTCCCCCTAACCCACAGAAAAGAGACAAATATGATGTTTGCTTATGTTTTACTGCCCCAGTGTGACACAAAATACACAAAGTGTACCATCAGATCTTCCTCTGGATTGTCGTATTTTTCCAGCTTACTACTTATGGAGTCGTCTGAAAATGCATCTTCCCTTAAAATGATAACCTGCCTTTATTCTAGTAATGAAATTTATTACTAGAACCAATACCAGCTCCATCTTCTTGATAATTGTTGTATTTTATTAGTTTTTAGTAAAGTTGCAATGTGTAGACAGATCTTTCTTTGTATCCTCTCACCGTATTTCAGTCAAGCAATTGCACACAATTTCAACAATTTGACAGTTTTTTTTTCCTTTTTCAAAAAGTATTTTCTATGAGCTGTAATCACTTGACATTTCATCTCTCCCCAATATAATACTTCACCGGTATAAATTATTTCATCATTACAAACTAAAGAATTTAAAGAATGAGATGGTGTAGTCTAATACAAGCCTTGATGAATTAGAGCGACAATAAATACTTATTGATTTAAACTATAACTTTTTAAGAGACATCATCCAGAATAATGTGAAGGATGAATAAGACATAATAACTATTATCCATGATTCCTAAACATCCATGTTGATTCTGTTAGTGAGTTGATTGCCATGTGAAAACTAAAGCTCCGAATCAGTGGCAGGTTTGTCACTAAAGGGTTAAATCCATTATTTATGACAATTTGATCATTTTAAAAACTTAATCTTGTAAGCAAAAGCTAAAAGCAAAAACATCCACAGACATGATAAATGTAAACTAGATCACATCCCCACAGGTTTCAAATCTGGCTCATCATCACGTTTGTCTTGTTTCTTTCTCACATTTCCTCACACATGGCTCTGTAGATTTGCAGATATTTTTTTACCAGGTATTTTTTTCTTTCTCTGACAGCCTGTTGTGTGTTTTTTTTTTTATAAAATCTTGATTCATCTCAGGAGGACGTTCAGCGGATCCTCCAGCAGCAGCTACAGAATCAGCAGCAGGCAGAACAGGCTCAGAAGAAGACTTCTCGTCTGGGCATCCTCAGGAGAAACAACAAACCGCCCATCCAGCGGCCGTCCAACTTCCCTCTGTCCACGCCAAGCCCTCCCACTACCAACACGAAGCAAATCTTCCTCTCCAAATCTGCTGCTTCGGGTCCCAGCACGCCTCCTTCCAGCCTCAGGTGGAAGCCGAGGAGGGGCAAGAGCAGCCGTCAAGTAGACCAGGATTCAGAGTTCGGTCGGGAAGATGACGGCTTCCGGAACGTATCACTTGATTAAAACAGTGCTGACACTGAGTGCACTCTTACATCTACTTAAAGTCGTTCTTCAGTCCTTACTGTCCCTTACTGAATCATGTTTAACACTCAAAGGTTGTTTTTACATTTATCTGCTGAAGGGTGAAGCTTCACTTAAAATCTGAGCTTAACGTGCACGTGAGCAGCATTTTGTGACGACACAACTAGTTTGGACAAGAGCCATGCACTAATATGTAGCCGGCGATGTGGAAATGCTCCAGTACACAAACATAGAGGAGGAACTTTTCATCGGATTAGGAGAATTCTAGTGTCCGGCAGTTACACTTGTACAATAAACTATATTTGCATATTCATAGATTCTGGATGTCTCAGTGAGGAAGGAGGCAAAGATGCCATTTTAATGAAGTAACTGAACTTCTTTTGTTGAAAAAAAACATATCATGCACAAATTATTATTATAACAGAGTATTTTTTATGTTTTATATTTTCTTGGGAAACATGCTTTAGATGTATGTACGAAATATAACGGATTGTGAATGTGCCAAGTAAATATTGAAAACTAACACTTAAATGCCTTACACTTACTGACCTAATATTTGTTACTTCTTGTAAATAAATGAAATTATTATACAAACTCTTTTAAATCTCTAAGTCAGACTGTCATTGATTTTCTGACATTCACATCACCATAAAAGACAGAAAAATAAATTTTGTTGCATTGACTATTTTATTGTATAATGTCATTTTCAATAATATATATTCCACTTCTATATGCATCTTGCACACATTTAAAATGTATATATATATATATATATATATATATATTTATATATATGCCATTATCTAGGATGAGTGCCACCACTGCGGCGACATGTTTAACAAACTGAGACATATATAGCACAGCAAAGTCGCACCTGATGACGAGAAAAGGCATGCTCATAGTGAAACAAAATACAATCCTGAACAGATGATTACAGTCTCAGAACAACTTTTTCTATACTGTCGACAGTGTCTCCTTTGACTTATAATCTTACTGCAACAGCGCAGAAGAACCACCTGCATTCAAATGTCAGCACAACCCAAGCACCCAACAATCTATTCACATTGTGCAACAAGACAGATCTGTCTGACTCTCCGCATTATAAAAAGAGAGTCTCACTCAACTGAATTCTGATTATTTAAAGCCTTTTTAGACTTCTGTATGGACATCAAACGAACAAAAAACACTGATTGTAGTAAACATCTAGCGCTTCAACTGTTAAGCCTCCTTGTGAGAAAATTCAGAACTGGCAACCCAGCTGCCAATCTAAAGTCTACGGATAGTTCTAAGTTTGTTTGCTTTTTTTATATAAAGGTTTACAGAAATGGAAAAGGAGCTCTCAGTAAAAGAGGCACATACAAATCAACAACACCCTGCTTGTTCACACAGATGGCAGTTTCACTACTGGACCGTACTTTTCAAACCCATTGAAACAGAAAGGATATTCACACTATTACGGTTAGATAACAACATACGGTGTTGCAGCATATATTTGTGAGATACCCATAGAGCCTTGCGCCATATTTGTAAAGAGTAAGTGAGATACAGATAATAAACTGGTAAAACATTGTTTCATCAAAACACTAACTGGACTGACCAAATACAAAGACACAACAACGTTACTACGGCTTATTGCCAGACAGACAAAAGAATAGGATAGTGTATAATAACTAGCATATCCAGTTGTAACCTGAGACGGTCAGGAAACAGGTTGTGCTGATACTGCATGAAAGTTTCAGCTTGGTTTTAATACACAAATTTATTGGCATAAAAATATAACCAATGCTCCTGATGACCTGGAGTGGTGACACTGTAATCAACCTCCTTAATGACATACAGCAGATACAGAGGAGAGGGCGCATTTCTGCCCATAATACTGAATATACCGCTATTATAAATATTAAAACAACCTCCGACAGCAAACCATCTGTACACATCAAGTCTGTATTGCAGCCTCTGTGCAGAACTCCAACCTCCTACCACGATTTCTGCTTTGCACATTCTTTACTCGTCTCCAAGAAGAACTTCTCAGATAAACAGCATTTGTTTCATTGCAGCGCTGTCATAACTTTCACATCTTAACAGCGATCTTGATGCTGGTTCACTTCAGCAGCCTGATTGTACTTGACCTAAAGCCATTTTTCTACTATACTGGCATAAATGCGTCAACGTAAAGAAAGCACTGTGCAAATCAGAGTTTCTTTGGATTAGTATATCACCTCCAAAAACAGCCCCGTTATGTTAAACTGGAGATACTGTTGTTGCTACCATCTACTTAATATTCACATCTACAAACCAGCCAATCTAGTAACACTACCTGTCTGGCAGAGAGACTAAACAAAACAAAAGTTCACCTACACTACACTAAAGTTGATACTGTTAAAAGGTAAGAACTGACTGCTGCAAAAGGGTGAGTTTGGTCCAGTGTTGGCAAATATTAGCATCACTAATGACTCCGCTCGTTCTCACTGAAGCTGCTGAATTCTCACCTTCAGTTTTCGACTTGCAAACGCCCAGAGGTGCTGAGCTTTGAAAAAAAAAAAGTTCTGAGGCGAAGGCTGGAGGCAGCTAGGACTGAAGGAAGGAGCTGATGGAGCTGATGAAATCTAAGGGTTTGTCTGCGTGAATCCAGTGGCTCGCGTCTGGGATGTACTGGATGTCAGCGTTGGGGAACAGCCTCTGGATTTCTGGGTAATCCTCGGAGCTGGACCAGGAACGAAGACGTGGAGAAAGAGAGATGAGAGCATCAGGTTAAACAGGGTGAAAGATATGAAAATTTAAAAAAATCATACATACATATGATGTTGAAGATTGCTCAATATCGATCGAAATGGATTTTAAAGGCTGAAATTATTCTTCATGCGTGCATTTAGTTGGCCGAAGAGTTTAAATCCATGTAAGATCAAAATCCTCGGATCAACGCTGGAAACTTTTCACCCGTCATTCAACTTCCCCCCTTGGTCTGTCTTCACTGTATCCTCTCCAACAAAAGCAAAAAAAATCTCTCTCCATTGGGTATATATTTAAAAAACTGTCATAACATGTTTTATCACAAGACAAATTTCCAAAAATGTGTTTTCATCTTCCTTAATATTTATTTAATTTAGCTTTTTTTTGTTGCTAAAACAATGTAATCTTTCCATTTAATTCAGCTGACTGATGAATTTTATTTTTTTAAATTTCTTTCTCCCCTCGTGCTTCTGTCTAAATATGTATCATATTAGTTTACATTCCAGATGTGGACACCTGTGATTAATGTTCACTTCACCATTTGTTTGTAGATCATTCACCTGCTGCAGATTGACACATGTCAAGCAAATATCTAATCAGCCAATCATTTAGAAAAAACTAAATTCGGTACATGTAAGCATGGCAACAGAGATTTGAAGTTCAAACCAACCATTAGGACAGGAAAGAAAGAAGATTTAAGTGACTTTGGACATGGTTTGAGTATTTCAGAAACCACTGATCTGCAGGAATTTTCAAGCACAACCATCTCTAAAGTTTACACAGAATCATCAGATTGGTTCAAGTTTCAAGGCAACACTAACTCAAATAACAGTCCTTAAAATGAGGCATACAGGCGAGCTTATCTTCACAACACCTGAAATAGATGAGCTACAGCTAGAGATGGCCTGGTCTGAGTCTGGATCTGCACTGTGACATTCAGATGGTCAGAATCTGGTGTAAACAGCATGAAACCATGGGTCCATCCTGCCTTGTACCAACAATCCAGGCTGGAGGTGGTGGTGGGGGATATTTTCTTGGCACACTTTGGACCTCTTAATGCCAAATCAGTCATTAAACACCACAGACCTGAGTACTGCTACTGTCCATGTCCATCCCTTTATGACCACAGTGGACCATCTTCTAATGGCTACTTTCAGCAGGAAAACACATCATATTACATAGCACCAGTCATCTCAGACTGGTTTACTGAACAGGACAATGTTTTCATGGCCTCCACAGTCACCAGGTCCCAATCAAATGATGAGAGAACTAGATTAATTCTCTAATACTACAGGATTATTCCAAGCATCCAGGAATGATTTATCATCCGCCCACTGCAGGAATAATTATAGATGAATACAGAAAATTATTCCCTATTATTATTTTTCAAGAAAATTCACTGGCAACTAGCGCAAATATAAAAGGCTATTAATGCTATAATAAGAAGCTGAGTGTTTTAGGTTCATGTTCCTATCTCTATGGAAATAACCGCTGCAGGTCTGTTGTATTTTATACCTTATATAAGCAGAACTGGCTCCACCCAAAAACAGCGTAGGTCCCTCATAGGCAGCGTCAAAGTTGGGGAAGCTCATGATGTCGTCAAGGTGCGCTGAGATGGCCTCCAAGTTGACCCTCCAGGCGTAGTGTCCGTTCTGCTCCACCAGGTTAGTCAGCAGGAACTGACGCACTGAGTGCTCCTGAGGGGAGGATGGACAGAAGATGACTTCACTAATTTAAATTCAAGTTTAACTACTGACTGCTGATATGTAAAGGGAATTACTGTTGAGTCACTTCACTCCGTAGAGCCATTTACAGACAGAAGGGAGCAATTTATCAGCAAAAACTCTCTAAATAACTGACTGCATCATTTCTGACACTGAGTCTGTAGCAGCTAGGGAGTAAGATAGTTTCCTCAGGAGCAGGTTGAGACCAAAACAGAGGTAAAAAAAAAAGTCAATATTAGGCGTTCAAGTGGCCAGAAACACAACTCCAAACTTTAAATAAGTTTAAATGATTGAACAGGCAGCTAGCAGCTAACAATTTTACCACATTAACTTTGGTAAGTGTTATTGCTGCCCTCAAGTGGCCCAAAAGATCAGCTATTGCAGGTTTAATATCAGCTACAGGAACCTACATGACAAGAAAGACGAAGCAAACTCATGACAAACTAACGGATTTTCCAGAAAAAGCAGGTTTTCTTTATTTAGACATTGTAGAGATACTAAATGGTTTAATATCAGAAAGCACTTGTGACCTTGACCAAACTGCGCAGCTGATCCTCGGCCATCCGCCTGGCGGTAGACCGAGGGATGTCAACGGAGATCTTCACGTCCTGCATTGCCTGGATGTACTGGTAGAAGCTGGTGCGTGCGGTGGTCTGGGCTGGACTGATGTCCACGACCACCAACCTCTCCACCAAACCAGGCTGCAAACGGAGATAGACAGACTGAGGTGAGCAGGGAGGAGAAGATATCCCATAAGACCCCAGTGACAACATGGAAACAGGACGAGCTGCAGTGTGAGAGTCAGAGGAGGATTATTAAGAGGACGGAAATGGACAGTGAGAAAGGTCAGGTGACACCCAGTGAGGAGACTCTATGGTCATGATAAATTCATGGTGACATTTGGCAGAGGCTAACCTGCATCAGAGCCGTCGTCATGGCTGTTTTTCCTCCCATACTGTGGCCGATGAGGACGCACTTCTCGATGCGCAGCTGAGCGAGGAGGTGTTTTAAATCGCTGGTCATCGCTTCATAAGTCAGCACGGGGCTGTGAGGGCTGTTACCGTGGTTACGGGCATCTACAGTCAGCACCTAACTGGACAAAGGACAGTTAGGACACTTGGAATGGGGAAAAGGAGGCAACAAAAGAAGAAAAAAAAAACTTGTATGTCAGCTGTATCGTTTGCTCTGGAAGGTGACAGCACAGACAAAGGCTCTACTGTACAAGCAAGGTGGTGAGTTTCTTCAAAACACTCCCAGGGGCAGATTGTCTATCAGTTTTGTGTATTGTTCAGTAAGTCTATCAAATGACAGGCAACACACAGCTGATTGTACATTCCCAAGCCTGCTTTTGAAGGACGGTTACTGTCAGGCTGCTGAGAGCAAACTGCAACACACAGGGATGAATTATTTGTGACGTAACAGCAGACAGGTGTGATTTCTTCATCACTGCATTACCTTTCGGCCTGTACGCTGCACCAAGGACTTCGCTATCGAGTGGAAGTTAGATTTACTGCCAAAAAGCCCGTGGAGAAACACCAGGGGAGTGCTCTCTCCCTTCCCATCAAAGACGTCATAGGTCAAGCTGACTGGGCTGCAGAAATAAAAAACATTCATGCTGATTAGTGACAACCTCCTCGGCTACATTTACGACAAGAATAATGTCACTACTTAGACAGGAGGGGTAAATCTAAGAGATAAAACTCAAACTGATAAGACTATCAGGGAGCAGAAATGCTTCAACTCGCAGTGAAAAAGAATTTGCAGAGCATCTTACTTTTCCAATCTGACATATGTCCCATTCAAACAGGGTATCAGGGGATATTATTCAAAAAAGGGGAACGCAGAGGCAGCATTGTTCAGTAATTTGTGACCTACTGGGTGGAAGCTGTTGGGCTTCCACCTGCTGGTACAACAAAGGTGACTATAAAGGTAAAAATACACTAAGTTTAAGTCACCTTTTATCCAAAAACACAGCATTTACTTGGTATTATACAGATGTGTTCATTAAAAAAGTCACTGTTAATCATTTTATTGCAGTGTGATTTTAAATTGTACCCTAACTAATACAAAATTACAGATGGAAAGATTTTTTGATACATTTTTATGACATAAACTTCTCAATAAAGGCAAGAAAATGGCTGTTGTAATTGCGCTCAACAATTTTGGTGAATATCTAATTGGGATTTTTCTGACCTACAGTTCAATATTCAGTGTATCGTGGATCTAATATATGGAAGGGGGCATTGCCATGTAACATACAATCAAAGCCATGACCGTCACACAAAGAGGATGGCAAGAATTTCTAAATCCATGAAACAACAGTTTAAAACCTCGATCAGACATGCTAATAACAATCTCAAGTTGCAGCCGTTGACTTTGTCTAATTTCTTTCTTTCACATTTAATTTTGAAATCAATTAACTGATCAGTCCTACTGCAGATGTTACACAACACTACACACAGAGAGGAAACACTTTCATGACCCCCTACACAATCAAATAATGCAACACAATAGCCCTGATTAAGGCTTTGTGAAGCCTTTGCATTCTTCAGAGACAGAAAGGCTACCGTGGGCCTACATTAATTCAATCACTGACTCGTCTGTTTATCATTTGATAAATTATTTAGTCATGCAGTCCATAAAATGTGAAAAATACACTTTGCAAAGTCTCAGGGGCAGAGGTGATCTCTTCAAAAAGGCCTCAAACCAGAAAAAGAATTATGTAAATCAGAGACATCCCCCAAATAATTTACAATTAAATAGCTAGAACCAGCAAATATTTCTCATATTTGCTTGAAAAATGACTACATTCAAGAATATTCTCGGGGCTCAATAGTTTGTCATGTCTTACATTTCTCCAAAATTTCACAGTTTGGAAACATGAAGAAAACTACACCCCTGTAGATTTGAAACTATACTAGTCTAACAACAACCAACATTCAGGATTTTACACTGAAGTGTCAAATTGTAAACAGGGCTGCAAGTAACAATTATTTTGAATTATGTGTTGATTATTTTCTCTAGTAGCTGCTTGATGTATATGTCAAAAAAGAGTTTTTCCCAAAGCCCAAGGCAACAAATGTTTTTAGTTCACAGCCCAAAAATTCATTTTGCTGTCACTGAGGACTTAAAATAGAAAATATCTGTATTTAAGAAATTGCAATCTGAGATTTTATACTTCAAAAACCGACGATTCATTGTCAAAACAGTTGACGATTAATCATTATTGTTGCAGGTCTACTTGTAAAGCATTAATTGTAGCTAGGCTTACTGATTAACACACAACTGAGCCTACATCTAGCACAACATACCCTACACCCAATATGACAGCAATGGTCGTTTTATTTAGCTGCAGAACCAAATAATACAAATATAACAAGACATAAACATGGTTAATCGTGGCTAATCGTCTTGCTAACCAACCGCCTGAATGTCATTTACGTAAAGCCGTTTGAAGTTAAAAGACAATAAAATACAAAAACACGACAAGGTGACAATTTATAAAGGTTAAATAACTAGTTCTTTCGTTTTACAACAGACACACTGACACCGAGCTGCTCAGCGCCTCGCCACAGCTCAGCGGACAGAGGGCATCAGTTAGCCGGGCAGCTAGCAGCGGTACCTGGATGAGCTGGCTGCCCGGACCAGGGGAGCCACCCCGCAGCACACATCCTGCTGTCCGGCGAACAAACGGCACGACGGCCGGCCGCTCAGCAGTCCTCTCTGAATCAGGCGACACAAGGCGCTCATGGCAGCATACGGTCCGTTACCGGGCGGTGGACAACCAGCATGTGCGTACCGAGACGGCCACGGTGACAGCGGAGAGCCGGAGGGTGAGCATGCAGAGCGGAATAGCCCGGAGGTCGACACGGAGGAGTGTCAACAGCTGATGCTGCGTCGTGACGTCAGACGCACAGACGTTACGCCGTGTTTCCCTGAGTTTGGTCTGTCAGGATCCTGACCCGTTTAGGAGAGTTTCACGTGTGTACAGCAGAGGAGGCTGCATGTCTGGGACCCTTACCTTTCTTGAGCTCCACGTGTTTACGTCAGAGGGGTCCTAGCTTTTTTATTGCACAGAAACTGGCTAAAAATAAGAATTATGTACAGTTCTGACAGGAATAAACCTTTAAACCTATAACTTACAGAGTGCTGCTTGGGTGGAATAAATCTTTAAAATTAATAAGTAATATTTTGGGTGGAACAAGCCTTTAAAACTGTTCGCAGTATTTTGGGTGGAACCAACTTTGAAAACATAAGTAGTATTTGGGGTTCAGTAGATCTTTGAAACCATAGCTTATTAAAGCACTATTTGGGTGGAAAAAAACTTTAAAACTATAAATCATTACTTGGTAAGCACTATTTGGGTGGAATAAACCTTTAAAACCGTGATTAATTAGAAAGTACAGTTTGGGTGGAAAAAGCCTTTAAAACTGTTAGTAGTATTTTAGGTGGAACCAACCTTGAAAACGGTAAGTAGTATTTGGGGTTCAATAGATGTTGAAAACCATAAATTATTAGTTAGAAAGCACTATTTGGGTGGAATAACCTTTAACAATCTAAATCATTACTTAGAAAGCACTATTTCTGTTCAACTGGTGAGAAATTCACTGAATCACTGAGTTAATGCACATCTTGGTCAGGTGTCGCTTTACAGGACAATGATCAGATGGTGTGATCAGCACACAGAGAGTCCTTTAACCAGCGACTAGAAAAGCCCACCTTAAAATGCACATTTATTCAAATGACATGATACCAGTCATGGCAGAAGAAAGACGAGAACTAGCTCTTGGCATGTCAAGACTGTAGCCAGATATCTGAAGGTCTGCAGCTCCACTGTTCGCCATCTAAGAAATTGTTTCAAACAGCTCTGGATGGACGTGTCCAACCCTGTTGTTTTGTCCTCTGAAATGTCCAACAACTTCAACAAGGCCTTCAGGAAGAGTACCGACAGCCTCATTAGCATCTCAGACATGTAACTTGCTACTGACTTGCTCTCACCATCAGACCATTATCGATTTCATTCATCCATTTGTGTGTTGGAACGGCAAATATTTATTTCACTATGTTAAAAATAAAGGACAGAATTTAATAAATTCTGTAGTTAGGTTTTGTTCATTATACTTGTCCCACTTCATAAAAAGTGTACCAGAGCTGATGCTGTCAGAAAAGAATACTGATTAGTTGCTATTGTAGAAAACAGGTACCTCCAGGTGTTTGTACATTAGGACTAACAGAAGGAACCATGCGCTGAATTTAAGTGTGATGTCTGTTTAAAAGTTTAAGGGTTAAAAATTTAAAAAAAAAAAAAAAATTCTAGTTTGAAACTGAACTGCATTTGTTAAATACAGCAGAAGATAAAATTAACAAACCCAAAGTAAAACATAGACACTGCTTTGTGAAGCCACTAGGTGACACCATAGTGTCACTATGTGAGCTGAACTTGACTATCAACAGGATGATTTTGTTTAAATGCGAAGCTGCTTCCCATGAAAATACAACATTTAGTGACTGAACAGGTTCTCATTGTCTAGTAGATGCATATTCTCAGAGAAGAACTGTGGCTGTTTTGATTTGCGGATATCCGCATTATTTGACTGCTTTGTCACCTCAGATTGTGTTACAGCAGAAGTTATAGTGTTTCAGTAGTCGAGTTGGGTATTTTGATTTTATTCTTCTTAAATGTGTTTATCCAACGATTTTATACTTTGTGACATTTGGTTCAATAAGTAAAACCATTTATTTGAACAGATTTCCACTGGTTTATTGTATTTTTTTAATATCTCAACATCCCAAAGTTTAGAGGTTCAACCTAATTTTTTTGTAATCAGATCTACTCGCCTGTACATGTATATATAACTCAATATTTACAACATCTTAATGGATCTGAATCTCATGTGTTTATTCATCATTCATCAGTTTACAATTCACTGCTGTGTTTCTTTGTCTTTTTTTCGCCTCTGTCTTTGCCGTGCTGCTTTCTCACCATTACTTTAGTTCATAATCAGTGCAGTTCATGTTTGTCATCGTATCTGTGTGTCACACACAACAACGTAGACACAAGCCATCAGTGTCATGGTTTGGAGAGCTGCGTCTCTGAACATTCATTGCTATGGGAGATGAGTCTTCTGGGATAAAACACGCTGCGAGCTGTCGCCATAGTGATGGCATGAGACCGAGGCCCGGGGGAGCACATGGTTCAGGGAGGCGAGGAAAAGGGAAGAGGCAGATGAGTGTGCATTTTTAATTCTATTCACCACTGTGTCACGACATGGAGGTTTTATGTGGAACAAGTGTTAAAAAAAGCACTGTTTCAGTTGCTAATTGGCTCAACAATATTCTTCAGTCACCATCTTACATGGGGAAACTATTGCATTTTCTGCTGCCTTCATTTCAAATATTTCAAGTTATTTCAAGCAATAATGTTGATAACTGAAACACATCAGCAGATTTACCTTATTTACACGGCAAAAATAGCACAGTGGAACAACTACAATAGATTCATCTGCACTGAAATTTAAACTAAAGGTGTTTTCATTTGTTCTTCACTTCTTCAAAGTACAGATATCAATTCTATGCAAGTTTGTGAGGCTGCAAGAGAAACTTCGTGAAACATTTTGTTCTATGAAGCAATTTTGAGCCTTTCTAACTTCTTAATAGCAACATATTAAATTTTGGGGATTAAAAACACATTTTTAGCTCTGTTAAAGCTGAGCTCTGTGGCTCAGAAATGCTGGAAAAAGTAGCATGAATTCAAAAGTGCAAAACCCACCCATACATACTTAAACTTCTGGAATGAAACATCTTAATCTGTGAAGGTGCTCTTGTTTGAAAGGAAGTGAATGGAAGAGTTTTTAGCAACTTGTTGCTGCTCTGCATGACATTGTGTCTCTTTAAAATTTCAGCTTTCACACTGCAAGGAACTGCAGCTCAAATCAAGTGGAATAATCTTACACTTAGATTCAAAATCTACTTGGTTTTGTTTTAAATGTGAAATGATTATGTATTTGCTAAAGGACTTAATTCAAGTAAATGTGGCTCACGTAGTCTTGATAAGCAACTCTTTCAATATTTGGATAATTTTAAGAAAGAGACATGCCTATCAATAAGCTTTTTTTGCATTACCTAGATTGCTTGAAAATTAGTATTTGTAATTTTCATTTCAACATTTGATGTGATATAAGGACAGTAACAGAGCTTGACTTACTTTAAAATGTCAAATAAAGTTTACTTTGTGCACTTGCAGTACAAATTTCCTTGTTTTAAGAACAAGCATGCTTGTTTAGAGAAAGTTTAGCCTTTAATTTGGCTTGCAACACAAACCATTAACTCAATTATTCTCCTAAAGAGCGACTGATTCAAATGATTAAAGCAATAAGCAACCTTGTCTTCAACTGACTGTCTACCAGCTTGTTTTACATTAAGCAGATATAACTATACTGCCTGAAATGAGTCTTTTTGATGGTATTTCAAGATTTGATGTGCTATTCTAAAAGTCACACAGCCCGACTTATTCTCAGACATCAAGTTAAATTCACTTTGTCCTTGTTTTAGATGCAAGCATGCTAATATCAAGAAACTTTCCCTTTACTTTTCCAGGTAATTTTTGGAGTGCAACAGTAAACCTTCACTAGTATTCTCCAAGAAACACAATTATCATCCAATAAAAATATATACTGCTTCACGCAATATGTATCTTTATTGCTCTTTGATTACCAGAAAAACCATTTAGCCTCTAGAGGACTTTTCATCTGGTTTCCTTGAACAGATTTGAAAATGTTCCCCAGAATATAAAATCAAACTGTATTTATTATGGTGTATGTGAATTGTGCCAACAATTTAATTACTAAATTGTCAGTGAAAATGTCCCAGTAAAAGGTGAGTATTGTTTCTGAATCACTGAGCGACACTATAAAAGCATAACTTCTGTTATGTAATGTTGCATAAACATGAATGTCATTTGACTGCACTGATGAACTGGCTGCTGTCACACATGAAAATGAGATTGACATAAATAAATGTGCATGAACAGGTGCACTAACCAGGTCATACCACAGCTGTCCTGTAAATGTAATGCATGGCATCAGTCACTGAAATTATTCATTTAAACAACTAATATGCAACAGCGAGTGCACTTTGAATAAACAACCAGATCAGGTTTTCTACTGAGGAAATGTTTAATGCTGACGGTTCCAGAAACATGTTGACATAATTCACAAGAACCAGATTTCTGCTTAAGGGCAGATTTTAACTTCTGCTTTACAGATACTTCTGCATTTGCTCTTGCACCATGATCGTTCCATGCCAACTTTTTACTGAACTTGCATGTATATTTACAGAGATTTGGGATATAATCCAGATGTTTCAAATGATCCGAATGACAGTTTATGTAGAAGAAATGTTTAGGCATGAATGGTAAAAGTCAAAGGCACGCTTCTTTGTATATTGCAGCATTTTTGTGGTCACATTCCCTGGATTTTATCTGTAAAAAAAATTATGTGAATATATTAGATACTCCTAATTAAGTCAGGATTTGTTGCCTGTATGCTGATATGAAAACAGAGTCAGACGGTATTTGTTGTTTATCTACTCATGAAATAGATAGTGATACCAAAATATTTCTGTCCAATTAGTGGCTATTTTAGCCTTTCTCTACAGTTCAAATTTTTAGGATCAAACTGTATCTGCATTTACAGATGTAAATAGTTTGTTGACTCATTAAGCCATAAAGCACGGCTCAAAGCTCTCTGATAAGAGCTGCAGCATTATCAGGATACTCTCAGAGAGGACAGGAATGTTTGCCTTTCATAGAAAGCAGTGTCAGAAGTCAGAAAACAGAGTTAGTGCACAACAACCACACGCTGACAGACACCATTTCATACTGTAGATATGCTACAGTCTTTGCTGTCGACATCTCGGATCTCAGCACTAAAGTCTCGTTTATCTGAACCACAGTGGAAGTTTGGATCATGTTCATGTTTTTGGCTCCTGCAGGGATAAATCTGATAATCACAGTGGACCCTGGATGTGAAAAAGTCAAATTTAGGAGTATTTCAGTGAATTTATGGAGGTCTGAGTTTGACAAACATTCCTGTGTCCAAATACTATAACAAGAGAAATTAAAAGTATTTCCTATTCAAAATATTAGACATAATAATAACCCTGCTATGTATTTGTAGATTTGGGATTTAGCAAAGTAAATGAAATCATAACTGACGCAGTCTGTAGGCTTTGCCATGAGAGGTCTGTGACTCAAAGTGTCTCTTTAAAGCTGGCAAGAGACGGCAAGAAACTTCAGGAAAAAGTGTTCAAGCAGTAACATGACACTTGTAAGACAAACCAAAATGCAGAACAAAAAGGTTTCAGTCGGATATAAACAGAAACATCAAACAAAAACATTCCCTTAGTCCCTTTTAGTCCCAGAAACTGAGATTTTGAGGCACCAATGAATGGATTTATGATTTCATATGAAGGCAGATGTGGTCCATTGTTCTTTTATTCAGTACGGTGTCACTTTCAAAATAATGTCCAAAAAAGAGAGAATACTTCTGTCCCTCCCAAAATAAAATTTTCTAGGGGTGTAATCCAGGAAATATAGCCCCTGGGAGGTATTACACATTATTATTCCCTTCATTTACTGCAGACCGTCATTGCAGGCCTAGTCTGCCTTGCTGTGCACGATGAGTTTGTTGTCCGCAAAGTAGAAACTGTCTCATCTAGTCTCATAATGTGTTCACATTTATTGTTAATCATGCACAAGACTGTAACAGTATCCTTCAGAATGTTTCCATTGTAATCTCTTGATAACCGAGTGAAAAGAAAACACAACAAGCATGTTTTCCTTATTCATTCCACTTGGTGCAGTCCTGCTGAGAGGTCACACCAGTCTCCTCAGATTTTAAACCTTTGTAACTGAGAAATAATGTGTCTGAAACTCAACATGTTTATGTTTGCAGCTGATAGTTTATCTGCTTTACACAGCTTTACTGTCCATCAGTTGATGAGGTTAAAACATCAGTGATAACCTGAGCTAATGCTTCCTAGTGTCTCTATCAGCACCTGTTGGACTTTGCTGTTCGCTCATCATCTTGTTTGTGAGAAATCGACGACCTGCCAGCTTCACGTGTTCATGCTGGGAGGAGAAGTTGGCATTCAGATGTGCAGGCGGTGCCATTTCTGACGGAACAATGGCCCTTCGTCCCTCTTCTACCTGTTACATCTGTGTGTTTGTGTCTTTTTTTTCTTGTCTTTACCGACTTCTCACTTTGTGTACTTCCTTGTTATCGACATCAGCCACTCGTTGATGGATATCATGTTGAGACAGAGAGTTACATTTTTTGGATGATGCTACATTAAAGGCATCCTGTGGAGTTTTTGGCCGTTAGCAGCTTGAAGCAACATTGTCACCAGGGGGTCCCTGTTTAAAAGTTTTGAGAAGACCAGAGTGCTTTCATCAAGTTTATGAGACCTCAAGAATACATGAAACGTGTTTAAGTGAATCTAAGTGAATCTTTCAAAAATTCTGCAAGTCTTCTTAAAGAATTCACTCCACTTGCCTACTTTTATGTAAAAAAAAAAAAAACTCACAACATCCCCTTGCAAAGGTGTTAATTTTAAATCATCCATATCATCACAGATGTGCTTTAATTCAGTTGCTGTTTTTCTTCGATTTAATTCAAACATTTTTGAACAACTGTAAAAAATAAAAATAAAAAAATCCCCTTGGAAAGGTATTCAAATGGGGAGTTGAGAAAGTTGTGGCTTGTCTCTGATCCTGTATGTAATATTCATAAAAAAACGAGGATGTTGTTTAGTTCATAGACTTCGGAGTCTTGTCTCTCCTTTTTGCAGATGATGTGATCCTGTTGGCTTTGCATTGAAACAGTTTGCAGGCGAGTGTGAAGTGGTTGGGGATGAGAGTCTGAGGAAATCGTAGGAACTGGTAGGTTGTTCCATTTGGATTGGGGGTGAGTTGCTGCCCCAAGCAAAGTTCAAATATGTTGTGATTTGATCTTGTGTAATAGGACAATGAAGCATGAGATGGACAGATGATTGGTGCAGCATCAGCAGTGATGCAGGTGTTGTACTGGATCTGGCTTTTGATTTACATCATTAATTCCAGTCTTCACTGGTGGTCATGAGCTCTAGGTAGGGACTGAAAGAATGAGATCACAGATACAAGTGACCAAAATAAGTTTTCGCTGTAGGTTGGTTGGGCTCAGTCTTAGAGGAGAAGTGTTTAATATGGATTTAACAGAATGGAAGACATGGTTGTTACAAAGCTGAATCCATCGAAGGAGAAACGAAAACTCGTTTGTCCTGCTCATGGGTTGTCAGGAAATAGGCTGCCTGATGCCTGCATTGTGACTGGTGAATGTAGATCTTAAATGTGTATTGTACTTTTTGCCTGCTTCTTTTTTATGTTTCATAACTGTTATTCCCTCACTTCCTTTAGTGTAACTCTAATATTACTGAAAATGCCATACATTGGCATGCTGAGTGGAAGCGGCAGAGTGAGCAAAGGATCAGTTTCACTAATTAGGTTAAAATGTGTTTATCTTACAGGAGAAATGATGACATTACATAGGTGGAAGATCAAAGGTCAGCTTGACTGTGACATAACTATAATAATGTTCTGCAAAAACACTTTTTTGTTCTTTTAATTTGTTCTTTAATTTAGGTTGAAGACGTGTGTGAGGCATCTGCTTTTGGGAGGGTTTTAAAAAAAACATTATCTGCTGTCATAATAACACCTTTTTTTTTTATCAGGACCATGTGAACACATAAGAGGAATGTGACTCTCAGTGAACTTCCACACTGCAGTGTCGTCACTGCATAGACAGGATTATATGAGTGTGGAAACACATGGATGCAAGTGTAACTTGATTGGTTGGTGGAGGCTTACAACCACAAGGCCATAATCCTAGTTATCAGCTACTTTACTGTTTTAAATGGATGTTTCATTTAAGATGCAGACATTCATACTCAAGAAATGATGCATTTGCTGAAACTATGTTTTACACAGACAGTGAAATTTACTGATGGTAAGTGCAAAGACAATTATATAACAAAATGATTCCAGAGTTGAAGTGCAGATGATTTATTCCCATTTAGTGCTTTGTGTTACAACTACAAGGATATTACTCATAAGCAGATTTGTTGAAGATATTTTCCACTTGAATTGGTCAAATTCCACCCAGTGACTCACCTCGATCATGGTCCTTTCAGATTACAGGAGTATGATGATGTACGTGTGCATGCAGTTGCTGGTTAATACCAGGAGAACTGTTCACTGATAAAGTACCTTTGCTTCTATTTTCAGCAGATAAGGCTGTAAAAAGTTGTGACTAAATGGTTCAAGATGCTCATGTGACCCTCCAGCATTTCCTGAGCCAGCATTAACAAGGACTGACAAGTCAGCTCAGCCTTATCTGTGTTTTAAATGATGTACCTTACCAAACACAGAAACAGCAAAATATCATTTATTATGTAATTTTTGATAATAAATTTAAAAAGTAAATTAATTCTTTACTCTTGAGGAGACAGTCTGTATTTTTTAATGTTTACCTAGATAGATAGATGTCATGATAAATGATATATGCAATAATAAAAACTATATTTTCAAAGACAACACAGGTTTAGATAAAATCCTTAATTAATTATATCTTTTTTTATAAATATATTTGCACTATTAGATTTAAATTTAACAGCTTCATCCATGAAATACAAAGGAAACATTCGAAAATGATGGTCCATTTGCAATTGTATTTTAAACTTGATGTAGAAAAAATGTAAATGTATTTTTATAAAAAGGAAATTGTATTTAAAGTTATGGGTTTTCAATGCTAGTTTATATTAGACGTACAATTTCACAGTTATTTTTGTCATTTTATTGATATTGTTCTTTCAAAAAACAAAGAATACATTTGTACAATAAAATAGTAACCAGATTTTTTTCATGTATTTATTTTGTTATTATTTTAGTTTCAATCCGACATGCACAAACACATTTACATTACTCTGACACAAGCAAGCTGCTCTTCGTTTCTTGTAATTTTCACTGCGTTGACAGCTGCAGCTCATCACTCCTCGATCAGTATCACAAGGCCACAAGCTCAGGAGCAGGTTTAAATATTTGCTTTAATACTTTTCTTTTATATTCTGCATGTAGCTTTTGGTCTGAAAGGTCACTGCTCAGGTGTCCATTTTTCTCTTCTCTCTGTGTTCTTATTGCCACTTTTTCCATTTCTCTTGTTGATTCACACAAATGTAAGCATCAGGCAACATTTTTTAGCTTATATGTTCAGCCTATCGACACCCAACTCACCTGAACATCATGGTTGGATCAGATTAACCCAGCTGGAGGCTAAACAAAGAAACCCAACTCCTGCAGCCCAACCCAACTTTCGGCTTTTCAAACTGTTTTATTTGGATTAATCCCAGTTTGTTTTGGTGGCCTCTGCTTTGTAATGCACCTCGTGTAGTATTTATTAGTATGCTAAAGAAGAGTTACACATTTTATTTGGGAATAAAAAGTAATTTTATTGAAATCTTCAACACATTTTATACTCCAGCACGACTATAAAATGCAATTTATTTTATGATGCAGCTCTAGGAACAGCATTTGAGTAAAAAAAGAAATTTATGAGCAGAATATTTTATATGGCGAAAGACAACACAAAATACATCTTGATTTGGAAACAAACATTCTCCAACAGCTGTAGATCCCTCAGGGTGACACACACACACCACACACGCACACACACACACACACACACACACACACACACATGCACACACACACACACATGCACACACACCAGAGGTCCTTTGGTTATTTGTCTGACAAACAAAAAGCCACGAAGCTTCAAACAGTAGAAAAATATACAAAAATGTTGAAAACTAACACACATTACATATCAACTTGAAACGCAAACACATTGTGGAATATTTGAACATGTAAAACACACACTTCAAATACATTTCATTACAGAAATATAAAGTCACACATACAGACACAGAAAATGTCAACTGAAACAGTCTTTTTTTGTGTTTCACCCTGTGAACTATGAGGAAAAGGATGTTTCCTGGGGCTGTAACATGGATCCATCTTTAGTTTCAGTCTCAGCAGAAACTCTCCTAAGCAAATATTACATGCAAAGCGCACACACACAGATACACACACACACGCACACACAGATGCACACACACAGATACACACACACACACACACGCACACACACACAGATGCACACACACAGATACGCACGCACACACACACACACACACAACCAAATGCATGTAAAATGAGCACTGCCTCTTCCTTGTCACTGAAATGACACAAAGCATTTCAACTGCAAGTTTCAGTGAAACACAACACCATGCAGCCGGCCAACGGACTAATGACAGAGACGCACACAAGAAGCAGGTGTTTAAATCACACAAACGCCCCAGAACTGGTTTTAAAGAAGAGATTTGTATGAATAAAACATAAGTGCATGTTGTATTTATACTAATCACTTTTTTGGCTGAATTTTCAATCGAGCAAAGGCGGACAGCAGGTTCATATTCCGTAAATATGAGCCTTTTTAACAGGATAATCGGATGCAAATGAACATGCCAACAAAAAGCAAAGCAGAAAAATGAATATTTGAACACGCCTTCATCTCGGAGTCCTTTAGAGGGATTCGCCCTGTGGTTTCAGACAGCAATAAACAACACACGCTTGTGCAACAAACTTTTTATCCTACTTTCCAAATCAATTTGTCTGTATTGTTCACACATAGTCTTTCCTGTCGTACCCTCCGCCTGCACTAGTGCTGCGTGGGGCAGAGTAGGCCATCCGTGGCGGCTTGTACTTCTTCTCTTTTGGTGGGCAGCTGCTGCACAGCATCGCCCCTCCGATCAGGAGCAGGGCGGCCGCTCCCCAGCCGATGTAGAGCGACGCCCCTAGCTCCCTCCTTTGAGCGCTGATCAGGAGGGGGCTGTAGAAATCCCGGATCACAACGCTGGCGGTCCAGGAGACAGGGATGAGGACCAGAAGGCCGGCGAGAATGAAGAAGATTCCAGCGATGATCATCACTTTGGCCTTCGAAGGCTCATCCTCGATGCAGTTGGTGCACTTGGCGCCGACGATGGAGATCATGACGCCCAGCACCCCGAGGATGATGGAGATGATGGTCATTGCCCTGGAGGCCTGCAGCTCCTGAGGCAGGGCCAGCAGTGAGTCATACACCTTGCACTGCATCTGGCCCGTGCTCTGGGTGACACAGTTCATCCACAAACCCTCCCAGATGGTCTGAGCGGTGATGATGTTGGCTCCGATGAAGGCCGACACTTTCCACATTGGCAGGGCACAAGTAACGATTGCAATGATAAATCCGAGGACTCCGAGGGCAATGCCCACGATCTCCATACCCATCGACATGTTGGCTCTTTGTCTGGTGACGGAGTGAAATTCAAATAGTGAGTCCAACACACAAAGCCGCTCAGATCACAATAAAGAGTCGCCCTGCTTTGTTGTTCAGGCGTCTGGTGAAGTGTGAGCACCTGTACGAGGGTTTGATGTAGCTGTGGGATGCTGCCACGGAAACAAGAGATCCTTTATACCTCAGGGGAGCGAGGAGGAGTCCCCTGGTGGTGACATCAGCAGGAGGCCGTCTTCATGTTAAAAAAAACAAACTCCACCTATGCACATAGAGTGGAGGAGGGGAGCTGGAGGCAGGAGAGGAGGATGCGGTGGATTCAGGGTGTGTCTGTGGGTGTGGTTTGTGGGGTTGGGGTCTTCAAAGGAAAATCAACACTTTTAAAAAGCATTTCACCTGTTTTCTAGCAGGAACTGTGTTCATCCTGACGTGAGGGATTGAATTATGATGAAAATCTGACCAAATAAATCACTGATCCGGAAGGAAATAAAAGTCATACGATGAAAAAACTTAGTCAAAAAACACCTAATATGTAATACTTTAACCATAAATCCTGACTTCAATGCAGCAGGTGACCACAGTGGAGAACAGAGGAGCTGCTTCAGCCTCTGGCTACTAAGAAAGCTTTGTTGTGTGTAAGCATACAAAACTTTAACACACACATACAGGTGCAAACACACAAACACACACTCAGGCCAAAAGCAGTTCGTCCTACTTTTATTGCTTCCTGGTTTCAGTTGCGTAGTATTTTTCTAAACAGGCAGGATTCAGTGTTAGTACAACAATCCCAAAGCTCTGCTGGAAACCGGAATAACTGCACCAAGAGCAAATATGAGAAAACATAATAGGCCAGTTCTCAGACACCTTTAGCATACAGACAGTGTGACGGTCTCAGTATCGGTTAGACTCTGACCAAACATTTCCACATGTGCCACACAAGAGCTACAGTAACCCTCCCAATAAGTTAAGAAATAATGGTCCTAAATGACACAAGATCTGCTTTAACCCTCTGAATACCAAAACCTGCAGCAGGTTTGAAAGGTGTATTTTTTTAATGCCAAAATTTCACCATATGTATTTAAACAGAGGTTGATCAAATTTTCAAATTTCAGTGAATTAATCATCAGTGACCTTCATTATGTCAAGAAATTTGACCAAATCTGAGCTTAAAATTGTGTAATATTTAATCAGAATCTTTATTATACAGAAATTCACCAAAAATAAAGTAATTGCTCTTAAAGCTGTTTTGCAAAAAAACAAAAATTCTGTAGGTCTCAGAGCAATCAGAGAAGCCATGACTGATCAGCTGTGACCAACATGCACGTCATCAAAATTCAGAGAGTTTTCAGGTGAACGGCAGGTTTAAATGAAGCACAGATGACATGAAAAGGGAAAAGGAAAATAAAACATATTTGATCAATAAAATAAATGCAGCATGGCTCAAAAATAGATTACAGAGGAGCAAGCAGTTGGAAGCATGGTGAAATATCTTAATGGCATTCTGTCAGTAGTTAAAATTTTCAATAATACCTTTTTGTACACCGAATTTTCTAATAACCATCATTAACAGATGTCCTGTACTAATTGTAAGAGAAAGTGGAATTTCCCTGAATGAGAGCCAAAATATTTATTAACTTATTATTGATTCATTCTTGGAAGCTGGTTTATTTTTCACTAAGACATCAGTGTTTTCATCAATGAATTGTAACATTTGAATAAGAGGTTTGTTCAGTGTTTTTGTCAAACATACAGGCACGTCATAAAAAAGTCCTCACAAATGTTCTTGTGTTGAGTGTGGAAATCTCACAAAGATGCAAAAACAACATACAGACAAAGTGAATGGCTGATTAGCAGCAGGGGGTTGTTTGTCATGTCATCATGAGCATCTCCATCAGACATTTTTTTTTTGTATTTATGTAACAACATGAGTCAATGTATGTCTACTGAGATCACCTGTAGGCTACAGGTGTTACCAAAACAAGTCCAGAAGCATCAACTAGGACATTTCTATATGTGGTTTGTCACCAGTGGTGGAAGCACATCAGTATCTCAGTACAGTTTTATAATAAAAATAATAATAATAACTTTATTTGTAGAGCACCTTTCAGAAGAACATTCACAAAGAGCTTTGACAGGTAGAACATAAAAAATGACAAAAATGTACAGAATGGATAGCTAATTAAAAAAGCTGGATAAAGGGCTGACACCACGTCAGGGGGTTAGGAGAGAAACCGAACAGAAAATAAAAAATAGAAGTAGATTAAGATGAGGAGGTTAGAAAGAGGGGCTACAAGCAGTAAAAATTTTAAAAGGGATAAAAAGGCAGACAGTGATAAAAGAGAAATAAAAGAGAACTTTACTGGAAGGCCAGTCTTTAAAAGTGGGTTTTAAGAAGTGATTTAAAAGAATTTACTGATTCGGCGAGCCTTATCTCCTCAGGCAGGTCGTTCCAAAGCCCAGGGGCCCTGATGGAGAAGGACTGGTCACCCTAAGATTTAAGCCTCAACTTTGGAACAACGAGGAGGGAGTTTTGAGCTTCACTTGAGTATTTCCGCTTTCAGCTGTTTCATGTTTTCAGAGGAAAACATTGTACTTTTTACACCCCAAATTTATCTGACAACTTTTCTTACTATTTGGTCGATTCAGACCAAGCTGCAACCCCTGGGGCTGATAAATGAAGCCATTGTAGAATAGTTGCAGAAGCTGCAGTTCCACAAATGACCACTCGAGGCTGCTCCAAAAGTGGGTCACTCCTTATAGAACCGCATGTGAAAAGTCAAACTTTACCGCAGATATAAACACATTTACATTCTGGCACAGAAAACAGTTTTGGTTTTCTGTCTAATTTTTCCATTCATGACAACTTTGCAGGGGCCAAATTTTCAGATAACTCCTCGGTTTAAATTGTATTTAGGCTTAAAAATATGTGCAACTAGGGGCCTCTTTGAGTGACAGGTGGATAATGTCACAGGACAGACCATCCTGTGAGCTTCAAAACTGCTGTTCAGGAAATCTGTTGGTGATGTCACGAAAGATTAGTTGGTATCTTTATATACAGTCAGTGCAGACTAATAATAAAAAATACAGCCACTTAATTAATGAAGGTGTAGTATTAGAGGTTAAGATTAGATATGACTTTATTGATACTCAAGAGGTAAACTTACAAGCTTCCTAGAAGTATATATTGTAAATTCCGGCAACATCATTAGTATGAAATAATTAGAATCCAACACTATATTATATGTTATCCTGAAATAGGTCATTGTGCTCACTTTTACTTTTGGTATTTTAAGTATACTTTGATGATAATACGTTTGTAGTGTATTTTAAGACTGGTGTTGCTTTTTACTCAGTCAGGCTCCTTTACGTTTGCAGAGGAGATTAAATTGTTTAAATTAGGTCAATATTTCCTCCTGGATGTTGAAAAAGGTTTGTTCAGTCACAGTGTTGTTCAGAAGGGCTGGAACTCATCATGTGCTGCAGTGGTGCAGAAATACTTTGACTATTCAAAGCAGGAAAAAGTTGGTATCCGTGGGCACTGAGTCAGACACAGACTTCCTTTTCCACCACGTCAGATTTGATAATGTTGATAATTTTCATGTGAAACTCTGTGGGGAAAGCGTCACAAACTTCACACAGTTTTTTTCCATGTTGTAGTTACGAAAGATCATTTACTTATTCCACATTTCTACCAATATGCTCATATACAGTGTTATTTTACTTTGAATTTCCTTTTATTATTTCTACAGAATACAGAATGTACACCTGCAGTTTATGATAGTTGGCTTTAGTATTTAAACAGTAAAGGATCATCACAATCATGTCAATCTAGTATAAATCAGACTCACGTAATGTTTTACAGTAGAAATCTTTATTACTTTGTCATTGATGTTATTTTAATCAACAGAACATTCACATTCAAAGAGTCACATGCTTCATATACACTGTATTAAAACTTTTAGAAAATATGTGGCATTTTGTCAAACACAGAAAGTTTATACAAACAAATAAGAGACATGTCACATAAAAAGAAAACACATAAAAGTTGCTAAATAAAAAAAATTCCCATACAGCAACATTAAAGGCAAAAGGAAATCTGACAGAGATAAAGCTCATAAAATCATTCAATTATTAATCACTCTAACCAAATATTGATTTTACAAAGCTTCCTTCATTCTTTGTACGGCCCTCTCCACCATTTTGACCTTCCTAAGCTCTGTTTTGCTCGGCTGTACAATGTTTTGCAGCTGCAACTCAGCTTACGTCTGTATTTAGTCAGAACATCAAGAAAAATAGTGTATAAAAACTCAGTCCAGTTCCAACAGTGTCTCTATTTGCTTTGTGAGTATAAGCACACGCTGATCAGTGCAAAGATCAGCACAATGACACACATACACAACTGATCTAAAGGTTATGAGCCCAAATAAATATACAAAATAAAGATTTACAACACCGCTTCGCTCAGCTCACACAATAAATTGAATCTTTTATCGTATTTAGTCTTTTGAAATTTAATTACCACGTCACCTTGTTCGCTTCAGACCAAATGGTAATGCGTAAACAATGTCATCAAGAAACCATGAACAGCTTCCAAATCTATTAAACAGAATCTAAAATATCTAAAAACCCAAAACACCTGGTTTGGTTCTTGTACTCTATTCTAGTAAACAATCGGTTCCAGTTAAACCAACCTGATTGTTACATTTCTGTATAAATTCCCTGCAAATATACAGATGAGCAGGATACATGTGCAGAAAGGAAGTCGTGTTTTCAGTTGTCCCCGTCCTTCACACATAGTCCCTCTTGTTGTAGGAGCTTTGAGCCACTGACCTCGGAGCAGCAGAATAAGCGCTACGGCTCTGGGGGTGGAAGCTGTACCTCATGGTTTTCTCTTCCTGCGGGGGGCAGCTGCAGCAGAGGATGGCACCCCCGATCAGCAGCAGGGCCGAGGCAGCCCAGCCCAGGTACAGCGCCGCCCCGATCTCCATCTTCTGTCCCGTGGGGATGATGGGACTGTAGAACTCGACTACGATGGTGTGTGCCGACCAGGAAACGGGCACCAGCTGGGCCAGTGCCGCTGTGATGAACGCGCCCCCGGAGGCCACCATCACCCTGGCTTTAACCGCCTCTTCCTCGATGCAGTTGGTGCACTTTGCCCCCACCATGGCGATGAGGAGCGACACCAACCCCACGATGATTGTGACGACGGTGAGCGCCCTGGCGGCCTGCAGGTCCTGAGGTAGAGCCAGCATGGAGTCGTAGACCTTGCACTGCATCTGGCCCGTGCTCTGGAACACGCAGCTCATCCACAGGCCCTCCCAGTACACCTGAGCAGTGACGATGTTGGCGCCAATGAAGGCCGAGACCCTCCACATCGGCAGGGCACAGCTGATGATACTCAGCACCCAGCCCAACACTGACAGGGAGATGCCGGCAAGCTCAAGTCCAAAAGACGCCATTGTGCACAAAAGCACTCCCTTTTACGTCCTTTTTCTTCTCTTGGTTCAAGTCAAGATAGTCCGATTTCCTTATTGTGCTTTCTTCCTTTATTTTTTTAAGAATCTTCTTTATTTTGTCCTTTAAGCTCCTCTTATTCCCCCTTTTCTCTCCACCAGGTAAACCTTCTCCTCAGGTTGCAGCTCACTCCAAAGGTGTTGGTTTTTTCCTCCACAACTGTCTGTGGCGTCTACGTGCCGCTCCGATGCTGCTTTCCTGTCGCTCTAAAGGAGCTGATGACCCTTATCTGCGTATCGTTTTATTACTAAGTGGTCTATGAGGTGACATCACTCGCCAGTCCAAACCAATCAGGTGAGTCCTGGGCGCTGGCCTCATTTAGTGCCTGGGGTGTTGGTGCTCGTTTGTGTGCTTTCTGAAATGAATGGGTGTTTTTATGGTTTAACCTTTCGCCCATGGTAGCTCTGGGTGTGTCTGCTTTATTGCTGTCAGTAGGTAATAAGTGGCCAGAGAAGACCTTGTTATGTGGTTGATGGGTGACCACATGAGACGGTAACGGATATACAAACATGCTTTTTAATAGATACGTGTGTGTAAGCGCGTGCATGTATCCAGTGTGTGTTTGCATGGAGTAGGAGTGTGTTTGAGAAAGATGGTCTAAAGGATGTTGAATCTATATCACATAACCTTTATGTTTTCTGCTACATATTTTGATTTTCATTTCAAGTTTTGATGCATTGTGTTGTAATTTTATGGCCTCATCTCAAGCATATATATATATATATATATATATATATATATATATATATATATATATATATATATATATATATATATATATATATATATATATTTTTTTTTTTTTTTTTTAACAGTTTTTATAGCAGACACATGAACCATCTCCACTGGGTGACACACAGTAAAATTTGAGTTAATGATAAACTGGACATGCTGAGAATATATTTTGTAGATGTGTAATTATGGTTTCTGTTTACCTTTGGTAGTCTTTTTTCCTTCAAAAATGAGCACAGTTTCTTTGTTTTTATGTTTTGGAGCACTGATATCATAAACTGCAGAGTGCAGTAACTTTAGGCAATAACAGTGTGATGAATGGATAAAAGGTAGAATATGACTTACATGAAAAGAATAAAATTAACAATGTGTTTGTAGGATTTTCAGTACCTTCTGTTCCTGATGCTTTGTGGCACACAGACCCAAGACCATGAAGATACAAATGTTTATAAAAGGGGTCACAGATACAGTTGATTTCTTAAAGCAGCAGGACACCTTAGTTTTTAGCAATTATTTCTCAAACTTGAAGAAAAAGTATTTTTGTTTGGGGACTAACTGAGCTGCAGATTAAAAGATATGTGATTTTCAGTCAGTGGAACCACTGAATGATTGACCAATGATTAGGTCAATGTGGTTGAAAGGCTTTATTTACTAGTTAGTAGGCTATATATTTTTTATCAGCTTTTATCAACATTTTTGTGTGGTTCTGGCAAACATTTCTAATAGGCAAAGAGTCTCAGGATTCAAATATTATCCATTTATCCATTAGCTATAACCAACTCATGCTTCGGGGGGACTGGACTCTATCCCAGCTGACACTGGATGAGAGGTGGGGAAGACCCTGGACAGACCATCAGTCCACTACAGACCTAACACAGATTTATACTCACATTCACAATTTAGAATCACCATTTAACCTGGCTTTACCAGGAGAAAACCCACACAGACTCAGGGAGAACAAGTACATAGAAAATCAATCTCAACTTATTATAAAAGCTAAAAAAATAAATAAAAATATTAATATCTTGAAACGAAAAATGAATTTGTTGAAAACCTACTGTAAACGTCCAACATTCTGGCAAATCAGCAGCAAACAGAAATCAACTGTTTGCCACAAGTTACCCACAAAGTTTGCCCGAAGGTCACTATAGGTTTTTCCACAAATCTAATTTAGACAATAAATAAATATGACTTCTGTGCAAAACTGGGTCAATATTGCCAAAGGTTATTTTCCACCAGGAAATCAGGAAACCTTGCCATTAGTGCCAGAAATCCCACTAATGACAAACGTGTTACTGAGAAGGATACTAGAAGTTTAGCACTGCTGTAATCTGTGCTGGCAAACCAGTGCTGACTCATCATTGCCAGTATGTCGCTGGAAGTTTTGCTAATAGTGGCCAACATTGAAAAACGTGTGGCAACATTTTTCTGACAAATCAACATCTTCGCTTCAAATCCCCTGCAAGTTTGCCACAAATCTGTCCCAAGCACTTTGGTTTCTTGTTTAAATGAGACCTTATGGACTCTGTTAGTGGGAGTCATAGCGTCTGGATCACTGCAGCGCCTGCTGCCACTATCACAATCTAACACACTTATCTGGTGTACGTGTCCACAGTTTTATCACACTTTGATATTAGTCTTCAGTTAAAGACAGGCTAACCCAGCAACCGCGATAAGATAAACACCAATAAAAGGTAATTCATCGAGATAGTCTTGTGTTTAGGAAGGAAACAAATCATTTACCATCAATTCAAATCTACTGATGCAGTTCACTTTTTTGTTGCCCTGCTAAAACAAGATATGACAGTACAGTTAGTGTTTGTGCAGACTATTTTCGAAGCAAGCTGCAAAAAATCCTCGTAAGCGTTTTCTTTGTTGCTGCTAAATGGTCCTATGATCACCAACTAGCTGCTAAATTTGGAAAGGGCTGTTTGTTGCTGTTAGCAAAGGATGTAGGTTTGGTCTCATCACTCGTTGGGCCTCCCAAGATGTCTGATGTTGACAGCTAAATGGTTCATGAACATATAAGATTTGTATTTATTTTATGTCTCACTTGTAGGGACCACATCATTAATTTGAAGCTTGATTGCTTTTTGGATTCAAAGGATCATTACGTTGGTGATGGCTGAGATGAGTTGAGTGTGTCGGGGAGGGGGGAGAACGAACAAGAGGGAAGGGCAGAGTGGTATTTACAGTATAGGCATATGACAGGAAGAGGGGTGATTGAGGTGTGGTCCTGCTCCTGAAGTGGTTTAAAAAGTTTTATCTCCATAAAAACTTTACACAGTCACAGAGGGAAAACTCTAGGAATCAAATTACTCTCTAGACGACAGTGTATCCAACAGGATAACTGTTACTAAACCGAAAGACACACTAATGCTGACTCAGCAGTCGGTCATGTGACCCAGTTTACTGCCGTTGAGCACAACAACGATTTGAACGTGACAAATTGGAAACAGTCTGGAAACAGGTTTCATATTGATTTGTTGTAAACTAAAGCCAGAGAGTCTGGGTTACATGCTGGTCATTACGGTCATGTTACTCGGTTTACCTATAAATCCTGCTAACCCACAGATATTTTTCCAGTGAAGTAAATTTGCTCAAAGGAGTTTCACTGCACAGTTTTATCCCCCCCACTGAAGGTGATAAATGAGTGTCAGTTAGCGGAAGGATTATCCATTTCCCTGTTGTTTACTCCCGTGTGTCAGTAGATTGGTGAGTGTGTGGGCTCTTCTTCAGCTATCATCATATCCAAGTGGGTGTGTGGAGAGGTCTTTCAGAGGGAGCGCTGTATGAATAACAGCCTTATCTACTTGGTGAACTGCCAAGTGAAATCCAGATAGGACACTGCAAGAACACTGCTCATAGTAACCTAAATACAGAATCCAAGACAGTTATAAAAAGGCCTTTCCAGGGTGGAAGCGCTGAAGGAGCTGCAAGTATCCTGAAATAAAGGCTTCTTACATTTAAGTCATGTGATGGTTGGTCTGAAAATGTAAACAGTTCAAGCTTCAGGTTGATTCAAGTTTTATGATGCAGGTAAAACTGTTGAAGGCAGGACAGGTGAAAATGCCCGGATGCCTGTTATTTAAAAAAAAAAAAAAGCAAACAAAACAAAAAGCATTTGGCCATGCACATGTTTTCAAGTATCTATTGACAATCTATTTCCTTTCTTTTCATGCTGGTCTTCTCACAGAGCGAGTCGGGGATTTCCACTGGTAAATTTTATGGGATCACTGGTCTCTTTCAGCTCTGCTCTGAAAGTTACTAAGTTTGAAGTGCTTTGAAAGAGGTCGGGAGCCTCACATTTAATGGCTGCTTAGAGATTTATGGACGTGTACGAAATGCAGTCAGATGCTCTTTGAACAGCGTCGTACTTTCACAATCATCCACACATTATTCTTCCCATTTGTTCATACAAATGTGCTGTCTGCATCATAAAAGAGTTCAAACCAAACTGCATCAAACTGACAAGGTTTTCAAAAATGTGTCAATGAGATTCCAAATTTGACGCTGTTTCATTAGGCTTCTTTGTGTTTCCTGTGAGCTACACACAGACACACACATGCAGTAAAATGACAGAAGGCTTTTGAGAAGCTGCTGCCTCCCTTTGGGCACAGCAGAGAATAGCAGACACAAGAGTCAAACGTCACAGTTCAACGTTTCTCTTTCATGTCGGTGTTGCAACACCATGACCCGTCAAATACATTGTACTTCATCACTCACTGCTCTCTCACATCTCAAACCAACTTCACATGAAATTCAAGCCGTTTTCCTGTGATCTCCTGTGAACAAAACACTCCTGTATGTTCATATACAATCAGCCTTCAGTTTGATTCACAGAACAGACTGAACAGAACAGAGCTTCTCTCAACTCCAACTTCAATCTGTAGTTCACATAATAGCTTTATATTTATCACTTGATAGTTCTGGTCCCAATAAATCATATTTGTTCTTTTGAGGAGTGTAATTCAATTCCTCAAAATGACTAAAGGCACATTTCACTGTTTCATTTGGACCATTTCTACTGGAGTCATCAAACAGAAAAGTCCATCCATTATCTCCACACCTCATTAGGGTAGCATAGGGCTGGAGCTTATCCCAGCTGAACTGGGCAAGGTAGGCAGACAGAAAGCTGAAGAGAGAGGGGGCCGACAGTTATCCGGGAATGAGGGTGACAAAAGTCCAGGTGGGACTAATGGCAGGCTGGAGACTGAAGCAGGGCAGGTGAGAATCTGGAAGGAGAACTGAGTCCATGTGGAAGAAATCCAGGAGGGGGAGAAACGGAGTCCAAGTAGCGATACGAGTCTGTGATCCAACAGGGAGTAAATGACAGAACTGACTTAAATACTGAGAGGTGGAATTGCAAACAGGTGAGTGGAGTGAGCTAATTATGACAGCTGATTCACATTGCTGCAATCAGACTGCAGGCAGGTGGAACATTCAGGAAGGAGAGACAGATGACAGGAAAAAAGGAGGGAGACAGAAGGGAGAAGGAAGAAAAGAGGAAGAAGGAGAAAGAAGGGCAGGGGCTAGAGCAGGAATCATGACATCTTTGTGGCCATGCTTGATATTTGAGTTCCACAACATGCGATTGTGTAGCATAGAGTAGCTTTACAGTGTTGTAAAACAGTGTTGCTGGTGTGCTTGAGATGCAGAAAGTGGGGAAGGATGCATGAAAACAGTTATGGGTCCTCATTGAGCTGCACGTTCTAGAAGAAAGAGTAGTGTTGAGACACATCCAAGCCATTCAAACGCAGGAAGGGATTATTTTCAAGGAGAAAAAATCCGAATATATGACCTCTGAGGGATTTAATCAATGACATGGACTTCAACGTTTAAATAAAATCACTGTCTTTCTGAAACTTCAAGCAAAAGTGCTTTTGTTGCTGAAAACAAACCACACATCTGGATTTGTACTCTGATATGAAAGCTGAAATGAAATGAATGAAATGTTGTCCATTTTTTGGGGGGAAAATATGTTTGATCATGGAAAAACCTTTCTTTCATTTGAGGTTAGTGGTCATATACAAAGTTATTTAGTATCACACAATTTGCTCTGATCATTAGTGTTTTCATTAAGGAATGGTACATGTGTAAAAAAATTCTGCCAGGGTATGTAAATTTATGAGCACAGATGTACAGTATGTCCAAACAACCAACAGTCATGCTGTAAAACTGTGGTTACGTTTCCCCTGAAACTTCTTTTACTTATTTAGTTGTGTACACCGCGTCTATTTTGACTCCAGCAGCATATCATCCATATTTTATGAATTAATAACATAGCAAAATTGCTGAGCACAAGACCGTATTTGGTGTCTGCAGTTTCCGTCAGAGTGAGTCATCCGTCATCAGTACGTCACTCCACCCACCTGCTGTTTGAGGTGAAACTTGGGGGATGGGGGAAAAAAAGGCAAGATGAACAATAGGATGTTCAGTTGCCACCTGTTTTTTTTAAATAAGATATTTATATTGTGTTGGAATTTTGTGTTTTATTGTGTCATGTCTTGCTACATGTAAAGAGGGCCAACATGTTTTCTTTTTAAGCATTTAAAGGCAGGGTGGTTGGGACAGGGTGAACAGGTTATGAACACATGGAGTTTGGGGGTGGATCTAAAGAGTAGGTCTGATGACGATGGGCTGTTTTTCTCCATGGCTCCTCCTTCAGGCATGTCTACCTGCTCTCCCCTCAATCCTCACTCATTCAGCAAACTCAACTGAGTAACAGGGAACTTGCCTCCATCTCAAAAGAAGCCAAACAACCCACAGCCTCCATCACTCCAACAACAGAATTTACACAGAGAGAGCTTTTGAGTCAGGACTTAAAAGTAGAAGAAAAAGTTTTATTTGAAGAACTCAAAGAACAAATCCACAATGGTGTCTGCTGGCTTCCAAATGCTGGGCTCGGCCCTGGGGATCATCGGATGGATTGGTGCCATCATCGTGTGCGCCCTTCCCATGTGGAAGGTCACAGCTTTCATCGGCAGCAACATCGTCACCTCGCAGACCTCCTGGGAAGGCATCTGGATGAGCTGCGTGGTCCAGAGCACCGGCCAAATGCAGTGTAAGGTCTACGACTCCATGCTGGCCCTCAGCTCGGACCTCCAGGCTGCCCGGGCCCTGGTCGTCATCTCCATTGTGGTGGGCATCATGGCCATCTTGCTGTCCGTCGCTGGGGGAAAGTGCACCAACTGTGTGGAGGATCCGTCGTCAAAGGTCAAGGTGGGCATCGCTGCTGGAGTTGTGTTCATCGTGGCCGGGGTCCTCTGCCTCATCCCTGTCTGCTGGACGGCCCACAACATCGTCCGGGACTTCCGCAACCCACTCGTGATCAGCGCCCAGAAGAGAGAGCTCGGGGCTTCACTTTACATCGGGTGGGGAGCGTCTGCTCTGATGATCATCGGAGGTGCGATGCTCTGCTGCAACTGCCCCAAGAAAGATGAAGATTCCTACACTGCCAGGTACAAAGCTGCCAGATCTGACGCCTCGGCACCACAGTCTGGGAAAGACTACGTCTGAAACAGCTCTGGGAATCAGTAAATAGCTTCCACAGAGAGACGTTTACTGGGACAAATGCACTGGTGCTGCTGGTTTGGGAGTGTTCATATGTCAAGCTGTTACTTGGTGAAAAGTCACCTCTCATGAGAGTGTTTGAAGACAGAAGCAAGAGGAGACACACCCTAAGGAGAAATTCAGCTGTATATGTTCACTACTTGTACATGAATGGTTGTTTTAATATTGTATGGATATTAGTCAATCTTTTCTTATTAGTATAAATATTCTCTAACCTCACTTTTATTTTCAAAATGCTCACTTTTGACCGTGTGTATGTGGTTTGTCTTATGAACTGTGTGTGAGATTCATTATGTGGCAGTTGTAAATAAATGTTTCTATTGTTTACAAACTTGAGCTCACTTGTTACTTTTTTTCACAGCACCTGTGTTCAACATGATTCATTCAGTGGTCTTAAAATGAAACAAATCAGTTTTTATTCGCGATCTTACGTCAGACATTGCTGTCTTGACGGTTTTAATATTATTAGGCTGACTATATTTACATTTAGTGACGCATTCACTGATGCATTATGATCAGAACAAGGATCCCTCAAAGCAGTCAGACGCATCTATTGTCTGACTTTCCAGTTGATCAGGTTTAGGTGTGGCACAAAGAAAGAGGCAAGATGGCCGGAAACTTGCTTTTGTTCAAACTGTGAGCCCACAGGCAAAGGCATTTAAAGTCTTTATTGACTATACTGATCTATTTTTATAGTATTTTTTTTCTTTTAAATGATTATTTTGTCATTTTGTCTTTATTTATATACTGCACTGGAAGGAGACAGGATGTGTGGAGGAGAGTGCAGGGGAATGGCATGTAGTTAAGGTGCAGCACTGCTCGCAGTGCTTGAACTCATTTGGTATGTGTATTAACCACTCAGCTTTAAGGTCACAGGTTTTCCATTTGCTAAGAGATTAAATATTGAAAAGCCAGAAAACATTAATTTCCCTGTTTGTATGAGTTTTTACTGAAAAGCTGATGCAGCAGTATGGGTTCCCTGTTGTAAAGTAAACATTTCCGGCCTCTAAAAGTTCCTCTATGTTAATTTTCCATGAATATGACACACAAACTCAGAGTTAATACAGTGCTGATGGTCCTGACAGCAGACAGGCAGTGTTATCAGGTTTATTTGTAATGTAAATCAAAGAACAATTAGGTGATCAGTTATCAGTTGTTTGAATAAAAGCGGCTTTTGGAGCTTTGTTAACTTTCCTTTCTTTTTTTCTTAGAAAAATACGCTTTTTGATGTGTTTTTAGGTAAACACACTGAAACAATCACTAAAGTGCAGAGTTTGTGTTTGCTCCAGGCTTGACCTAACCTCTGTGTGTGTGTGTGTGTGTGTGTGTGTGTGTGTGTGTGTGTGTGTGTGTGTGTGTGTGTGTGTGTGTGTGTGTGTGTGTTTGCGTGCACACACAGTTTGGGATCTGCAGCCATTGTTTCCACTCGTGAGGCCTTGCTGGAGGTAACAAAGCTTGAATGTGTGGGAACAATGAACAGAGAGGGAACAAGGGTTGAGGATATCAGGTCTCAGTTTTCCTTCTTTGTCTGCGAGGCAAGAAACTCCACCCTGAAAGTTCGAACCATGACAGAAGGCAGTTATCTTCTCACAGTGCATCAGAGCACAGCCAACACATCCTCAAGCAGGTGAGACGGCGGAGTACCTTAAAACCCTAAAACCAATAAACGTTGGAGTGTTTCATGTATTCAGAATCAAATAATCCTCAAAATGTGAGTGTATCTATAAGTGCGACCTTTTGTTTCTTCTAGTTTCCTGTGCCTACCTGCAGCGGTATAGGCATGGCTTCTCAGGGCCTCCAGATCATGGGCGTGCTGCTGGCCTTCATCGGCTGGCTGGGCACCATCATCACCTGCGCTCTGCCCATGTGGAGAGTCACCGCTTTCGTCGGGGCGAACATCGTCACCGCCCAGGTGATCTGGGAAGGTTTGTGGATGAACTGCGTGGTGCAGAGCACGGGGCAGATGCAGTGCAAAGTGTACGACTCCATGCTGGCTCTGCCTCAGGACCTACAAGCCGCCAGGGCCATGGTGATCATCTCTGTGATCGTTGGCGTGTTCGGAGTCCTCATGGCCATCGTGGGAGGAAAGTGCACCAACTGCATGGAGGACGAAGTGGCCAAAGCCAAAGCCTGCATCGTGTCTGGAGTGATTTTCATAATAGCAGCCCTGCTCATCATGATTCCAGTGTCGTGGTCCGCTCACGCAGTCATCAGGGACTTTTATAACCCCCTTCTGGTTGCGGCTCAAAGAAGGGAGCTCGGAGCTGCTCTTTACATCGGCTGGGGCTCCACTGGGCTGCTGCTGCTGGGAGGAGGCCTGCTCTGCAACAACTGTCCCCCGAAGGACGGCAGACCCTACATGCCTGCCAAGTTCGTCCCTGCTAGAACCATATCTTCAAATGTGGACTATGTGTGAGTGTTTTAGCTACAGTGGCTTTCTTTTTTATTATGAATCCATTTTGCTCTAAAATGTTCTTGCAGAGACTGAAGAAAACAAGAAGAAAGAAAATTACATTTCATTTCAATGTATTCTTGTTTGATTGAGAGGAATTTCTCCACTAATTTTTTAAATTTCAATCCATTTTTTTAGCATATTTTAGTGCACTGAAAACATAATGCATTTAAATGATTTTGTGGGGTGTAAACTTTGAATAGCCAGTAGTTCTACTCCTTGAATGGAGCAATGTGATGCATTCGAATAATGAACAACTGAACAAATTTATAATTAAAATTCCCTTTTGCAACTGTTGCATACGTTGCTGCTTAGAGAAACTGTGACAATCTAATCGACTGCTTATTTGAGAATGCTTTTGAAATCATTATTTTTTTATATTCACCTGTATAAGAATGTAATGGAGACTGTGGGACTTCTAAATGTCATTCAAATGCTAGAAATAAAGCTTCTTTGTTCACACTACTGCTTACTTCTTCCTTTCTTGAGTTCACTCTACACCTGCAGCCTCACTGTAATAAAACTGGAACTGCACTTCTCACGAACTTCTCACGATAAGCCGTGCAGGAATTCAGGGGAGTCGACTCCTGGGAATTTACTGTGTCTGGCTGAGATGTTTGCCATGCTGTAATCGACTGCCCTTGTATTAGGACGGTAATTTACAGTATCTGTCTCATGTAAAATGGATGTCACCGACAGAGACAACAGTTTGCTGTTTCTGCTTGGATTCATGTTGCTAAGGGACAGTTTTATATCTGCAAAGAATGGATATTTACACTTTGCCCAGTACAGCACATCTGCCAAGTCTTGTCAGGACGATATATATCTTCAACCTCTTTAATGGTTTTCTTTTTGTTTACCGTTTTTCCATTGAAACTCGTCTGACAAGAAACACAATACGCCCCTGTGATTTTTAAGCACTGTTCCTGAATTCATTGTGGCTTCTCGGCTGAAATCAGGCTGTCAAATTAACATTTCTGTTTTTCTCATCTCATAGAATGAGACAACAAAATGAACATTATCAATTTTGAAATCAGACTGGGCAGATCTTGTACATCGATGAAATGTAAAAGCATTTAAACTCATGCACTAAATTGCTATTTAACTGTAGCTGAAAGTGGAGTATGATCAACAAAATGTAATGGAAGCATCAAATGTAAAACTTCTCTTCATGTAGAATGACCACTTAGAGTAATATTCTACTTTATATTACATTTGTTGGATTATCTTTATCTTTATATTGTAGGATCATACTGATATGTGAATGTGTAAGTTGCATTTCAATGGTTTATTTAGTTGAGTTGGAGCTAAATTAGATTATTTTACACAATCAAACCCACAACTCCCTTTATTCTTAGTTGCCACTGTTAAGGCAGTCAAATCCCCAACGATGTACTCTTTTTGCATATTACATGCTTTATGTGTAAAATTTTTAAAGTGACACGTATCTATAGCCATTAAAATCACAACATTTATCTGTTAAAAGTAGCATATGAAAACAACCCTTCTTGAGGGAAGGTACATTAGTATTTTGTTATATTCCACTAAATGAAATTTATTGAAAATGAAAACATAGCATTGTTGACAAAAATACAGTTTATTGTATGACAGAGAAAAAAAGGGAAAAATACATCCTGCATTTCAAATGGCTCTTTCTGAAGTGTTTATGTTGCCAAAAAATGATCATGATAACATCAGGAGAGTCATCATTACACACACAAAAACAGAACTGCAAACCTAAATCCATGCTGCATTAATCTAACATGGTTCATACCTTAGTGATCCAAGCCCCCGTTCAGAAACATAAGGCCACAGTGTGTTAGTCAAAAGATGCTAGTCACGATGCAAATCACAATATGATAAGCAACAGGTTTGTACTGTATGCAAAGTCAAGTCCTGCTTCTCATATGATGCTGCAGCTCAGACGAATTCCTTCCCGGGCGTTGTGGATTTAGGCGGTGAATACTTTGCACCATTGTACCGGTCTCTTCCTGATGGACACTGACAACAGAGCAGAGCACCACCGATCAGCAGCAATCCTGCTGCTCCCCAGCCCATGTACAAACAGGCTCCCAGCTCTCGCCTCTGAGCATCAGGAACCATGGGGTTGTAGAAGTCCTTTATGATCGTATTAGCCGGCAGAGACACTGTCACAAGGCACAGAGCCCCGCTCAGGATGAAGAAAACACCTGCGGAGATGGCCACTCTGGCTTTTGCTGCTTTATCTCCAATACAGGTGGTGCATTTGCCTCCGACCACAGAGAGCAACAGGCCGAACAGAGAGAACAGGATGGCGATGACCACCATGGCTCGAGCTGCCTGGAGGTCCGGAGGCAGAGCCAGCAGGGAGTCATACACTTTGCACTGCATCTGGCCAGTGCTCTGCACCACACAGGTCATCCACAGTCCTTCCCAGATAGTCTGAGCCACCACGATGTTGTTCCCAATGAAAGCAGACACCTTCCACAGAGGCAGCATGCAGATCAGTATGTTTCCAATCCATCCGAGCACTGCGAGCCCGACACCCAGAATCTGCAACCCCAAAGACGCCATAGTGGTTTGCCTCCTTTTTCCTTGTAGTGTCTCGGCTGTTTGCTGGACTGCCAACTAAAAGTTCTCCCACCATGGGGAAGTTTTATATGACCTACAAATGCCCCCAAGTTCCCCCCTTCTCTGGGTGGGCTCTGGCTCCATTGCTCAGATATAAACATTCATCATGTTGTCTTTGAGTTCAGAGGTGTTTCTCTCCCACAAAGAGGCCCTCTGGGGCCCCAGCAGAGCTCAAAGAAAGAAAAGAAGCTTCAACACTGAGGTTCAGTCAAACATGAAAATCTAACTTTATGGAATGAAAAATGCTGTAGAACATAAACTTCAAAGTTCTTTGCAAACCAGATGCAACAATAGTGGATTTGTATAGATTTTTCTATTGCCACTGGACATGTGGAAAAAATGTGGAGAAGCTCAGTCAGTATAAAAACTAGAAATGTTGATTTGGTTTAGAAAACGTATCCATGCATTTGAGGGGAGAAAAGAAAAGCACACAAATAATATAAAAATTGTCACAATAATCATGAAAATACCAGAAAGGACTATACACTCAACCCCAGTTTTAGCATTATAACGTAGACAATAATTAACAAAATGTTACAGTTGGAAGCCAAATTAACACTGCAAGCTGTAGTGTGGAATTTTTTCTTAGATCAGATTTTTTTTGTTTGGCTGTTATGTTTTAAATGTGGTCATTATCAGATTCAAATGTGAACTGGTCACATTCATAGCACGCTGTACCATACGGAAGCAAACAAGGAACATTTGTTGTTCCATTTTATAAGTTGAGCTGATGATAATGAGGATGATGAAAAAGAGCCAGAAGTGGAGCAATGCCTGCTTCTTCTGTACAGAGTGTGCAGATGAAGGAGTGATGTGATCCGGACGTGAATGGATTAACTGAAACAGATTTTATCCAACATTTCAGAATGTCAAGAGCTACTTTAAATAAATCTGTCAGCTCCTCAAGACTCTCACAGCAAGATGCTCAGTTCATCTCATGAATTCTGATCTGTCTGTTCAGACTGAGGTCGCATTTATTGCAAATATCAGGCTTGTATCTCATTTAGGACCACATGTGGAAGTAGTTCATATCAGAGTTGATCACACTCATGTGATTTGTGCTGCTCTATGAAAACACGTATCTGACTCACATGTGAGCAAATGCCTGCAATGTAAGAGTCTACTGCAAAGGCAGCAGCTCAGCGAGGCTGCACTAAGGAAGAGGTTTAAACACATTTGATAGAGCTGCAAGGGTATAAAAACAGGATTATTGAATCTTAAATTTTGCTCGTGATTAATAAAGTATCTATCTATCTATCTATCTATCTATCTATCTATCTATCTATCTATCTATCTATCTATCTATCCATCCATCCATCCATCCATCCATCCATCCATCCATCCATCCATCCATCCATCCATCCATCCATCTATCTATCTATCTGTCTGTCTAATTATTCAATAATTTTACACTTATTTTGTCTCATAGAATCAAGTATTATCAAAAGTAATGCATAAATGCATAAAATATTGCAATATACTGACACAATCTACAGTATCATTTAACATTTGCTCTCAATGGAATATCTGTAGTAAAATCCACATCTTACTCCTATGTCTGCTGAATTGTGTTTTGCTCATTTTGTTTTCCATATGTACACAAGAGTAAAAAAAAAAAAAAACCCAGCAAACTGAACCCAACAGCTCAGCTGAGGCTCCCAGGATAATTAACACAGATGGAATCATTCTGTTCCATTACTGCGCTGGTAAAAGAACATGAAATAAAGTGTTGAGCAGGCAGACATCAATAAAACTTTATGTTAATGCATGTTACGTTTTGCACCAAAGCCTGATGTGCAGATCAACTAGTTTAGTCACAGTAAAATCATCACAAATCAAATTCATTTAAAATAACACAAAGAAAATCTGACATTTATTAATAAAACATGCATTTGAATTGATGGAGATGATTTAAAACTACCTCCTGAGTATTTTGGAAAAAGTTTGTGTATTTATTTGAAGCTGAACATCCCGATTTATGAGTGTGCTTCACATCTAAACTCATCTTCCACCACAGTGTGACTGAGCCTCATGATCAGGTGTTTTCACTTTGAATAATGTCAAACAACCAATCAGGAGACACCAAGGTGACCATGTGGATTTAAAAGCTGTGAGTGAGGCTCCACTCTGCATTTCACTGAAAGTGCAGCTGATTCTTCCTACTGCTTCTGTTTTATGTGAGACAAAGATGCCGTCTGCAGGCCTCCAGATCTTTGGCATCTTTCTGGCAGCCATTGGCTTTTTGGGAGACATCATCATCTGTGCTCTGCCGATGTGGAAGGTATCTGCTTTTGTCGGGAACAACATTGTGACGGCGCAGATCTTCTGGGAGGGCCTGTGGATGAACTGCGTGAAGCAGAGCACTGGACAGATGCAGTGCAAAGTGTACGACTCCATGCTGGCTCTGCCCCGAGACCTGCAGGCCGCCCGGGCCCTGGTTGTCATCTCCATCTTGGTCGCCTTCATGGGACTCCTGCTGGCCATCGCAGGTGGAAAGTGCACCAACTGCATTGAAGATGAGTTGGCCAAGAGTAAGGTAGCCATCGCTGCAGGTGTGTTCTTCGTCGTCGGTGGGATCCTGTGCCTCATCCCTGTGTCCTGGTCTGCACACGAGATCATCAGGAACTTCTACAGCCCCATCGTGACCGACGCGCAGAGGAGGGAGCTGGGAGCATCGCTGTTCATCGGCTGGGGAGCTGCAGGACTCTTGTTCATTGGAGGAGCTCTCCTCTGCTGTCAATGTCAGGAGCAAAAGGACAGCAGATACTCTGTCAAATACTCTGCTCCACGCTCGACAGCCAGCGGAGCTTACGTTTGAAATGACTGCAAGTACTTTGAAATTCTGCACGTCTCACACCACGAAACTGGACTGCACTCTAAGTTGTTCTTTTAATGGTCTTAACTTTGTATCAAAGTCTTTTACTGATTATTTTATTAAATTAAACTTTACTGCAATTTCTTTGTGATGCCTTTTTTTCAGTGCTGGGTTTTTGAAATGCTCTGTCTTGAAGGCTTTAACTTGCACCTTGTAAATCCCCAAGCTGATTTTCTGTCAAAATTGACAAACTTAAAAATTCAACATCCAGCATCGGTGATTATCTTGCAGCTCTTTGTGTTTCAGCAAATTTCTAAAGGTCTTAATGGCAAAATCTTCACAAGTTGTCAAAATTCCACAACAGGAGTGCATGTGCTGGGTAACTATCTCAATAGCAAGCTGAAATGTCTTTGAACCAGACTGCAGAACTGACCCTGCAGGAAATTATTGCTCCAAATTTCCACTAGTGAGCAACTGAGATTTTTGAGACCTTATCTTCAAGTGGGAAATCACAAGTGGCCTTAATGTTCAATGAGCCATTTCATGTCCTCGCTTAAACTAAAGCCTCTAAGTACATTGTAGATGAAGATGGGTCACTCACAAGCGAGATGTTGGTTGCAAACAGGATTGATCACGGTATCTGCTAAATTAAAGGGGAAGTGTTCAAGTCAATCTTTATTTATTGACAGATGTTTGGTTTCAACTTCCAGAATAAAATACCAAGCTGTACACAAGTGGGTTTTTTTGCCACATATTATTTTATTAAAGCACTTAAACTCAGATTAGATTATTTAGTTCAAGGCAGAATTTGGTTTTGATTATCCAGGATTGTACTTAACAATTGGCTTTTATTTTGAAAAGCAAGAGGCGTAATCCTGACTGGCACATGATTGAAGACTGAGCATATGATAGGCCTTTTATTTCATTTTGAATCATGGCAGGAAAAACACAGGTTGTACTGATGGCATTAACAATGGCTATTTTCAATGAGGAGACATTGAACTGAAGCAACAAAATGGAAATAAAGCATCATTTTGTGATTTAAATTTGTGCATCTAAAGTGTCACAAAAAAATAAACAATCCTACTCTTCAGTGCTGTGGCTGCAGAATGTGTTAAGTTAAAGCTGCTGAAACAATGAAAACATGAGGGAATTTCTCATGAAGCAGATTCAGCTTTAAAGGTGAGTAAGACAAATCCAGCAAACTTTAGTGAACGGTCTCATTTAATTTAATCAAGTCCAGTCTACTTGTATACAGTTCATTCTTGCATATTTAAAGACTGTGGTGCCCATTGATTAAAAGATATTGTGAATCTTTTATTTGTATAGAATTTAAGTAAGTTATAAGTATATAACTCATTTTGGATTTGCCCTTTTTAGAGGTCAGACTTTTTGCACTGACTTCATTTTGTTGTGTAGCCTGTTTTTATCATGCATGCAGTAAGTCTTTGTTGTGAAGCACATTTTTCTTATTGATCATTAAGTCTCTTCTGAAACCATGATGATATAACTGTGAGTGAGATTTTACTTTGCAAGTTTGGTTTTAAGGACAAACAACACAAAGCTAAACTTTGAAGACAGTTAAGACTTTCTTTTAAATACCAAATCATCCACAATTAATCAGCTGAGGTACACTGGTGAACACTGAACAGGTGCTGCTGTCCTGTCTCTCCATGCATGTGTTTCTTCTGTGAATTATTTTCCCCCAAAGCTCTGTACAAATTAAATATTCAAAAAAAATGATAGAAAGTTGATGCATTTATGTGGTTTATCATGTTCGTTTTAAATGCATTTAAGTGCAGACTAACAAAACGTGCTTTCTTGCCCAAACATTGCTGGATACCACTGAAAGTGTGTCCTTCAGTCTGTTTAAAATTCGGATCAAATCCTTTTGTTTTGGATCACAAAGCTGCTTTCTCCTCCTACACATTCAGGCCGAGCAGGAATCTGGACAAGCAAGAAACCTGAGCCACAAACTAACGAGTCCCCTCCCTGTTGCACTTGTCATACCTGCAGCGCAAAACCAAACAGCAAAACACTACCAGCAGCGTTTCCAGCCGAGGGAAAGTTCGTAGTAAAAATGATCTTAGGCTCGACTGAAGGTTGATTTCCTTTCTTTCTCATTTTGGGCAAAGTCAGATCCTCGGATAGTTTTTTTTTGTCAACATGCAGAATCAGATCGTTGGCTTGTGTTTGGCAATCATCGGCTTTCTTGGCACCATCCTCATCTGTGGGCTGCCCATGTGGAAGGTGACGGCCTTCGTTGGGGCAAACATCGTCACCTCTCAGGTCTTCTGGGAGGGTTTATGGATGAACTGTGTGATCCAGAGCACGGGACACTCACAATGTAAAGCCTATGACTCCATTCTGGCTTTACCACAAGACCTGCAGGCCTCCAGGGCTCTGGTCTGCGCCTCCATCGGTGTCAGCGTGGTGGCCATCGGGCTCACGGTGGTCGGGGCTCGCTGCACCAACTTCTTCCGTGACGACCAGATGACCAAAGCCAACGTTGGCCTGGCCGGAGGCGTGGTGTTTATAATAGCGGGGCTCCTGTGCATTATTCCGGTCAGCTGGTCGGCTCACAGCATCATCACAGGCTTTTACAACCCTTTGGCCACAGAGTCGAGGAGGGGAGAACTCGGAGCTTCCATATATGTGGGCTGGGCGTCCGGAGCTCTGCTCGTCATCGGAGGAAGTGTGCTGTGTACCACCTACAGATGCTGAGGAGAAAGGAGGAAACCAAATGGAGGACACAATGCTGTGCATCAGATAAACTGTAGCTGAAAATGTACAATAATTGTTTACTGTGATTGACTTTATTTTGCTTCAGAACACTTCAATTAAAGCTCTATTAATTAATTTCAATGCTAGTTGCACTATAGAGACATCTTTGCAACAAATCAGTTTCATGTTTGCATACATTATGTAACATATTGAAGTTAACTATAAATGACATGTCCAGGCCATGCAGTGTTTATGTTTTCAAAATAAAAGAAACACAGTGTTGCAGAATGTTACATGAAGATTATGTGAAATATTTTTGTATATATTGCACAAATTATGAATGCTGCAAGAATATGTATTTTCGACTATTAGTGTTTAATTATAATCTCAGTGTTTGTTTTTTAACTGCCTGAGTAGTGAGGAAATTGTGAGGACATTTTCCTTGTTTTACTGTATTTCAGTGCCAGCGGAACTGAAACATAGCAAAGCAAGTCAATAAGCTAATCAATAAGCTAAATAAAAAAGTTGATATCACTGTTTATCATATGAAAGTTGAATTGTAGCATAAAACGTATGTCTCAGTTCACTGGTAGAGTTTTTCACCTGTTTACCTGAGATATTGACAAATTAAACTAAAGGCTTGTAAAGCTGTGCAGTTGCTGGTCATGTCGAGAAGATAAAACTTTTAATTTTTATACAACATACCAATAAATTCACTTTGTACATTTGCATCTTTGTGCCTAAATTCTGTTCTTTCTTTTGTGTTTTGTTTAAAACTACAAATATACGTATACAGCAATTATTCAGCATATTAAAGTTTGCAAAGAAACAGAAAGAAAACATGTTACTATGTGAAACTCTACATCAACTTTTGAATGTGTGTAAAAGCCTGAAAAACTTGATTTTGTTTTAGCTCAGAGGTGTTTGAATCCCCCTTTCATATTTACTCAGCTCACAAACTGTGCCATTTGCACATCTTTGTTGATCTTTGTGTCATCTGACTGCTTAACATAACAGCTGAAGAGAGGAACTCACTCTATTTCAACAGAAGCAAGGCAAGAGAAATTCGGTCCTGTTTTCTTCTCTCTGAAAAACAATACAAATTCTTGTTTTTTCTGGAGTCAAAGTGAATGGTTTTGGCTTGTTTCTTGCATCTCTGGTTTGAGTTCACTGCTGCGGGGCTCTGTGTTTTGAAATGGGGGGTCAGGGCAGGCTGATCGGGGGCCTGGCGCTGTGTCTGATGGGTGTTTTAGGAGTGTGTGTGGTGTGCGGACTTCCAATGTGGCGTGAAACATCTTTCGTGGGAGCAAACGTTGTGACTGCACAGTCAGTAAGTCAGCATGCTCACTTCATTTATGTTTGGTCATTTCAATCATGTTGATGAGTAATTCTATTGTTTGTTAGTTTTTGTTTTTTTTGGTCTATTTAAGAACCAAACACACAGCAGAGACAACAGAGAACATTAGGGATAAGAATTAGGGATCAGAACCAATGTTTTTTCAGGATTGATAATGATTGTTCATAATCAAGGTGAATGATTACCAATATTTGCAACTAATACACATTAGCGGTAAAAATTCAAATTTTGAAATGAAACAAACTTCAACACAAAACTTTACTGAAATGCTTTTTTTTAAATTCATGTTTGAATGTGTCGATTTAAAAGAGAAATTTCCACCATTTATCTATCAGTGTTGAACTCATGATGTATAACCATCAGACAGAGCTGTATGTGTTGCTCAAGTCCACAAAGTGAATACAAGTATAGAGAAGCAACAGCATAAGAGCCAAATTAACACATTTTTACATGAATTTATTCTATCTGGGATCACTTAAAAGAAAAATTACAACAATCATGTCAATCATTTGACCCCAAGTCAATATGAAACTATATATAAACAAAGAATATAATGTGATGTAAAGTATTTTAGTCATATTGTATTTCTGGATTGCACGATTTACTAAAAACAAACAACTTGTATTTGGAAACCTCAATCATCTCATGAGCATTACGGATCATTGAACTGACTTCTCACCTCAACAGCAAGAATCAAGCATTTAAGGACGACCTCCCATACATTAAATCTTAACTTAGCTTATCGTAGCTTTTAAAATCTCTCTGAAGTTTCCACTTGTTTCTGTCTCAGGTGTGGGATGGTCTGTGGATGCACTGCGTCGTCCAAGCAACAGGTCAGATGCAGTGCAAGAGACATACAACGTCCATCACTATGACCTCTGACATCCAGGCAGGACGAGCCCTCACACTGATCTCCATTGTCGCCGGCATCCTGGGCTTCATCGTCACTCTCCTCGGAGGAGGAGCAGCCAACTGTGGTGGAGATCCACCTGATCCTGTTGAACCTCCATCCACTGTTTCCTCCAGAAAGAAGGTGATGGAGCTGTACTCATACTGTGTCTGCTTAGGACCTACAAAGAAGAACTGAAATAATAACAAACACTGTAGCAGGCAATTTGAGAGCCAAAATTTAACTTCCCTCAAAATAATGAAAATATAGGACCTGATTATCCTCTAATCCAGCAAAAATGAGCTGCAGGATTTTGATCTTACATGTTGGTGGTAATTTACATGAGTCCAAATTTGTGTAGCGATGTACATAATATAGGAATGAAATGAACTTAAAAATAAATATGTTTATATTTTGACACATGGTATTTCTGCAAGATTGATCCTCAAAATTACACAAAAATTGGCTTCCATTATACTTCAGAGGCACATTTAAGAGAGTTTTAAGTGATCTGTAATCCAGTTTCCCATCTGCCCAATTAACAGTACACAAAGAAAACTTATAGGATTTAAATGGTTAGTTGCATTTAACTGAATTTACTTAACCTTGATACTGAAGGTGCATTAACATCGTAGCTCTTAGTTCACAGTTATCACTAAGTACAACAGTCATATGATGGTGTTAATCCCACTTTAGACAAATTAGACATACAAAGAACTTTTTATTTCTTTCCTTCAATTGACAGCCCTTTTCAACAAACCTAACATTACCTTTAGATAAAGTTTTCATGTTGCGTCGTGAGATGAAACGTGTATTTGTGCTGCAACAGTAACGAAACCAAGATTAAATGACATTACATCACTGCAGAAACTCAGCGTGTGCACTGTGTAAACTGCAGCAGTTGTCTCTGGGTGGTGCTATTCATACACGCAGTATCATTTTTGTCTACCGAGCACCACTGAGCTACACACTGTAACAAACCGGACATGTGACTGACTGATCTAATGTGATGTCGTCTTTGTATGATGAGTTTTTCTGGAGGTGTGGCAGATACAACACACATTTTATCTAAGTTTTGAGGTAAAATGTTGTAGTACCTCAGGGGTTTCCAAACTTTTCAGCCCCCAGCCCACGAAATAATGGTGCCAGAGACTCACAACCCTCACTATCGCTGGAGGTGGATGAATGTTGCATGCAGCTGTGCAGATTCACTAATAGGTCTGTTTGAATACAGGCAGAATGACAACAGAGAATAACACAATAGCCTAACCACCTTAATGATATTTTAGTGTAAAGTATGCATATGTATGACCATGAGTAAAAACACAAAATGAAGGAGCAGCAAACTCACAGGACTTCTGAAACAATTGTAGCTGAAATACTGTATTTGCAATAGTTTTAAAATATTATTTGATTATTGTAGGATTGTTTCAATGTCTCGTGATCCTCCTAGGAGTCCCAACCTTCACTTTTGGAAACACTGTAGTCGGTCTGTGCGTGTAAAACCTTTTATCAGCTTTAAAAAGACACTGTGACAGCAGCTTTGGCCATGAATGCCTCAAACCTTTTTTGACAAACAAAAACTAGGCCATTAGAATAATGTATTTTGGTATAATTACAGCAATCCTACATATTTGATCAATGTTTTGTGTGGCACTGTCTATTTCTGATGATTTTCATGTAAACTAAATCGCTGCTTTTCCAGGCGTGTTTGCTGGGTGGAGCTCTGTGTCTCCTGTCTGGCATCCTGTGTCTGGTTTCAGTCACCTGGTCAGCAGTAGCAACCATCTCCATCTACAACGACCCCTTGGTGACTGCGGCCCTGAAGAGGGAGGTGGGCTCCTCCATCTACATCGGCTGGGCCTCCTCGGTGCTGCTTCTGCTCGGCGGTGCTCTTTTTTGCTTTGTCTGTGGGGACAAGGAGAGATCCCAGCCTTCCTACTATTACATGCCAAACAGCTCCAGCAGTCGGTCCAGCCAGAGTTCATCCCGCATGGCCACTCTGAGGTCTGATGTTCTGAGTTCAAACGCCCCGCAGACGTTTGATCCATATGCACAGAGAAGGATGGTGGAGCATGCAGCCCAAGTGCATCGTTATAACTCTCTTAACAACCCTCCCAGTGTGACTGGTCTCTATAATCAGCCTCTGACTCACCCAGAGTCAGAGCGGGACACTTTTATACGTAATCCATCAAACAGATCACAGACACAGAGCCGTATTTATAGCAGTTAATCTGATGGATTGTTGTGCTCTGAATGACTGCACACGAGTCACCTAGTTGCTCAGTGTGGTCACATTGTTTCTGTTTACATGTTAATTAATGGCCACTGTGACACTAACTTCTTCTTCTGCACACATCATTACATTCCAGTAGTTACTGGTCATCAGTCCGAATAACAAAACTTTATTTCTGACTCTTAGTGCAGATTCCAGAGTTTCCAAATATCCAAAACATATGGGTAAGTTGGTATAAAATGATGCACATGTCATGGAGAAAAGAAACATTGCAGCCATTAAATAAAAGGAGTCAAGCTATCATTAACATTATAAAATTTTAATGGAATGATATGACACAACATATATTATTGCAGCAGTGTAATATAATGGTTTTGAAAATTTATAAGGCTACTGAATAAAACTTTCTTTGGTTTAATATTATGTATTTTTTTCTTCTTCTACAGATGTTGTTGTGATAAATATCAGAACAACAAAAAAATGAATTGTACTGCAGGTTTGTTTGCTGTTCCAGTATGTAAAAACCATGGCAAATACAAGATCTGTCAGAATTGTACTTGCACGTCTATTTATGTTAATGTTTTTTTTTTTTTCTTGCAACAAGCATATCTTATTGTATTGGTATCTATTGAGAAAAGGACTGTACTGTCAGTGCAAAACAGTGCTAAGAAAATTTGAGAGTTTCAGTGTATATCTAATTAATGTCAAGAAAAACATACATAAAATGACTGTCTTTCATTTTATTTAAAGAAACCATGTAGTTTTGTTGCTAAAAAAAAAACATCAGGTTCTTAATCAGGCTCTCCTACCACATTTTAAAGTTTTATGTCTTTACACTTTTGTAGGATGGATGCCAGTTCTGCAAATATCTGCCTTCAACACAGTGAGCTGAATACTGATACACATAAACATTGTGTGGATTCGTAATTGTGAAGCTGATCCATCAAAAATAAAAGAGAATTTCCCAGCAGAAGTGTATTTAAACACCTGCATGTCATCAGATTCTGAGCTACTGGTATCGACTGGCAAAGCGATCACTCTGAAGTCATGTGATCTGCCTGGGAACAAATTCACACCTGAGATAGATACTGACAGACAGAATGTAGTCTTTAGAGAGAATTTAATTACCTATTAGGAGACTGTCAGTGTGCAGATCTCTCAATTTTTTGACCATTTGTGACATTTTTTGTCTTGGACATCGCTAATTTTTGCCTGGATGTGTGCACAGTTCTTAGGTTTGAGTACCTGCACATCAATTCAGTGACGGTGTGAGAATTTTAATTTCTTAAGGGGAAGTATCTCAAAAGAGGTGATAAGATTGTAGAATTAGTCACAAAGTTAAGTAATCAGTTGATACTGAAACTGAAATTGCCAATGTGCACTGGCATATTTTCAGCGTTGATCACTTCATAAGTTTCTCTTTGCATACTCAGTATCATCCATGCAAATGTTGAGTGTCTGTTTAACGGGTGAAGGATTTAAAATTTCTTTTTAAATTTACAGAACATGAAAGGCCATGTGTTGGTGACAGTTTGTTTGTGTGTTGTGTTTCTCTGATTTTGTCTGATTTTGGGCCTCGGCATGCATCTCTGAAACTCTACTGTCTTTTCCTCTGATGTTTGACACTGAAGTAATCTGGTTGGGTGAGATTTCTTCACAAATGAGTTTCAGCTAAGAGGAAGCGCTAGAAAACTCCTCCTCTGATTTCACCTTAAACAACAAAGCCAGTCAGTCAAGAAGCCATTGTCAACTTTCCTTCTGAGTGGGCCATACTGAGAAGAGAAATTATAAATACAGATAAATTTCTTCCGTCCTTGAGAACGTAATTCTTTGAAGAGATCGAAGGAGCTTCAGCATGGTGTCCGGTGGAAGACAGATTTTGGGTTTGGTGCTGGCCACCATCGGTTTCCTGGGGAGCATCATCATCTGCGCTCTCCCCACCTGGAAAGTCACAGCCTTCATCGGTGCCAACATCGTCACCTCTCAGGTGATCTGGGAGGGTTTGTGGATGAACTGTGTGACGCAGAGTACTGGCCAGATGCAGTGCAAAGTCTACGATTCTCTGCTGGCTTTACCTCAAGACCTGCAGGCTGCCAGGGCACTCGTCGTCATCGCCATCATCGTCGGGGTCTTTGGGATCCTGCTGGGTGTGGTCGGGGGCAAGTGCACCAACTTTGTAGAAGACGAAAGGCAAAAATCCAAAGTGGCTGTCGCTTCTGGAGTCATCTTCCTCATCGCAGGCCTCTTAGTGCTCATACCCGTCTGCTGGACCGCCAACACCATCATTCGCGATTTCTACAACCCAGTTCTGACCAATGCTCAGAGGAGGGAGTTGGGGGCTTCGCTCTACATCGGCTGGGGCTCCGCTGGGCTGCTCTTCCTAGGGGGAGGCCTCCTCTGCAGCTCCTGTCCCCCCAGAGATGAGACTGAGTATGATGTGAAGTACTCCAAGGCTCGGTCTGTGGACAGCAGCAAAGCTTATGTTTAGACGTCCAGCAAGACAGACGAGATTCTGTGAAAGTTTACTCTTCTGTTTGTCCTACGAAGATGAGTCCACCAGTTAGAATAACTAGTCTGAAATGTGATTAAAATAGATTGAAATGTTTGCAGTATGAGTGTGTAACTTAAGTGTGTGTTTAAATCTTCAAAACATTCATACAGAAAGAATAATACGTTGTAAAATGTGCAGTATCGATTCTCTGTTTGTGAATGTACACTTTTTTGTATGTTTTACACTATTATGTACACTTTTTTGAACAAATTTTTTTCTAATAAGTTGTTTATGTTGTTTGTTATATTAACTTCTAACATTCTGTGTGACCCCTGTGATCACATGTGTATTAAAAACTGTTACACATGAAATCTAGCCTGATCTTTGGCTACTTTTTCTCTATCAAAGTGGTTGTTTATAGATCATGTGATTGATTCTCCTTTGAATTTCCCTCGGATTTTGTTCGGCTATTGTCTTGTTTATTATTGTTTTCCATTCAAATCTAGGTCAGCTCTAAGACACATTTGTGAGCATGTGAGATAATGAGTACCTTTATTTTTACCGTCTTGTCAAGCCGGCTTTTTTTTTTTTTTTTTTTTTTTTAAGGCAGGAAGACTTACAGAGATGACAAATGCCTCAGGAAACTAGAACTGTGGATCTGGTTTTGCTAGAGTTCAGGAAAGAATCCTTACAAACAGGTTATGTGACAGCATCCTGCCAAACAGGACTAAATAAACAGACTGAATGACAACTGGATGGTGCTTGTAGAGTTTTTTGCATCAGTAAATGAGATGATAAAACTATTGTTGCACCCCATCACACTTGATTCTCTCCATTTTAAAGTTTTTTTTCCAATGAAATTAAAAAAAAAGTTAAACATAGAATATTGCAAAAATGTCATTTCTGCTCACCAGAAATGAACAAAAAAAAATGGAAAAGGGCCCAGAAACTATCCTTCCGAAGTTTACAAGGACAAGAGAGATTAAAGATTATTTTGAGCCTGATTAAAGGGTTTGGTTTGGCATTGTGTGTGCAAGTCTGTGTGTGTGTGCATGTTTGTGCACTTGTGAGAGAGGAAGAGCTTTGCATGTTTCAAACAGGTTTTTCTGCACAAGAGATGCTGCCAGAGTGAAACTGGTTTCTGGCAGGATATTGTGTTCCACATAGCTCTCCTCTTGTTGCACAAATACGCTCTGCATGCACACATTATTCACAGGCATCACCAGTAGACAGAGTCCACTGAGCTTTGGAGTGTATTTAATTTTTAATCAAATCAAATCAAATTCCTGTTTTAATCAAATTCTGCATTTCTGTAGAAAGATGGTGTGTGAACAAAAAAAACGCAACAAGCAGCCGCTCATGAGACCGCATCCTGTAAACATGATTCATGCCCAGAGGCCTTTTGTTCTTTCTGCTTTATCCAATGCTTGTTGTTTCCAAAATAATCTCATCAGTTGAAGATAATGAGGGAGGGAATAGATGATGTCACTGCCATTTCTCTCTCCGCGCTCTCTCTACCTTTCTGTCAACCTCCTCCCCTTTCTTCTCCCTATAGAGTAGGTGTGGTGCCTGAACAGCTAACCAGTAGCACACAGGCAGCTGCACAGGTGACAAAAAAGACTCTCAGGTAGAGAGGAGGGGAGAGCAGGTAGGGACACAAAGGGGGAGGGACAGAGACAGGTGGAAAATAGGCTGTAAACAAATGAGGAGAGGCTGAACTGAGACACACCTGGAGTCAAGTAAAAAGCCACCGAAAGCAGGACGACCAACCCAAACAGACAGAAAGCGCTCTGCGTTTCTGAGACTTTACAACATTGCAACTGTAGCGAGAGAAAAATCTGCACTAAAATGGAGGCGTATGACAATGGCAACACTTGTTGAGAACAGAGAAAGAGACAAGAGAAGAGACGAGTGACCGGGAACGCCGGGACTGAAGCAAAATAAGCTCCACAGTAATCAAGAGAAACATCAACGGTCTGTGAGGATTCCTCTTCGCTCCACCTCCACACTATGGCCTCCATGGGGATGCAGATGTTGGCCAGTGCGCTGTGCCTCCTGGGTTGGGCAGGGGTCATCATGAGCTGCGTACTTCCTATGTGGAAAGTCACCGCCTTTGTGGGCAGCACCATCGTCACCTCCCAGACCATCTGGGAGGGCATCTGGATGACCTGCGTGGTCCAGAGCACCGGCCAGATCCAGTGCAAACCCTACGAGTCCCTCCTTGCTCTGGGCTCCGACCTGCAGGCCGCCAGGGCTCTCACCGTCCTCGCAATCGCTATGGGCAGCGTAGGCCTCATTCTGGCCTTCGTTGGAGGAAAGTGCACTCGCTTCTTGGATGAAGAAGGAAACGGGGTCAAGGGCAAGGTGGCTGTAGCAGCAGGGGGAGTGCTGATAGCCACAGGGGTCCTCTGTTTGATTCCTACTTCGTGGGCAGCCGGCGTGGTGGTGAGGAGGTTCTACAGCGCCTCCATAGATGCTCAGCGGCGGGAGATCGGAGCCTGTCTGTACATTGGCTGGGGAGCGTCCATCCTGCTTATTCTGGGAGGGGGTTTGTTCATCAGCTCAGCGTGTCCCATCAAAGCCCATGACGCGGATAAAAGCCCCTCCGTCCGCTACCTGGTGGTCCGCTCCTCCAACGGGTCGACCCAGCCGGGGTCTCATCACAGCAGGGTACCATCAGGAAAGTCCCAGCCCGTCGGAGCGACTACGAGGCCTCAGCAGTACACGAGGCCTCCGTGGGAGGATGGACCGGTGCACGGCTCAAGACAACAGTCAGAAAGATCATGGACACCATCGACAAAGTCACAAATGAAGAGACCGGAGTCAACAAAATCTGAACACAGTGAGGCTCCGTCCACAAAGTCTCAGCTGAAACAAGCAGAGATGGAAGACATTTTATCAGTCAAGAGTGAAAATGAAGATGCATCTTCAAACCCAGCAAGGACATACCTATAATATGACCACATGCTTATTATTATACTCTTATGTTTACACACATACTACAGTTTACTATAACTAATAGTTATTTAGAAGTAGTGGTTTGCTGATTTTGTGTTTGTTTATTTACATGAAGTAGTTCAAGAGTTTAGAATTTTATTCAGGTATAACTATACTTTGTAAAGTTTTATTTTTAAAGGACAGAAAGAAAAAATTCTGGACTACTTTCATCAACATGAAGGAAAAATTCAGCTTTAATAGGCTGCATGTGCAAAGACTGACCAGCAAGTAAATCAAGTGAAGAACAGTATGTCTTGTTTTTCAAAATGTTTTACTGAACATTGCTGACAACACATTTTTAAATGTCAGTGTGAAACATCTCACTGGTATCACCTTTTTCTCTCTCTGTTTAAATGCCCTAAATGAAGATGGGTCAGTTTGCATTTAGACTATTTAGGATTTTGTTTATGTTGGACATATGACGACAACATGCAACATGAGCAATGAAGTAGCTACACAATTGTGCTGCATTTTATTGTTTCTTTGAAATGATAGCATAATATTTTTTTAAATACAAGCATTTGCTCATTTCATGAATTTATGTCTATGAAAAAGTCCACTTGTTGCATATAAAAAGCTTTTGTTATTTTATCATATTCTACAGGGATTCCTGTGAAGTCTATACTCTTTGTCACAACTGTGAAATATCAATGCATTTTTATTTCATTTGCACAGATTACTGACAGATATTTGTGCATTGAATTTTCAATAAATAACTGTAATTTAACCATGCAAGTCACAGCATCTTTCCACTTATCTAAATGCAATGAATGTGCAAAAATGTGAGACACAAGTTGAAAAGAGGCTTTGAGAATCCCCCTGGACTTTCAGTCCTGTTTGTGCTATTAAAATCCACAGGACTAACTGGTTTGACAGAGAGTGTGATTACAGAGAGGGCAGGAGTGTTGGAGGAGGAAGCATCGTGTGTTTGTAGAGGATTCAACATTTAGTTTCAGTGAATCATGTTGATGGAGCATGTTACTTGTTTTCCTTCATAAGATGTGTTGTATCATCAATATCTGTTCATAACACAATGCTGTCAGTCGTCCAAAATGCAGAATACAAAAGCATTATTGTAATGAAAACTGTTTATTCTGTTGTTAGGGACAGATATATGAACATTTAAACAAAAAGACAATAAAAAAGACATTTTATGTAGTAAATCCCCTGAGAAAAACAGACAAGAAATAGCAAAAATTTGTTTGTAAAGCAAAAATAAAATTATGAAGTAAGACAAACATATCAACCTAAAAAAAAAAACTTTTACTACTCGACTAAAACCGCAGAAATCAGTTACTGTAAAGCAGCTACTGATATTATTACAAGATGCGCTATAAGGTCTACATGACTTTTTTTACATTCATTTTTAGGGAGGTTAAAATCATCTCGGAAGTGACAAATATATTGTATTTGTCCACTTTAACACAGTTTTTTTTAATGGCTGCACCATTTTATTAAATACAAATATTCACATTGCATCATTTTATACACATTTTCTATCAAATTGTGGACGACGTGTTTGTTATTTGATGCATGTAGATCTAAAAGAAGGATTTGTGGATTTTTAAATGATATTTGCTGCAGACCTTCATCCTGTAGGTATTTACGCTCCTATCAGGGTTCATGCTGATGAAACACTGACATCTCGTGGTCAATGCTGCATGTAAACACCTCACCCTCGGCTGACTAAAATACACTGGATTATGACAAAATGTATAAAATAACAACTCATATTAGAAAACATTTCCAGAAATATGCAACTCAAACAGTAACTCAGTAGCTGTTTTAACTATTTAAGTCTCTACTAACTAACAATCCATTCATTATATGCATTAAACAGCACAGCTTTATACCTGCAGATGTTTCAGTTGGGGAAAACATTATTAAATTTTACATTAAAACATTTTGTTTCATTTATTTATTCATTTATTCATTTATTTTTAAAATGGGACAATTCATATTGATGTACATTTTCATGTAAATATGATAGATTGTAGCCATGCGGCTAATTTCCGTCTTGAGTCCCATTGGCAGTTTGCAAAATATGTAGCAACAGATTGTAAACCAACACTGGCATTTTGAGCTTGCATTAATATCACCATTACATTTAGATTTTGAACTTTGCAGACTTGAGAACTTGAGCATTTTTTTTCAAGTCTGTAGATTGTGGTGCAACACAAAGCCTCTTATAGATATTGAGTAAATCTTATGACAGCTCTCTGGAATCACTATGAATATGTCATCCATTTAAAATAGATTAGATTTCTTGTTTCCGAACCAAACAAGACCAACTTTTTAAATAACAAATATACAACAATAAACATGTGGAACAAAGGTTGCATGGGAAAAATAAAAGTTCCCACACAACTGGGAACTGGTCATTATTTAGCTCCTGAGAAGTAAGTCATATCCCTGAAGTTATTATAGATAATAACAACAGGACATAAACCTGTGAAAATTATGAACTCCCTCCTATGCCAGCCACATGTTCTCTCGCTGTGCAACCTTTGAACACACATCAGAAATGTAAGAATCTGACAATGTGACGTCTGGCTTAGACATAAAACAAAAATTGATCAGGTTGCATTTTCTGTACCAGCAAGTTCTGATAGTTTAAGCTACTAAACTGCTGATCTGTTTTTTGGATCCTAGAGAAACGCTCTCTCATCTTGCTATGATGACAATAAAGCTTCATTTGATTTGATTTGAATTGGTTGAATTGAATTGATCCAGGCAGCTTTTTAAACAAAGGCACTGAGTAAGCTGCTCTGTGTAAAAATGAACAAAGCACAAAATCCAGTATGTTGAATGGTGATAGTATGGCTTTATTTATTTTATTTTTTTTTAAAGAGTCGAAGGTAAAGTTCTGATCTATGTAAAGACATTAAAGTCCACAGGGATTAAATGATTATCAGTTTTCAACATCAATAATAAAATAATAAAAGTGGCTTTCCATATTGTGAACACTGCTATTTGAATAAAATTAAATTGATTCATATTCATTACCTAGCCTGTCTGAATAGCAATATCAATGCACTAAAGCCACACGGTTAACATTGTCATTTATTACAAGGTGCTCATGTCTATACAAGCATGTTCTATAAGGAGGAGTTCACTGAATACCCATAAGATGCTGCACATCTGACCAGTTTTATTGCATCACATCTCTACATGTAAACTGTTACATCTAAATCTGAAACAGTTCAACATTTCATATCTTAAGTTCACATGATCTGTGAATGCAGTTTCACATCTTTGGTCCAGTATGAGACTGATGACGTAATAATAGCACCTTTGCTGTCATGTCGCATCATTTCACACCGTTCTGCGCTGCGTTATACCTGTAGTTTCTCATAGAGGTACACGGCACCAGATATGTAGCCATCCTCGTGTTCTGACACGGCTTTCTCCCAGTCTTTCACCTGAGTGACCTCTACACAAGTCCAGAGTCCTTCTTCCTCCATCTGCCTCAGCTCAGAGTCAAGGGAGGCTTTGTACTCCAGGTTGTCACGGTTACTTCTGGTTGTCATGCAAACGTAGCCACCTAGTGGAAAGAGGTGACAGTGCAGTGGTGCTGTTATTTGATAATTAAGGAGATACTGATTTACAACCGGCTGCACGGTTGCTCGGTGGTTAGCACCGTCGCCTTGCAGCTAGAAGATCCCTAGTTTGTCTACTGGTCTGGGCCTGGGATCTTTCTGCATGGAGTTTCTATATTCTCCTTGTGCATGCATGGGTTTTCTCCAACTTCCCCCCTCAGTACAGAAACACCCTGAGGTTAATTGATAATTCTAAATTGCCCGTAGGTGTGAATCACAGAGTGCTTGTTTGTCTCTATATGTAGCCCTGTGATAGACTGGTGACCTGTCTAAGGTGTCCCCTGCCTTCACCCTAAGTCAGCTGGGATAGGCTCCAGCCCCCCGTGACCCTAATGAGGATTAAGCGGTGTATAGCGGTAACGGATGATTTACAACCACATATCAAAACTGAAGTGGAGACAACATCAAGCAAAAGTCACATTCTCACCTGGTTTGGTGGACTTGCACAGGTCTCTGACCACACAAACAGGAACCTGACCAACACTCAGTGCTCCAACAATCACAACCACATCAAATGCATTTTCTGGAATAAGTGAAGAGGAGAGAGAGAAAATGAGATTATTGTAGCTCTAAAGGTAGAGCCCACAACTGCTGCCACTAATGCCAATTATGTTAGAGATCAATAATACTTAATAGCTATAATATCTGAAGTTTTTCTAAATAAGATTACATCGATCTCAGACGAATATGCAGGATCAACAAAAAAACAACCATAGCTTTAAGCAGTGACTTATATGTAATTATAACATTAATAAGTCTGTCCCAGCCTCAAGCAGTGACGAACTAAAGTCACACAAAAACAGAACAAAACCACACCGACTGATCAATGGTCCAGGGGAATTCATAAAGACTTAATTACCCCACTGGACAGGCAGCGGATCCTCTCCCAGCAGGACCTGCTTCAAGTCTTGGTACAAGCCGCTCTCTCTGGCCACCTCCAACATCGCCTCACTTCCATCAACACCCACAAAATGGCCAAATCCATGATTCTTCAACTGTGCAACAAAGACGTACAATTCTTCATCAGTCAAATTGACAGTGGCAGGGTCAGTGGTGCTCTAAGTCACAGGACATAGAAGTTAAAGGTAATCACATCATACTAAAACAAACCAGATCAGCACAGGAATTCTACTTTATAGGTTCACTGGCAAGAAAAACATTTCTAGTTTTTTTCAAAATACGCAGTTTCTCGGGGCAGGAATCTTTTCTTTATCTTTTTTTTAACCTGTTTGGCCACCAGTCCTGTACCACAGGCCACATCTAGTAGGACAGCTGCTTCACGATCACCATGGAAATGAGACGAGATGCTGTTTGCTGCCAGACATGGTGCACGGTAGTCCAGAACAGCCACATCCTATTTAAAAGATGTGTTAGGAAAGAACAGGGGCTTTTACACCAGAGTAAGGAGGCAAACTGACCATTTTTTGACTGTGAATATAAAAAACCCCAACTCATGTCACTGTGTCTTCAGATGATTGCTAGAGAACTGTAGTGCACATGTAGTATGGACCGAACTTTGGCTCGATGTAGATAAAACAGGAGGCATTTGTAATTTTATGAAATTATACACAGAGAAACATTATGAAATATATAATTTGGACTGCAGCATTGTCATAGTATATGTCTGCATACTACTCTCAGTTACAGCACCTCTTCTTTTTTTCATGCCATTAAACCTCCATTATCTCACCTGATCATAGTTCTCTGCCCAGGAGTTGTAGAAGTCGACCTTTTCTTTTGATGTGGTGCCTTTATGAGCTGATAAGATAACCGCTTTCACATTTTCGAACGTATTAGGGACAGCCGACATTATACAACTCTGTTCAAAAGAACCACAGACAAAAAACAGTAGGTAAGCAGTATCAACGAGAACAGATCATTTAGTCTAAATTGAAATTGTGTATGAAAATTAAAGACATATTATTATGACATGATTATAAGCAGATCTGCTTATTTTTTGGTTTTGACTTGGTTTTACAACAAAATATTTAGTCAAATTGAAATTAAAATCTGATCAATACCTAATAAATTCTAAGAAACCAACTAATAACTTTCAATTTACTTTGAAAGTTTTACAAACCATTATAGGGCTGTAACTAACAAATAGTTCCCCATATATTAATCTGTGCATTATTTTTATGTAAGCTATCAATAACAGCAAAACAAACAACCAATTCTAACATTTGATAAGCTAAAACCAGCAAGTGTTTGACATTTTTCCTTAAAAATATCAAAAATTAAAATAGTTGCAGATTCATTTTCTTTCAGCTGATTACAGTAATTTGTTGAGTAGCTTAAGTAGGTTAAGTGGAAATCTGACCAAAGCCAAATCAATTCTGGGAAACTAACAGTTCCTTGCCTTAAATATTAATCTGCTGATTACTGTCATATAAGCTGTCATTAACAACAAAAAGCCAGTGGACTAATTTATTCATTCAACCTTTATTTAAACTCAGAATTTATTGATGTACGTGGAGGCTTCATTTATAATCCAACAATAAAAATATTGAACTTAGTAAAATAAAAAGGATTAACCAGAGCATTAAAATTTTTAAAAACAAGTTAGAAACTTGAATTGCTATCAGGATAAAAATGAGTCAAGCTTTAGATTGTTCTGCATGTTACTCCAGGCTTAACTTTCAAAAACAACTTGAAAAATGTGAGAACAACTGCAATGTAAGTTACTGTTAAGCTCAGTTGTGTAATGCTAGTAAATGACTTTAGACAATAATATGACAATATGACAATAAATTAGCATGCAGAGAGTCAGCGTTACCAACAATACCCTCGCTAGTGGCTTTTTTTTCAAGCAGCTTCTTCAACCCGTCCTCATAAGCCAATCAATCAGTACATAAACGAGTAATCATTCAAGAGTTGTTGCAGCAAACTGGACCAGGAAGCAGCAATAGTAGGATTGCAATGAGCTATTCCCTCAGTAGAGACTGGCAGTGAAGAAGCGTTCACGGCACTTTCGGTATTTTCTCCCCTCTACTTGGCTTCGTACTTGCTTTCACGTTTTGTCTCTCTCGTACTTTTCAAATAACCAGCACCCACAGAGATGTACTTTCTGCCCCAGAAACAGTGCTGTTGCGTTCACATCCACTGTACTCTCAGTGTGAAAAGTCCTGAAGTGCAATATTTCCGACAACCACTGAAGCCGGCATTCCACCCGTTTGGATTCCCCCGCACATGCGCACAAGCGTCACCCCGAGCTGCTGTTCGTGTTCCCACCTGTAGAGCGTTTGGGAGTCAAAACAAAAGTCTTCTGGAAAGTCGTCCTGGTCCATAACAGCAAGCTAACTAGCTAAAACACGTAGCAGCCGAAAGCGATAGCAAAGTTGTCTCCGAGTGTTATTTGAAGCAACTCTAACATTTATAAGTCGTTTGGTTCGATGCGTTTCATCATGGAGGTCTCCCAAAAGTTCTTGTTTTGGGCCGTTTTCGTGGCATAGCTGGAAAGCTAACGCTGGTTAGCAGTATAGGTTAGCTTAGCATTGGTCTACTCAACACAAAAACTCACCTTCTTTTGAGCCTTGTTGGACGGCAGAAGTTTGTGACTTTTCTCCCTGGTAATAAGCCTAATTTATATAGGAAATGTATGTTGTCTTTGAAAGGAAAAGTTACCTTTTTTTCTATAAAATGGCCAGGAAAGCCACTTTCTTATCGCTAAGTAGCTCAGAAACAGGACCCTTATGTGCACTTATGGCCAGTTGCTTAAAACTGTAAATTGCATTGAAATGAACCATTTAAGTAACTACGTATGTACATCTTATCACTTTTAAAATGTGATATTTTGCCCTGAGAGCAGTTCTGTCCTTTCCCCACAGGTTTCTTTGACAGAAACGCTCCATAATGTCTATCCTAGGATTAAAGAAGAAACAGCCAAAGACTTTCAAAGTCAAAGTTATCACTATGGATGCTGAAATGGAGTTCAGCTGTGAGGTATGGATTTATTTAGACAACCCTTGAGCTTTAAAGAATGCTTTATCTGGATGGAGAACTGTGTAACTTCCATATCCAGGTCAATATGTGCAAGTTATGTTGTGTATGTGTGCTTTGCTTGTACAGTATACAACAGAAGTGAATACGTCTTTGTGCAAAATCACTTAAATGTCAAATGATTCAAACTTGCATTAAATTTTAGTAGATGCTGTATCCGGTAGTCAAACAGCAGGCCATTTGTTCTTGTGTAAAATTAAAAAAATTGCAGGTTAAACTTACCATATTTAAAGTACAAACCCCATAGCAGCAAATTCTATACAACAAGGGTTAGTACACCTTTCATTCCTGAGGTTTAAAGCTTTAATTTTTTCAGTGCCCCAGATGTCCACCCAACATCGTCATGACAGACTTTATCCTCCTCTGTATTTACTTGTGAGTCCATGATGTGGGCATGCACACAGACACAGCAGATATGTCCAAAATTGATAAAGTTTGGATTTTAAGAGGGAATTTTATAACCTTAGTCATGCCCTTACGCTAAATTAAAAATCACAGGTGTACTTAACTTTGCACTGTTTCTAACATATTTGATTTTGGGTTGTTCATGTGAAAATATAATTTGCTCGTTGAGTTAGAAATAATGCATTTGTTCAGATGTGGTTCTATTTTGAATCCTTTAGCATTTAAGTTATATTGCTTAGGGGTGTACTCTCTTCTGTTTGATACTGTATAACCATTTATTGGCTCCCATGTAAGCAGCCATCTCAGATTCATGGGCAAACAAACTGAAGAAAGGCCAGAGACTTCCCTGCACAGTAATAGTATTTGCTTTGCATAAGGAATGGTGCACAGATTTTTCAGACACATTTCAGAAATCCTTGACTGCATTTGTTGCAAATATAGAGGAAAAAGACTGGCTAATCATGTTGCAGTACATTCATACATTCTGAAACATGTCACAGAGTCTTTGACCCCAGGAAAATAAAATGATGTCTGCTTTTTTCCCACGAAGGTTAATGTTTTATCTCTTTAAATGAAGTGTTGTTAGCAGAGGTGGTTATACTTTGAAACACACTTCCAAACTGCAGGAAACCTGGTCCGCAAATCAGACATATCAGGATTTTCCCATAATGTTCAGAGCAATGTACTTTATACAGATTGAGGATGGGATATTACCTAAAAATGGGTACAGAACAGCAGGTCTGGTTGGCTCACTGGTCTCTTTGTCATTCACTGTTTTTCTCAGGTAAAGTGGAAAGGTAAAGACCTGTTTGACCTGGTGTGTCGCACTGTTGGTTTGAGGGAGACCTGGTTCTTTGGACTCAGGTATACAGTAAAGGACACCTATGCCTGGCTGAAGCAAGAAAAACGGGTGAGTGAGGGAGTAAACATGTGAAGGTCCAACTGTTAAATGAGGATACAAAAAAAAACACGACTGACATTTGAGTGGCTGGAATGAGCTAAGTTTTGACATTTTTGCTTGAGAAATTGCCTAATTGCAATTGCACTGATAATTCAGTGATAATCTGGTCTAATAATCACATTGTTGTGCACATTTCCTCTTCTCTTGTGCTGTTGTTTTTTTTGCTCACCAAGGTCCTGGACCAGGAGGTTCCCAAGGACTGTCCTATAACATTTCATTTCCTGGCTAAATTCTTCCCAGAAAAAGTAGAAGAGGAACTGGTCCAAGAAATTACTCAGCACCTCTTCTTTTTACAGGTAGTGTGGCTGGAAATATTTCTTAAAATAACCACAAGCCTGGTCTTTCAGTAGAATTTATCTCCATGTTTAAGAAACTGGTTGAAAAACTTTTATGTAGTTTGAAACATGTTCTCATGTGTCATCAAACTCTTGTTCAGGTGAAAAAACAGATATTAGATGAAGAAATATTCTGTTCTCCTGAAGCCTCTGTTCTGCTGGCTTCATATGCCGTCCAAGCCAAGGTAGGAAAGCTGTGTGAGGTTAAAATCCTGGTTCATCTGCCGTAAAAACGTCAAAACATTTTATTCATTGCAGTGTTCATATGAAATTCTGCTTAACTTTTGATCTGAGTATGGGTACAACTGATCAAATCTTTAGTATGATGTGAAAAATCAAAAAAAATTTTTTTTTTTTTGCAGTGTTTGACATTAATGTTCTTTTTTTCTTGTCTCCCCTTCAATCTCAGTATGGAGATTATGACCCAAACTTTCACAAGCCGGGCTTCCTGGCTCAGGATGAGCTTTTGCCAAAAAGAGTAAGTATGCAGATTTCAGATTCAGAAAACTTTATTTGTCCCCAGGGGGCAATTAAAAAAGGGACATAGAGCAGGCAGTGCAGCAATGACGTAAGGAATTGAGTAAAAAACAAGAAATTAGAGATAAATAAACAAATATGGATACATATATATATATATATACAAATGCAGATCAAGTAGTATAAGAATAAAAATAAAATGACAAAAAAGAAAAAAACAACTTAGTAGCATACTAGTGCAAATACAAATGAACAATGTAGGTGCAATATGTCATAGTAAGCAGTACTATGTGTGTATTTGACTGTCTATGAAAACTGGCTGTTCACTTGTACTATTTTTTTATTTGGAGTACTTTATTATTGCATTAGTTAACCAGTGTTGGCCTGCTAGGATGCATGCTTTGTGTATATAATGTTTTTCCTGTGATGCTGTGTGTACATCCCAGGTTCTGATGCAGTACCAAATGACAGCTGACATGTGGGAGGAGAAGATCACAGCCTGGTACGCTGAGCACAGAGGCATCGCCAGGTAGGACTGACCCAGGAGGGCTGAGTGAAGACAAATTTACACCTTTACAAAAGGTGTAGTTCTACATTCTGTAGTTGAGGTGTGATAAATGTATCATGGTTTCACATCTATTTCCTTCCTTATTTTCACTTCATCTATACAGGGATGAAGCAGAGATGGAATACTTGAAGATTGCTCAGGATCTTGAGATGTACGGTGTCAGCTACTTTGCCATTACTGTGAGTGCAAATTACTGTGACTCGATGTTCTGTCAATTTAGATGAATTTTTCATAGTATTATGAAAAATGTCATCTTTTACATTACTGATGTGTTGGTTTGCATTTCTGTTTCCACATCATATCAACAGCAAAATAAAAGGGACACAGACTTGTTACTTGGAGTGGATGCTCAAGGTCTTCACATCTACAGCCCCAACAGCAAACTCAGCCCGAACAAATCTTTTCCTTGGAGTGGAATCCGTAACATCTCTTACAGTGAAAAGGAGGTAATTCCAAGCAGTGGACTGACTGTTTTTCATTACTTCGTACAAGCTGTCTAAGTGGACATAAATGTGGAAAATATGCTTGAGTTAAATTTTTTTTGAGTGTCATTTCAGTGCAAAGGACAACTGATAAATGGCTGTTTTTATTTTTTTTTTCTCATCACTTTTCTGCTGCCTGAATTAAGAAACTTCTGTTATTCATTAAGGCCAATACCTGGTTTCTGCATTTGCATATCCACAAGGGTTTGTGCAACATATTTTTGTCATCTAGCTATGTTTGTGCAGCTCTACACAAGGGGCTCACTGCCCACAATTGGTACCTTTGATCACATTTATATGTCTTTCATGATGTTTTTTCTTTATGTTTGTACACATCCATGCCTCTGTTCTTGTTAAGCGATTGCACTAATTTTTCATGTTATCTCACCTTCAATAATACACAACAGCTCTTCTTCTTGCTTACAATAAGTCACCATTGTGTTTCTTAGAGCGGCTGTAGAATGTATAAAAATGAGTGCAACTTGGCAATTTTGAGGTGAGTTTGCAGCTATCTGTGATCTCAGATGCAGAAACAATGAATTGGCCTTTATGGAAATGGATACAACTGTTTGTTGACAACTGCAATCATTAGAGATTTTCACTATAACTGTAGGGACTGAACTAAACATTTTTATCTTTGCACTGTTATAGTTCACAATCAAACCCCTGGACAAGAAGAAAGATGTTTTCAAGTTCTACTCTTCTCAACTGCGTGTCAATAAGCTGGTTGGTTTGCTTTTTCATCCATGTAAATTCCTGACTCTTGCAAAGTTACAAAAGTTAAATGAATTCTGTTATTGTTCATTTTGAATCACCCTTCTCTTTAGATCCTGCAGTTGTGCATCGGGAACCACGATCTATTTATGAGGAGGAGGAAGGTGGACTCAATTGAAGTGCAGCAGATGAAGGCTCAAGCCAAAGAGGAGAAGGCCCGCAAGAAGGTTAGTGCTCTCTCAACTTCACTAGAGCGATGAGAAAATGAGATTAGATGTGGTCAGTCTCTATTATTTGATCATGGCTAGTTGTTTTTACCTTAACTGGATTTTTTGGTTTCCGTCCAGATGGAGCGTCAGATCCTGGCACGGGAAAAACAAATGAGGGAGGAGGCGGAACGAGCAAAGGAGGAAATGGAACGAAGACTTTTCCAGCTGCAGGATGAGGCTCGACTGGCCAATGAGGCACTGGTGAGATAATTGTTGAATCTTCCAGACTTTTGGGTGAGCTTTTATTTGGCCAGCGGGCTTTATATCCATGTTTCATGGCAGAAAAAGTGATAGAAATTCTCCCAAGAAAACCATAAACAACCTGATTGTAGTAACTTCTTGTCCTCTACGTTTTAGAGCCAGATTCCTTCAATCAGGCTAAATCTAACTCCTCTTCTTTAAATAAAGTCTGATTAAATGCGACAATTGGTTTTCTACAGCTGAGATCTGAGGAGACAGCCGACCTGCTAGCAGAGAAGGCCCAGATTGCTGAGGAAGAAGCCAAGCTGTTGGCCCACAAGGCTGCAGAAGCTGAGCAGGAGAGGCAGAGGTTAGAGGTGACAGCCATGAAGACTAAGGAGGAGAAAAGGCTGATGGAGCAGAAGATGAGGGAGGCGGAGCAGCTGGCTGTAAAACTGGTGGAGCAGTCTGAGCGGAGGTGTGAAATCATCTTCACTAGTGCTACCTAAAGCATTTATTTAGGTTAATTATTACATCTGTTGGGCTTCTTTATATACAAAATGTTATTTTATGTTCTCATCTTGTGTGCTTTTAATTACTGTACAAATCAGAAGCTGCAGTTTACCAATTGGTAAATCAGAACCCAGTTGCTGTGTTATGTAGAAATCCCTTAGACTCATATTGCAAGTTGCTCATCACTGTCAAGTTGCCTATCACTGTCTCTGAAATTTTAATTTAATCCTGGTAAACCACACAAGGTTTAACTGAGGTTTAGGTTTTACAAGGTCAAATCTATGCCGCAGTAGATTCAGAAGGCATCTAGATCTTTTCATTATTTGCACATGCTTTGCTGTGTTTTTATTTTAAACAGATAAAATGAGCATCAATCGACACTCAGTAGCCCACAATGACAAAAGCAAAAACATGTTTTTAGAAATCTGTAAAGTCTCATTCACACAGTGTTTAGATCATTTGCTGTGACACTCTAAATTGTAGTCAGGTGCATCCTGTTTGCTTTAATTATCCTTGAAAATGTGTTTGGAACTTGATTGGGGTCCAGCTGTGGCAAAGTGAATTGATTAGACAGAGTATGCAGATATACAACTGTTTATATCCAAGGTCCCACGATTCACCCCAAATGTCAGCACAAAAACTTAGAGTCAACTTGTTCTGTATACGCCCGCTATCTAACTGAAGGGTAAACAAGTCCCAAGCTTTGTTTCTGTTTCACGTCTTAAAAATCTGTTCAGTTAAAACGCCATCTCTAATTACACTTAATTTATTTCCACAGAATACATGGAAAAATAACTACACTACTGATAATACTCAAGTATTTACCATGCTGTTCATTAATAATGGTATTACTCTCGTCCTTCAGCCTTGAACTAACAAAACCTCTGGTTGCAGGTTGAAGGAAGCAGATCACCTGAAACAGGACCTGACTGAAGCTAAGGACGCTGAGCGGAGAGCAAAGCAGAAGCTGCTGGAGATCACCAAAACTACATACCCTGTACTTCGATGATAAATTGCTGCTTCTGTTCTCTTTATTTCTGTTTTGTGGATAAATGCATTTGTTTTTTGTTTAGAAAGTTATTGAGTAGCTCGGGGATATAAATCCACGTTATTACAGTGCAGTCATAAACCAAGGCCATTGAGTCACTGCTGTGCTTAATAGAAAATTTATAATCTTTGATACTGCTACGTTATGAATCACCAATTCATGATTTTATTTTTTGGGAGGATTTTTATTGTTTCTCGTTAAATCATTTATTTGTCTAAGTTACTGATTTCATGTCACCCAGAGTGTCTTTAATGGCCATTACAGAGGTGGGAATTCTTTCTCCTGTGGATTTAATGAGACCTGAGGAAGAGTATTGATTATTATTGATACTTAACAGCCGACAAGTAGTAGCACACTAATGTATTTCTGTCTTTGAAAAGGATTGACAAATGACTTTTCGTAGAGACAGATGGTTTGTAGTGTCCAGGTTTGTAAAGGAAATGAACTCATTTGTGGATTGTCACTCGGAGAGCGAGAGAAACCTGTAAAGATGTGGCAACATTACGAAAACATTAGATATGCTGATAATGTTCACTTAGTTAAGTGTCAGTCTGTTTCATTGTGGTGCCTACTGTGATAATATAAGTAGCTCCTTTCCTGACATCTGTTTGCTTGTTTTCCAGCTCATAGCAGCCTACTCTACCCCTCCTGCTCCTCCTGAGGCAGCTGACTTGGGTTACGAATCAGCGTCTACACGCCTCGACTTTAAGGACTCTGACATGAAAAGGCTCTCTATGGAGATTGAGAGAGAGAGGTGAGCTGGAGTTTGCATCCCCTGGAATGACACTTTAGAAAAGAGTTTGGCTGTGTATATTGATGGTATCTTGTCGTGCATTAATTCAGGTTGGAGTACATGGAGAAGAGTAAACACCTGCAGGACCAGCTGAAGGAGCTGAAGTCTGAGATTGAGTCTCTGAAGCTGGAGGAGCAGCAGCAACAGGCCGGCCTCTACGGCCTCCACAGTGAGGCCAGGGGATACGTCCAGGAGCCCGTCTACATACCTCACAGCAACGTATGTGTGATGACTTCAGATGATCTCCTTTTTCTCATCACGGCTATTAAAGTAGTTATTCCTAAAATTAATAATTTTACTGATCATTGTTACCTGGAACAAGGTTTAACCCTGTGAATACCAAGGCATGCCATCTTTACCAAATGGCCAAAATTACACCAGTTATCAAGGCCAGACAGGGCTAGCATCCAAACCACAGCACATGCAATATTATTGAATATATGAAATACACTGGTATTGATACATGACACGGTATATATATTTCTAAACATCTCTTTCAGACAGCTCATACTTGTCTTGTTTTGCAGCGAAACTCTGCATACATGTCTCAGATGGCCTTCTTTGAAGAAGTGTGATGCTGCTCCTGCAGGATGAGGAAGGAGGACACCGGCTGCTGCAGCTTAATGCTTTCTCAATACGTTCAGTTAATTAACGCTAACAACCGACAGACATACATACACCATGAATGTGTGCTTTGGAATGACTTTAAATCTATCCACAACAACAAACTGACTCTAGTGTGGCTGCCTGCTAAGTCGTACCACCTGCTACACTCCAGCACCTTCATCATGTCTTTTATAAATATAAAGAACACATAAATGTGTCACACGTATCTAACATTGTTTCAGGATATGGTGTTGAACATGGATGTATGGCGGTTTGTGTGGTTTTAAGGGATACTCAGCTGTAAGATGCTCAGATATAGAAATGTTTCTGCCTTACAACATTTTGAAACAGGGATCTAGTTAAAAGTGGTCACAAACCAACTTATGGCAAAGTCTCTTCATCACTTTTCACTACAAAAATGAGCTTTTTTCTAGTCTGGGGTGAATTTTGTAAATATGGGCGTTTTTGTTTATTTTCTTTTGAACTAGAAAAATATTTCTCCAACTTGGCTACTACAAAATTTGATGTAACAATACATCAAAGAAACACAAATTTCAGATTTACCATGGTATTTCGAATTACCCTTTACACACTAAACATGACTCTCCATCAGCAATATGTGAAGTGAGCATTGGCACTGAGATGTGGCTCATAAATATCACTAATAAAAGTAGTAATTGCACACAAGTGTCCACATCTGACAAGCAGATCTGTGCAGGGACAGTGTCCACATGGGACATCACTAACAATGTTAAATTCAGAGCTTCGATATAGTCATCCTTTTGTATTTACTTGTTACATTTACTTCTTGAACTGGCTTTACTGATAACAATTAAGATACCTTAATTGGTGTAGTGCCTCATCATGGTAGTGAATAGAAATGTAGTACACAGTTAAAAGATTGCTATCTCAAGATTTTATATTTTGTTCTTTAGACTGCTGATGTGCCTTGAACTTTATTTTTTTGCTTTTACAAGTTAAGATACTAAGGTTTAATTTGGTTTCATTGTGCTCACGTGTCTTAGAGCTGCTTTAACTTTGGGGTTGATATCTTCCCGAAACTAAGTTATAGAACAGCAGATTGGTGGCTTTCCTTTTTTCTTTTTTTCATGCACTTCTCAGGGTTAGTGTTGGAGACAATCACTGCAGGTAGAACCACATTAGTTTCCCCTGAAGATATACAGTATAATGCCCAGTAATGTTTAACCTCAATAAGTCCAATAGTAGTTTTACGATGTTTACCAGCAGTGCATGCACTGTATTTAACAAATGGAGAACTTTAACTCTGTTATACTTTTCATTACATCCTCAAAAAGGGAGAGGCTGGATGCCAAATGTACTGCCAGAGGTTCTGCCTGTTTGTTTATTTGGACCGGCCCATTAGGCTGATTTGATGATGGACTAACCAGTGACAAATGATAGGCTCATTATCAGTAACGCTAACCTTGGACTTGTGTAAATGGTATTGTTTTTATTGAATTGTTCTTAAGTGCTTCAGTTTGCTCCTTTAACCTTATTTATTTGCGCTATAAATCCTCAAATAACAGCATTACATTTTCTTGAGGTCCTGTATTGTGGGGAATCTTTTTGTCATTTAGTTTTAGTTTTGTTTTACTGTAATGAGATTATCCAGCTAAATTCAAGTCCAGTGTTAAACAAATATATTTTACACCTGAAAACTTCAAGAGGTTAGGAGTTTCGTTAATGATTTGTAACCTCAAGGTATTTTGTGTATATCATTTAATTACAGCAGTGATGATACAGCAGTGTGTCTGTTTTGCCTCATGTTTGTGTTAGACTTGTCTCAGATGATTATGGTGTATTTTTACTTTGTAATGCTCCTCCATCAAGGCCACACAACCCTCTAAATATGGCTTTTAATCACAAATCTGAAATCTGCATTGGAATGTGCATTAAAATACAAATTTTACAGGAATCTGATATCTGACTGGCCGATGGTGGCTGAGACTTTTATGAAATAAAAGTCCTGGCCGAAAATATTGAAAGTTTGGACAAAGATGAAACCTGCAACGTTTCATGTGAGTCAAACTCTTGACCACTGAGTTATGGACATTTCTGTTTTGTTGTGTTGTGTGCTTTGACCTGACGTCATTTAGGACTGATAACTTGCATTTCAAATGTTACAGGTTTATACTTTGGTCCGTTGTATTACATGTCTATTTAAATCAAGCATTTTTATTATATGGTGTTGCCATTTATACTGCAAAATGAAGATTAAATAGAGCCAATAATGACGATGTAAAGCAATAGGATCAGTTTCCACTGACCATACAGTCACGTATTTGCATTGAAAACATGACATTTGAAATAACTGTATTTCAAGGAAGACTGTTCATCAAATGGGGAAATACTGTAGCTTTGAGCACTACATGTGACATAACTGCAACACAGACAAGCTACTTTTGTGCATTTTAAATTATTAACATCGCAATATAGACCAAAGATCATTTTTGTCTTGGCTAAAATCATTTGGATTAACAATTTTAAAGGAAAATGCAACATTAGCAGCGTTGTCGCAGCCATGTAAGCATTTCTTAATGCAAATTTCTGTTATTTTAAACACATCAAACAAAAACATACTAAGATGGTTTTGCACTCACTAATTATATGCAGTGGCACAAAGGTACAACAAGAATTGTTACCTAAAAAAACAAACTTGTATTGTCTGTCAACATGTAATGAAATGAAAACTGCACCAAGTAATAATGTATGTAAGTAAAAAGGTGTGAATTATATGTATTTGGAAATGTATGCATTTTAAGATGTCAAGAAAAAAAATCTAAATCATCTTATATAATGTATAATAACATTTTATTTTGTTTTCATTTTTTTAGTCAAAACAAAAAGACTCAGTATGATTTTTTCTGTCTCGAAGTACAACGTTATTGTAAGTACACAACTACTGTCTGAAATGTCAGTATTTGTACATCCTCTTTTTTTTCAGCTGACATGGGGACAAAAAACAGCTCCAGCTGGTAAGATTTCTGAACTTTTTTCCAATAGTGCACTTACTTTGGGTTTGCTCCATTTTTCTTTTCCTTTCTTGATCTCACAGTCTGCCATACTGCTACATTAAATTGCGTCTTAACATATCTGTACTGTACAATGTTCCAGCTCACATTAATATCACCATCACTGCTACTTGCCTGTGCGATTGTGGCGACCCTCTCCACCCCGTCTGCCTGTTAACTGGTTTGTGTCGATGCTTTCCTTGCAGGTTCTGGAGGAGGAGGAGGATGAGAGGACGAACCACTTGTTAGCAGCACTGGCAAAATCTGGCCTCTGTGTGCCGATGCTCCTTTTGAAACAACCTCTTGAGGCTCGGTTGCTGTTGCTCTCCTACCTGAGACACTCATTTATTTTCCCAACTGATGGTTAGGTTTGTGTTGTTGAACCACATAACATCCCACACTGCACTAAGTTTAGATTAAGTTCCTGTCTAGAGATGCACCATGATATCGACATTGTCGTTGGTGTTGGCTGATAAAGGCTTTATATATACATATACTGACCCAAATGAACGTCTTCTGTCGGTCAGGCTGAAAGTTTTGTTTGGGTATGGTGAGTTTTACATGTAAAGGTGAAATGGTTTTCTCATTGGGAATGTGCACACTTGGAAAAGAATAGTATTTTATGTTTGTCCCTGCCAGTAGGATGTCGCAATGATAGTAGCATGATATGTTATTTCTGCTACAAGAGAGACGTGATGTGGGTGAAGAAGAAACGTGTGCATCATTTTTGACAGTTGGTCACAAGTTGTAGTTGGAAAATCTCCAATATCATGCATCCCTATGCTCCTCTTTGTTTCTGTTTTACTGTTTTTACATAACCAGTTTGTTAATTGGGCTCCTTATTCTCTCTTGGCATGGCTATGTGGGCCAGTTTGTGACAGCACTACACATGTAATTAATCAGTCAAAATGTCGCTTTATTTGTGAGATGTAAAGCAGGTGCATATGGAAATGGCTAGTGTAGATTCAACTCCATGAGTAATTAAAGCTTTTACTTGTGTTGAATGTCTATCCAGTGCAGCATGAAGGTGCTCCTCAGTAATATGTGCATGAATCCTGCACAACCTGCAGCAAGCTCTTCTGGCCTCCTAAATATTAAGACCAAAAGTTTCAGTTACTGTGTTTGGCTTTCTTATCATCCATCTCACATTTATACAGATTTATTGCAGAGTCTGTGTGATTAACTACAGTTGATATCTTCAGTGCAGCAGGGAAATACCACCTCCCAGTGATTAAAGTTTAGAGTTGCATCTCTGTGTTAGCAAAGACTTGACCTCAATGAGAGACTGTGGAGTTGAAAAAAAAATCACTATTGTCTGATTTTGAGTTTAGATTCAAGATTTCATTCCGTTTTCAGCTTTCTGTTTTCAATTAGCTTCTGATCTGCACAACAGTGAGGAGGGGTTTTGGACTTTTCCTTTCTTTCTGGGCTTGGTTCTTCTAAAACATTGCTTTTCTTCTTTTTCAGTCGGGCTGTTGTTGATTTACTGGTGTGGTCTTGTTGCTTCACCCAGCCTCTCCTACAAGCTTCAGGTCATGTTCTGCTGCCTTGACATTCACCTGTAAAATTGTCTTGATACAGTTTTGAATTCATTGTTCTCTAAACGAGTGTAAGGCGCTCTGATGTAGCAAAGCGGCTCCAAACCATGATACTCTCTGCCATGTTTCACAGTTGGGGTGAGGTTTTACTGTTAGTGTTCCAGTTTTTGCTTCATCTGTCCAGAAAATGTTGTCCAGGTGTTGTGAAACACCCAGGTGGTCCTTTGCAAACTTGAGATGTGCTGCAATGTTTTGTTTTATATGCAAAGATTTTAGAAAGTTATAATTTCCCGCAGGTATTCTGACATTACATTTAGGTTCAATTTCACCTTTTTCAGGATTTCAAGTTGTGATCTTTGCAGATGCCCACTACTAGGTAGAGTAACAACAGCCCTGAATATCCTCCATTTGTTGACAATTTGTGTAATTGGAGATTTATGAACACGCAGGTCTTTTTAGAAATGCTTTTGTGGCTTTTTGCAGCTCTATGTTTCATCTCGAGTCCTGTGAAAGCTGTGATTTATAAGAAGCGGCACCTCTGCAGCCCACATTCCCAATCTCATCTCCTTTATTGGAACACCTTGCTCCAAGTAGCGTCAAGAGAAGTTTATAGTACAGAAGTTCATATAGTTTTTCCAGCCTGGACTGTGACTGATTACTCATGGTGTTCAATAGAAAAGTACAACAATTTCTAATCTTTTAGTTTAAATGGTGTATTTTGTGGCCTAGATAAAGATTGGACCACATATGAGTGATTAATACAAAAATCCTTTGGAAACTTAAATAAAAAGTTAAATAAAAACTCCCCAAAACACCACAAGACCCATGCTTCTGTCAAGATAACACAAGAAAATAATCCTCTCATAATCCACCTCGATCTTAATCTGCATCAAGATACACACAGTAGACGACAGTTATGGTAACTGGCTGATTGTGGTCATGATTTGTGCAAATCAGTCAGACAACTGAGCGGTTACCATTTAATTTGTTTGCAGCTTCATGATGTGTTAATTACTTCCTAAAAATTTATGTGAAATTAAAACACAGCTGCCAGAGTTTTGAAATCCAGAACCAAGTTTGTTATAGTCTTTGTGTAATGTTTAGTTTCCTACCTTTCCTGCAAGGCTGCTGTTTACCTTTAGGTGGAATCTGACAGATTTATTGGTTGGCCAGTATTATCGATCACTGCTGGCCTGTCACAGATGTATTCATATCGGCGGATATGTTGGGCTTGAGATGGTTTAGAAGCAATGCCATCACACATTTTGTCCAACAGGGTGCGCTCTGATTCCATTCTCCAGCACTGTCTGCAGCACATGTAGCAGAGTACCTGTCACAGCTGAGGAGATGGTGATGCGGCGTCGTTATGGTAAGCTGCTAACTACATTGTGAACTACATTACTGCAAAATTAACAATGACCCCATTTTGCCTTGTTAAAATTATTCTAAAAGGCATGTATATGTGTACATATAAATAAATCTGTCCCTGTGTGACTGACTTATATCAGCTGGAATCGTCTCCAACCCCCACAACTCTATACTCTCCATAGGAGAAGTGCTTATTGGAAATGGAAGGATGAATGCACTAATCTTACTAATCCTAATTTACAGATCGAAATCGGCCCCAAAAACCCAGCATCAGTGAGACTCTCCTTTTTGGTCTCATTCATGTGAGTACGTGTGGGAGACAGTGAGCACATTTTCTGTACATATCGAGTGTTTTACAACAATTCTGGGTTTTAATCAATTGCTCATTTGTAGTGTTGTGTTATTATTAATGATAACGTTTTATTATACGAAGGTAACCTTTTAATTTCAAAGAGAAACTTAATAACAAATGGATGTCTGTCTCAGTCTGAACAATCCACACTGAGTTTAAGTGTTTTTGTTGGCACCAGAGGGTGCAAGACCACAGTGCTACATTTTCTCCAGGTCTCAGCTCAGTGACTAAAAAAAACTGAAACTCCAGAGCTCATAAATCAATCCCGCCTCATGAACAGAGAGCAGTTTTTAATAAGAGAGTGCGATAAGTAGTGAGGCAGTAGAAAAGAAAATGGTACTTCTCTTGGACTTTATTTAATCAGATAACCCTTAGTCACACTAAAAAGTCTTAGCATCAGGATAAGTGTGTATCTGAGAGTGTGTTTTAATAAACACCATGTGTACACAGTTGTGACTGTGTATTATATTAAATGTGTTCCACCAGCCTGAAGCAGCAGCTTGCATTTTCTCACCATCTCAGAGATCAGTCAAACAAAAGCACATGCTGTATTTTCCCCATTTGTTCAGCAAGCTTAGTTTGGAGCTCAGATGAAAAAGACCAACTCTACTGTAAGTGAACAGTGAGGGTTGTTCTTTGTGTGTGTAAGACAGGGATGCTAGAGGTCAAGGATCAGACTAAGCTACACAAAACAGTGTGTGATTGTGTATGGGTGGGTCATTAAGTGTGGGTGTGTGCATGTGTGTGTGATGTTTTTGGTCAAAATCTGCTGTGGTTTGGTGGATGTCACTGAGACTAGAATATGTGTGTGTCTCTCCCCAAAACATCACAGAGACTAGGATGTGTCCCCAGTAGATGACCTGTACAGAAAAAATAAAACTAATTCTTCTCCTTTCACGTGTGTGTGTGTCTCTGTGTGTTGGCGAGGTGGATGATATCAGCACATTGCAGAGGACAAGAGATGAGGAACTCGCTGAGCAGATCTCAAACCATCCCTGACATCTGGGTAGAGGTGAGGGCGCTGAGAGGTTTGGTGCTGGAGTTCAAGGTGGAGCTGAGAAACATGGAGGCCAGAGTGAAGGAGACGGACAGTGAGCTGAATGCTGAGCCGATTGGAGCGGCTGCAGAAAGAAAACTCTAGTACAGATTTTTCTGCCTCCATTGAGACCTTCATTGTCTGGGCATCTTTAAGAGTTAATAAATTGTTCAAATGTGTTAGACAATAATTTAACATTTCACAACCGCAATGATCAAAGCTCCTGTTTTCCAGGTCAAACCACAGAACTGATATCTTTGTAAATGAAGCTGACTTCCACCAAGAGCTGAATGAGTGACCTGGAAAAAGAGACCACAGGTATTCCACTGACAAGCACGATGGTGTAATACGTTTTTATAATATGTAATTTCCTATTATCTTAATGAGTCAGAGTTTTACAACAGATACTACAGCATTTTAATACTTCAATTTCAATTTGTTATGACTTTAATCAATGGCTACTGTTATGACCTTGCTGCACTTTTCGACACCTGAAAAATGAAAGAGAGTGCTGATGTAACGGGAGCTGAATGATTTCTATTATACAGGCTGTATAATGAATGACAGAAGTTGTTCTGAAAATTTATTCTGTAAAAAGTACACTTTTTGCTTCAGTGTAGTGTTATTGGTCCATAACAACAGAAAGTAGGGTGAAGTAACTTCGCAGTGAGTCATGGCTGAAGAAACAAATCTCCACCAAACAAAGTAATGTATTTTAGTGTTGTTCATTCTTAGGAAGACAAGAATAGGTTTCCAGATTTTAAGGCAATCCATTTAACACTGTGCTACTGATAAATGTAAGTGTTTGTACAAAATCTCATGGAAACTGAAATGAACTATCTTAACTAATGGCACTCTGGCCTCTTTTTCCACCACTTTCCACTAAAATGAATCAGAAATTTTTTGTTGTCTTAGCAATCCACAGTTTTCAGATGAGAAATTGCTTAATAATGTTAATAATTAGCTGTTTTGGAAAGAATTGATTCATTTAGGCAAGTTTTTTTTGTTTTGCACATTTCAACACAGAGGCAATTCAAACTGCTTTATATAAAACATAAAAAGGACGAAACGAGCATAAAGCAATATAAATACAATTAAAGACTTGAAAAGATAAGATAAAACTGAAAGTAAAACATTACAGTGCAAACTATTAATCATTTAATAAAAGATGAAGGGAAAAAGTAAAGTCGTCAACCTCGATTTAAAAGAAATGCAAGTTTCAGCAGACCTGCAGTTTTGTAAGCGTTTGAGATGTATAAAAATTGAAAGTAGACCCGTCCCAGAGGTCTGGACGGTTCATAATGTAGCAGCAGATCCGAAATGCACTTTGGCCCAAAACCATTCAGTGCTTTATAAACCAACAGCAATATTTCAAAATGAATTCTGTGACGCACAGGAAGCCAGTGTAAAGACCTTAGACCTGAAGTGATGTGATTCACTTTTCAGCTGCTGCTGTCTGATAGATTTTATAGAGAACTGCAACTGTAGTCGATCTGACTCGATATCAAATGCATGGGCATGTTTTTCCAAGTCCTGCTGACGTAACTCCTTTGATCCTCGATGTATTCTTCAGCTGGTAGTAGGCTGACTTGGTGGTTATTTAGACATGAGGACTCATCTGTCGCAGTTCAGATAAAGAAAGGAAGTAGAACATATGAAGTCAAGAAATGAAACTTAATGAACAAATTCAACAAATGACTATAAGCTATTGAACTGTGGAATCAGTGACGTACATCTGAGCGTGGGTGAGCAAAGCAAAACAAGAGTTGAAAGAGAAGACTGAGCAGGTTGGTCTTAAATGCTTCCGAGCCCCAAGAAGTCTGAGTGGATCTCAGACAAACCTCCTGTCTGTTTTATTAATCACTGTCTTTGCTTTGGCAACCTTGGCATGGACACTTAGAGTTATTTCTAATGCTTTTTAAAGTATTGATTCACCAGATAATTTGTGGGTCAGATATCTTATTGCATATAATTTAAACAGTTTGATATTTTGACGGCTGCTCTCTAATTCTCTGTCACTGCATCAATTCCAGATGTGCAAACCAGACTGAGCAGCAGCGAGAGTGAACTTCTCGTCTCCAAGTCCAGCACTGAGCAGCTGGAGAGAGAAAACGCAGGTGATAATTGCATCTGTTCATCCGCCACATACACACATTTGTCATTTAGTCCATGTTAACTTTAATTACATGCTCTCCTTGCGTGTTAACAGAGAGACCAAAGGTGGGCGTCTACACAGCTCTGAAAGATGCACGATTGGTTGAACCCTACAGCACAGATGTTACACTGGAAGGCGATGTTTACAAAGCAGCTACAGGTAACTTACTGCAAGTCACATGAAATAATAAATCACAAGCACACAAGTAGATCGACATAAATCCACTATTTCCAGTTGACTGTGTCTGCTAACAGAGTTGGTAAGATAAGTGTGTATCTGTACGAGAACAGTAAGAGAATCATTTATAATTGTGAATGGTGGGAAGAACCAGGTCTGTTGTATTTCACTGACTCGGTTGTCTTGGAGCTCTTGGCAGGAGATAAAATCCACCTGCATCTTCCAAAAAGCTATTCTGTGACAGTCGCAATAACTGCAGCACCTTCACTGGCTCCCTTCTATTCCCATTGTGAAGATGTTGTAAAGGCTGCAGTGTGAGTCATTTTTCACGAGCCGTGTTGTTGCTGGCTGCACTGCGATCTTTTGGAAAATGCAGATATTCATCTACAGAGTTGCCTTCAGGACAAATTTCTATGCATTAAAACAATATTCAAATACGTTACAGAGTTTCATTCAGTGGATGCTGCTTGTTATTAATTGAAATTTATTGAAGATTTTATGTGATTTAAACCCTCCAGCTACAACAAACAAACAACACAACAAAACAATATTGCAACAGACTCATTAATCACTGAGTGCAGCGTTTCATTAAGTTTTACATGAATTTACATGATTTACATGAAGCAATTGCATGAGTCACACTGACGTGGACATAATGCAGCTGTAGAGATTTAAATCTGGAAAATAACACGCTGTAAAGTCTGAGCGAGGCTTAAATGATGCACTAAATGATACATCCTGGCCCAAGCTAGCATGTGTGCTGCTAAACGTAAAGAGGAAAATAGGGTAACTTGACTTATTTCAACACTTATTTGATGTTTATATATAAAAAAATGACCGTAGATGTCTATCTGTCTTTTTTAATCTTCACATTATTTTATGGTTTCAAAATACATCTTATGTAAAAGTTTTAAAAACTATATCTCACATCTCATTCACTCTTATTCTGACCCATAAGTCGCAAAATATATCTGAGAACATTATGAGCAGGAAAAGAGGGAAATAAATACGCAGCACGACTTTGCATTAATGTTGGGGATTTATCTCTAGTCTTTGCTTTTGTGTGAAGTATTAAGTAGTTTTGCCTCTTTGGTTTCTGAAACAATGACTTAGAGTTTGCATTCAAATGTCTTTTAGATTGAACTGTGACAAAGTCAGACAGTTTGTAAGGAGTCAAATAGGTTTGTTGTTAATTTTGCTTTGTATTTTCTAAGATTAACAGATTTTTAAAAAAAATTGTAGTCATGTACAACGCTTGCTTACATCTCAGTATTGTGGAGTGTTTTGTGAGTGTGCGCCCGTCTTCCTGTCAGTGTTACTCCGACTTGCCTTTGTTGATTTTCACAGTGTCTCTAATCAGTCATTCTGTCTGTCTTGTTTTCGAATTGCTTCTCTTTTTATCCTTTCTTCTCTGCTTTTAAACGTCTCCATGGAGGCTCAACCTTTGATTGTTTTGTATTTGTTTCATTATAAATCATCATTTTCACAACATTCCATCGCACCGGTGTAACGCTCTCCTGCGGTCCTTTCTGTGTGGAGTTGGTGAATCGTTGATGCCGGTTTGCTGCATATGTCTTCCACAATCCAGAGATATGCAAACATCAGCCTGTCCTGTTTCCCTTCCTCCAGCACTGTACTCGCTAGGACAGTCTGCAGCACTTGGGGAAGAACTTACTGTATGCAAGTTTGGAAAAAAGCAACACGAAAAAGGAAAAATATTGCAGTAAAAGTGAGAGCACTGCATTCAAAATCTTTTTTTAAGCTAAGGAACGGTAATGTTATCATCAAAATGTACTTAGTTATCAAAAGTTAAAGTATTCACTGTATAGCAAATTGTGAGCCATAAATATTTAAATAATATTAATTTTTATAATACCTTTGGAAAACAAAGTTACAAAGTGCTTTACAATAAAATAAATGTCTAATTAGACATATGATGAAAAAAATCTATCAATAAATAAGATCACAAACTTACAACATAATTAGGATAAATTAAGTTGGGTCAACATGTTTTTATGCCATTACCAAAGTAACCTAACAAACATGCAGTTGAGACCCTGTAATGTTATTTAAGATGTGATTATATCTGAGTAATTTAGGAGATTAAACCCTTAAAAAATATGTAAAATACTACCTTACTTGACGATAATACATATTAAAGCTGATATCCTGCAATATTACTAATTATGGAGAATAACTTACCAAGTGTAATAATAAATCTAGACACTGGTATATAATTATTAATATAACTTACAGAATTTGATCATATTATTGTTACAGATATATTTATATGTAAGCAGCATTTCAAAGTTAAAGTTGGTCCAGGTGGAATTAAGTCTGTATGTGTTGGTCGGTTCATCAATGCACTGGAAGTTTAAAGTCTCTCTAATTTAACCTCTTAAAGCTCATCTTTGTGCATTAAAGTTACATATTTAAGCACTTTTTCCATAACAAATAATCCCTCCATGCCTGAGATGTAACTCCACACCGTTGCGTCCTCTTAAATGTGCAGATCTATGAAGTCTCTGTACCTCGAGCACACCAGCTCACCTCCAGCTCTGCTCAGACACTGTTTAACTACTCTGCAGAGCACAATGGCAAGTTGTAATACCAAAGTAATTCAGCCAAACATGTTAGAACTGGAAAAATCAATTCTGAAGAAGAATAATGATGAGAAAAGCTGGAAGTTGATAGGATTGACTCCTCAGGCCAGGAGGTTTAAATCAATGTTTTTGAGTTGCTACGCTGCATTTTCAAGTCGGAAATGCTCGGCCATGGTGTCAACCGCTTATTTCTCACATGATATGTCTTCTAGCATAAAAGCCACCACATGGATATGTCAACAGAGTAAAGATACTTGATTTTCATGGGAGGAGGTCTTTAATTTTAGCTGATAATAAAGAAAACAAGGCACCTGAATTAAATTGTTTTTTGTCCTTGCCCGAGGACTTCCCCACTATTGGTTTTTACTTTAACAAGAGGGGAAAAAATGCTTAAATGAGGTGGACTGGGTGTTCCACGGTAATAAAATAAAGACATTTTCCCTATTACAGAATCACTTTAGGGCCCTTTTGTTGCCTAAACTGTCTCAATGGCAATGATGGATCTGCTCGGATGAGATTATGGTTACACACAAAAAAGGATTTTCAAAGAACTAAGGAAGAGTAGAGGAGATAAGTGGATGAGGGAGAGGGTTTCCCTCACAGGGACTCATCACAGCGTGATGTCCGGCAGCCACAGAAATATCAGATTTGCAAGAATGAGCATCATTCAGAGAGTTCATTTTGCCTGGAGATGGGTTTGCTACCTCTTTAACTCTGTGCACCCTGATATTGTTTCCCCCATCTGTTTGAACCGCAGTCTGTCCCACGGCATTTGGCGCTCAGATTAGAGTAATAGGGGAGAAGGGGCAGGGGGACGTTTAGAGACAGCGAATTGCGTTCTCGGCAGGGCTACTGGAGAGAAAGGGCCACAGAGATATAAAGGAGGGAAATCACATCCTACACAGAGAGAAGGAGTGAACAGTCCTTTGAAGGGGTTTTACTGTGAAGGCATTTAAAGAGTGAAATAATTGGATGCTGGAGGCCTCGTCTCAGCAAAAGCAAGAATGCAAACCTCATTCTTTCCATGAGCGTAAGGCATGTGGAGGAGATAAAGTTGGGTGACAGGGGTTGTCATCCAGCACTATCACAACCAAGGGGTTTAATATCTTCTCTTTTTCACTACACTATACATTCAATACAAACAAAATTAGGGCATTTTTTTCTGCAGAATTGTATGTTGGAATGAAGCCAAGTAATCCACAGGTACCAGGGGATCCACACAGTGTATTGCTTCTTCACAAATATCGATCCTTTCAGGGCTATTCTGCTCCCCTGCAGATGAAAGCGAGCTGCTTCGCTGCTCGGTATCACCCAGCTGAACTTGATGAGGAACGAGTGAATGCCTGAGAAAGAAATGGAAGCAGAACAACTGGATATAATCCTGTGACTTACTCTGACAGCAACTGGGCCATGGTTTAAAGAACAAAAGGGCAAGGACAGGCGGGCTTATCCTCATTCATCCTTGTCCAATTTATGGTAATTCACTGCAGCTGACTTATTTGACCAGTATTTCATTCAAAACACTTTTGAATGAACAGTTAATCTACTACGACTTATAGTTTGTGTATAATTGTGATTACTACCGGCTTAAATGTACTGAGAAACCAAAGTCTGAATGACTAAATATGGCAGCTGCACTTTGTCGTCTCCATTTTTTTCTCTCTCTGTAATTCTATCCAAAAAAAAGTTATTTCCAAAATGAAGAAGGCCGAGGACAATCCTCCGCATTGATAACATTGGAACAGTTTCGACAAACTGTTCGAAGCGCTGATTGTCTGGCAACCTCACAGTGAGCACAAAACTCTGGGAAGTCTGTTCTTCTCTTAAAACTAATATTTTTGAGTTTTACATCTATAGTTTTGTCTTTATGGTAAATTAAGCTTGTTACCTTCCGACTCCAGCTGCACATTTAACACCCTCATCTATCAAATGAAAGAGAAAAGGCATTTTCCCAGAATGTTGAGCTATAATATCTTTGACATAACTTTCATAAAGTGATGTTTTGTCAGTTAAGCATTTAGTGTATTTAATATCCTACGCTGGGTATGAATTAAACTCCCAAAACCCATCTTTGTGTATCAAAAAATCTCCTTCAAAATAATCCCTTCATGCCTTAAAGGTCCCATATCATACCCATTTTTAACAAGTTATTGTAAGTCTTGCATGTCCCCAGAATGCGTCTTTTAAATATCAGCTCACGATACTGCACAGATTGTTAATTCTATGTGCCCTGTTTGAAATGGGCTATTTCAGTGTCTGTAGCTTTAAATCCAAACAGAGGAACCTGAACGGCTTCCTCAGGGACACTTTATGGAAAAAAAAGAGGACATCATTATTTCTTACATTGTTTCTTATATTGACACACCAGAAAAATATAATTAAGTTCAAAAACTATGGATTTTTCTAAAGTGGCTTAGGTGCATTCCCTCTTTCAGGATAAGACAAATCTATGAAGTCCTCGCCTCTTTTCACACTTACCTATCAGATGCCCGCTGCAGCTTGAGCACACCAGCTCACCTTTGACTCGGCTCAAACGCTGTAAAACTGCTCTAAGCTGCACAATGGCAGGTAATAATATCACGCATACATTTTAGAAACTGATGCAGATTTTGAAGGAGAATAATTACACAGAAAGCCCCAAACAGCAAGTTGACAGTGTTGGTTAATTAGGTTTGTTATGTGTGAAAACTGGAAGTCTGAATTTGTGTTTTTTTAGTTTAGAAACTGCAGCTTTAAGGTAGAAATGCTCATCCATGACATTGACCGCTTATTTCTCCCACTAGTCCTCAAGCATATCAAAACTAACATATGGACAGGCTCAGAAAGTGAAAACATGATTTTTACCAGAGGGGATCTCGATTGCACTTTTGCACATTCACATCATTCAGAAAATGTACCACATTTTGAATGTCTCATTCCTTAAATTCCCTCTGTCATGCCTGTTTGAGCCATTTGAACTGAGACAAATTGGAAAACCTCAGCGGATGTTGAATATTCATATTTTATTGCCAAATTCTTACATTTTTCTGTAGTTTAGTTTGGAATTTTGACCACCAATCTGCATGAAAGATAACATCCTCCTCAGTCTTTCTGTATGCTAACAAAATTCACTCAAAACTGAAACTTGCGGAAACTTTAATTGGACTTTTAGACTCTACACGACTCTCTCTACTCGTTAGAATCTAAATTTTTAATTATGGCGCTCGTAGGTTTGTACCTTATCGCATCTTGACGGTCTACGCAGACGTTCCCACTACAGCCACACAAACAGACGTCCTCTCTGCTGCAGAAAGCCTGTGCTCAGTGTGATGTTATCGTGGCTGTTTTTTCTCTTCACTTTGTTGCTGACTGGTGGCAGTCATTAGGCTGAAGATGGCTGCCTCTCCGGACTTGTGTACCCATGCAGTCCTATCAGTGTCAGACAGAATTTCACAGACAATGCACACATTTTTTCAAAGCCACAGAGGCATCAGCAGCACTACCAGTAAAGCACACAGGCATGACAAAGGCGTGTGAGTATGTCTAAGAGTGTTTGCGTATATTTGTATTGTAGATGCATAGATGTTTGATGTTTGTGTGTGTCTGTGTCCGTGTGTGTGCGCCATTTGTCTGTACCTGGCAAGGTCAATGCCTCACATCAGTCATCTGGGCCGATGGGATTCCTCTAATCTGTCAAAATCTGGCAACACTCGACTGCAATGAACAAATGACAGATGCAGACCGACTGTTTTATATCTACAGGGCTTGTTTCAGTGCGATTTATATATGTGTGGCTCAGTGTGTGTTATAGCTGCAGGCTTCTGTCTTTGTCAACACAAACCTTTTTCTGGGTATTTCTTTTGTTATGCTGTAAACCACTCAGCAGCCTCAGAGGGGACTAACCAGGCAGCAAAATGAGAACTTCATCTTTTATTGTTTATCATTTCTATTTGATTCGACGCATTGAAAATAACCGGGGAAATAGATGCTTTTATTTTGGTTCGAATGGGCTGTGATGAAGGCTTTTTTGGTGCAACTCGGAGAGAGTGGTTTTCTTTAGCTGATAAACTTTGTCAATGAGATGCAAATCCATGCAGCACTGAAGGAGGAAAAAAGCCAACGGAGCTCGGCTATTGCGCACACACACACACACAACATTAAAGCCGAACTTTCTTCTTCAAACGCTTCAAACATGCACGAGTTTTCTGAGACACTGCATAGTAGAATGATCAGTCACTTAGTGATTCACACACCATCGGTGTCGGCTGCGGTGCACTGAGCCGTCTGGGCAACCCTGCGCACAAATTGAATCAAGCCAATCATCCTCACAAAATCCAATCATTCTGCAATACAGATATTCCATGTGGGCCTTTATTCAATAAGTGAGGAATTGTATTCCAAAACATCTTATAACCCTTTCAGCTTCAAAATATCCTAAGCAAACGTTTCAGTTGACTCAGTGGGATTGATGCGATTTAGTTTGTAAATGTTATTTTCACAATCAATGGCAAAATGTTCCAGCAGGAGAACTGAGTGGAGAGTCACAGTCACAGAAGCAGTTGTTGTAAATTACCTGAAATCTTTTGAAAAGTAGACGTATTTTTAACTTGTTATTTCCTGAATTTGTGCCACTTTGCCTCCGGTTGACAGACAATCAGTGTGAGATGAACTGCATTATCAGTGAGTGTAAAAACATTTTGTCATTTTGACAGCACCACCTCTCATGTGTGACTAATGCGGGGATCAGACTACACAATGTTGTAGTCTTTCGGCCAATGGCTTGGCCGAAAGACTACATGTTGGACTAGAAATCTGTTGTGATCAGTAAGATGCCAGACGCTGAGTTTACTGTTCCACCTGACAGCACTATGCGTAAATACGCACAATTTTAGCAGCTGAACTGAAACCTGAACTCATTTTCTGTCCTTCACTAGCAGTTTGTTGAAATGGTTCTGGCCTGAGGGTGATATTCAGTCAGTTACAGGTTATTGTGCTTTTTATTTTGTCATGTTTTCAGTTGGGCCTAGATGAGTGTTCTTTGCTTCTGTTGTAGAGCACAAGATGTTGTAGAGTCAATAATAGGAAGAAATTGATAGAACACTGTGGAGCATCCCTGACGCCGCGCTGGTTGTTTTCCACTGTAGCCATGTATCCATCCCAGTGTTCCACAAATTTTACTATTATTTTCAGAGAATCACACATATTAGGCATTCATTAAATAAATGTTGAAGTAGTGGTATTAATTCTCAAGTTGGACATCGTTAAATTGTGGTTAGAGAAGCTGCAGTGAGATAATTTAGGGCCATTACATGTCAAATAATCACATTTTTAGAGCAGTTTCTGAAATTTTGATAGCATAAAATATTTATAAAGGTATCTGTGACATTTTAGATTGATGTATCAAGTATCTCAGAGAGAATTTTTAAAGATTGCCTATTGACCCACTTTCAGCACTTATCTTTTCATTAAATTAAAAATGACACAAAACTGCATAAGTCTCCTTCAAGTCAAGGTTTATGCCTGAAAAATGGTATCTGAAAATGAAAATCATGCCCATATTTTTTAAAAATGGTTTTCTTATGCAGAGGACTATTACTGTTACTACTGTTCTATGTGGATTAAGAAATCTAGCAATGTTTTTGCTTTTGCAGTACAACTTATCATACCTGCTCAATCAGTTATGAAAGTTCAATAAAAATAACTTTTAGATTTTTTGTGACCAAGTACTTCATATCAAAAAGTACACATTTTGTTTTGCATTACTGTGACATGCAACTTCATGTCGTTCAGAAAATATCACTAGTTGACACCCACGTTATCAGTTCCTCTGCTAATTTGTACTCAAAGATTGAATTTTTTATTTGTCTTTCAACTCAAATGCCAAATCAATGGCATCCTGAAAAAATATGTGAAAATTTCAGGCTTTTGTCTGATACGCCTGAGAGTTTCTGACATATTGTCTTTCAAACAGCCTCAAATTGCATCGAGTGGACAAAAGAAAAAACAAAATGAGTCCAAAATGAGTTACCTGACAGTACAAAATATGTCAGTCTGAAATTTCCCAGATACCATTTTAAATATCCATAAAAAGTCTGAAGCAAATCAAATCCATTATATAAAAGAGCAGATAGTGTTTGTTTCATGTTTCCTTCCTCCACACTCATCTGGTATTTTCCTGTTCTGTAATATGTAGTGTGTTAGTAGAGCAGAGGTTTAAGTCACATTAAAGTCATATATTTCTTCTATGTAGCAGTTTATTTTCAAAGTGTGTTTTCTTTTAATCAAAACACATTTTTTTACCAGTATTTTTTCACAAAAAATGCAACTGCACATCAAAACGGGGATGATCCTTTATTACAAACTGCACAGGATAAAGTGAGTAACTGTCATCCTCAACTATCAGACTCTTCTTGCGATGTATCTCATAATTTCACGTGAGGCTGATGTTGGTGAGTCTTGATATGATCACTGCCAGGCTGGAGGTCACACTGTGTTTTGCTTTGCTCCGCAGATCTGGTGAAGGTGACGGCTGTGTCACATTAGATATCGATCTTCAGTGTGTGCGAGCTCATGCACCGGCTGCTCTTGTTTTCCGGCCTCCCTATAATCGATTTACTTAAGAGCTTTATAGCGTCTCCGGACTGCAGGTCATTCTTTGATAGCACCTTCCTCGGGGCATGTTAGTAATTAGCCAGCAGCTTGTTGAATATTTAATGTCTTGTTCCTTCTTTAAATGTGTTTGTGCCAAGCATTGGACTAATATTAGTGGATCGATTGCCTCGTGTGTGGACAGACTGAATGTGAAGGTTGAGTCCTCCCTCTATGTGTTCTGCAGCTCACCAGCAGGAGGTGACACTGTTGATTTGATGAGGGATCGATAGGACAGGATACTGTTAAACCAGGAGATAATGAGACATCTCCAACACTTACAGTATCGTGTGTTTGCTTGTGTCATTCTCAATGTATTTTGTTTACTGTGTCATTCGGTACAAAGTTTAGGAGGATGAGGATGTTTATAGAACTTGTTTTCAGTGTAAAATACACTAAAATTCAGTTCAAGTTTCTTCAATTGAACAGTTTCAGGCATTTTTTTCCTTTTAAAGCAACTCTCTCGGGTACTTTTTCAAATTTCGCTGAAGACCTCTCACCAAATGTCGTGTAATTGCGCCGTATGCGTCATTGGTCCTGTAAAATCGCAGGCACATTAAAAGCAACCAATGAGACTAATGATACAGTCGTCAGAACTTGAAAATCTAGGGTTCATTATCATTGGAAGTCACATTGCAAGAGAGAGAGCTAAATGGTAAATTGAAATTGGCAATTGGTGTCACATTTTGCGTGATGTTGGTGACTCTGGATTCGATCTAAATGAACAACACGACAGACCAAGTATTGGACCATGTTGCACTCAATCCAGTATGGTATAATGGTATATTGTAAGAAAACAAACCAAAAAAAAAGTTTTAACAATTAGCTGTTATTTTATAGTCTCCCATTTTGTTAAATTACAGATAAAATCACACAAAAAAGTATCTGTTTTAAAATAAAACAGACCCAAACTGCAAAAAACACCACACCAAAAATCTTTATATTTTCACAATTTTTTTCTTTTACAACAATTGACTGTAAAATTAAACAATTTTACTGTATTTAAGTCAGCTAAAAATAATACTACTTTACAGATATTTGCCATCTCTTTGAGCATATTTACAGTTTTTGAAAGTTACAGTTATTCCACCATGTTTTTTAATTTTTTTTAAAAATTTTATATCATTTTTAGAGTGTAGGTGGCAGAACACACTTGAAAGAGTTTAGATGAGCTCTGGGACAATGTCCAGTGTCTCGATCTGTCCAGCTAATTAGTGTCTATTAGCAGAATTTTAGGAGCAAATAAAGGATATTAATTTGTTTTCATTGAAATTATGACACAAAATTGGCGCTAGATTTGCATAAACTACAAAAAAATTTGGACTTATTTATCTAGAAGTAGGCACCAATAATTATTTTATCCATTTAGATCCATTCACTACTATTTACGGAGGACTATTTTGAAAAGCACCTTGTAAAACCAGTTTGGTGCTATAGAAATAAAGTTTATTCTTCTTATTGTTAATCTGCTTATCCTGATATTCTAACCCTACCAGTCTCACTCCTCAATGCAAAAAATGATGTAATCATAGTACATTTCTTTGAGAGATGTAACATTCGTCTCATTTTTTTTGTGCAGTCTGAACACAGCATAAGTCAGTGCTCAGTTTTACAGTCTATTTTCTCTCCCAACAATTTCACCAGTAAAATATACAGGTATACTTCTACTACACTGTCACAAGCAGAATGATCAGGAATCTTTTTTTAAAAACATGAAAACCTCACGTCTTTACTTCTTCATAGAGCTTTCCACTGATTTCAATGAGAATATTCATGGTCTGTGACATGATAGACTGAGCTTGATGTATTTTATCCTCTTAAAATGCCATTTCCAGCTAAGCATTATTAATAAACTGCTGTCTTCAGCCGTCTTAGTGACACAAAGTGCCGTCCCCAGATTACAATAAGAAGTGATCGGGTTAATCTGGTGTGCTGTGAAGTCTCTAGAAGCGAGTCTGATTCTGCTTACAGTCGCATGTAATAAAAGTCTAAAACAAAGTTTTCTGTTCTTCCGTGAAGGAAGTCTGTAATGATATTAAATCCTTTTAAATATAATCCATTAGCAAGGATCACAGCACAATAATACGTGATTAAACGTTTAATGATGTAAAGTACTATTGGATGTCGAGGATGAATATAAAAGGAAAAAGATCGTAGGAAGAGGAGGAGGTCAGATTAATACATGGTCAGGCACTGTATAACATCTTCTATAACTCTCACACACTGTGAACATTTTAAACATAAACATCTAACAGCAGAACTGGAGATATCTTCTTCTCTTCTTGTCAAAACCTGCTGGTTATAGATGCCGGCAAACGATGAACAAACAAGTAGTTTGTGCTGGTGTTTTGATAGTTTGATAAAACTTGAGTTTATCCTGGGTCATGCTGCCTCCAGGAACACTCTGAAGTGACAAAAAGCTCTTGCCTTCTTGGCCTTTATATGTGACGTTGCTTGAGGCTTTTTCACATATTGGTTGTTTTTCAGGTCCCAGAGACACATAAAACTGGCGGAATTACCCTTTAGCTTTTCATTTTATAACATTTTTGGATGCAAACTGAATTAACAATTGCTTGAAAATACATGCCAAATAAGGGTAAACATTACTTTCACGTTGACAGATCAATGTGAGTGTGTGTGATGTAAAAGGCGTCACATGTACTTTTGAATTATCATCTGACTCCACGGTTCTCAAAGCATTTTAACCCTCTCATTATTTCAGTTTAATATGTTTGTCAGTGTCACAGCATCATTTCCAGGCAGCAAAACAACCCTACTGGACTCAGTTAGAAACTAGCTGGTAACATTTAGCAGCTAAAGAGGCACATATTTCCCTAAAGAGTTGGTGGAGACCAAAAACAGAGATGAAGGAGAGCGAATAGTGAACTTAGATTCCCCCGGTGGCCAGAAACTCCACTTAAAATGAGCGCGGATGTTGGTCCGTGTCTGCAAGATGTGTATATAAGAAGCAACATTTGCTGCATCAGCTTAATAAGGTTACAATGTCTCTGTGTTGTGTTCCCACCACTCAATAGATATATATTGTTGCTGCTCTAATTACAGTCATTAACCCTTCATGCTGTGTTTACCAATAAGTTCCACATACTCCGAGCCAATTCCAATAATGGGATCATCTTAATGTGGAGAGTCAAAATCTCAGCTGTCTGGTTTTAAAGCATGATTTGGCAAGAACGGAGACAATTTGAAGAAGATGACTCAGCAGACAACAGCGCACACAGCCGAATGATAGATGTTTGCACAGAACAACAAGCTGCAGCTCTGTTGTTGTCGAAGGCTGATGTGTGTGCGGTGGATTTTTCCATATTTCTAAAGCAAGAAATTGCTAGCGTTCGAGAGCCCCGTCTAAAATAAACTTATCTGGAGGTAACACTTCGCAAAAACACATGTAAATAAAAGCAAAATGTAGAGGGTAAAGAAATCCAGGTTGCAGCTTATCTTTAAGAGATTTCAACTGACTGAAGGCGACAAAGTGTGTGTGCACTTTTATTGCTCATGTTGTGGGGACATCTCACTGTGGAGACGGAGTACAGCTATATAATGTAAATCGTCACGTTTTGAGGTGAAGATGCGCTGTAAGTTGAGGCCAAGGTCAGACTTGGATTAAGGTTAGAGTTGCAGTTCACAGGCGATGGTTAAGGAGTTAAAGTGAAGCTTTGGAGATGAACGTAATTCAGTGTGATGTCCTCTGAAGAGATGGAAGCACGACTATGATTGTGTGTGTGTTTTGGCTCAACCTCCTAAATCCTCAGGCTGTTCATCTTATCATCTGAGATTTGGCAGCTTCTCCCTGTTTGTGTATGTATATTTAGATATTAAAATGTGCATGTATGTGTGTCTTGATATGTGCTGGTAGTTGATGCTAATTTTCTTTCAGCTCCCTCTCGCTGTCTCTTCACACACAAACCCTGTCTCACGCACCGACAGTTTCTGCTGCTCTTCTGTTATGGCCTACTTCCTCTCTGCTCATGTGAGCGGCTGGTAGCAGCGGTGATTGAGAGGGAGAACCGCAGGTCCAGCAATGCTGCAGGGCACTGCAGGTCCCAGGATGCACAGGGGCACCTCTCTGAGTGCGTGCCCCCCTGAGGATCCTCCTGTCAGTAATTAGCGAACACCGCCTCTGGTGTGTGTGCGCGCGTGTGTTTGAGTGTGTGTTTGTGGTTGTTTGCACTCGTAAGAAAGAATATTTTGTGACGAGCTGTTCACCGCTCACAGCGTAAACCTCCAGTTGTTGCTTATTTGCTTGTTAAACACTTTAAGTCTGCTAACAAGGCAGAACCACTCTTTGTCTAGTCAGATTCCCCATTACACATGCACTTCTGTTCTTTCATTTTATGGCATTTTGCAGACATCCAATTTAGAGGTGAATTTCTTGCTCAAGTGCACTTTGACAGGATTCGTGACTTCTAAGAAACTTTGTGCAAAGGGCAAACTACTGACCTTTGAATTACAGAATGATCTCTGCTGAACTTCAGCCTCAACAATTCCTTTCTAGAGTCAACTGAGAATGCAGTCACGTTTACCTCCTGTGTATTGTAGAAAATGTAAAAATCATCTCTGTATCTCATTATATTACAGATCGATCATTTAGAGGTTTACCAAAAGCTTCAAAACCATCACTTCTCACCCATACTTAGCACATTTAGAGGTAAAAAATAATAATCTAGCAGATACATTCACTGGCAGTCTTATCTTCACAACCACGTGTAACTTGACTTTTCATCATGCAGAGTTCTTCTTTCTGTGCTACTATTTACTGTCCATATACGAGCAGAACACGTGCACCAGTCACTTATAAAAGTTTCTTCCCTGCAGTTGTCTTATAAAAGATCAATGAGTCATTTGAACTTAAATGCTCAGCATGTTCCCTAAGTGCTATGTGAGCAGTTTATCAAAGTAAAATGTGCTCTGTTAGGTTTGTAACCTGCATTTTAACAAAGTTACACAGCTACTGTGTCCATACAGATTTGTTCTAGTCTATTTGTACTGAGAGCCGAGCTCAATAATCTACCTCTGCGTCATTCATTGTGAGCCAGTAGCATAATGAATGCTTAAGAGAGGTGGAACACGTCCACACGCTTTGTTGTATCAATGAGTAGCTAGCTCAGAGGGCACAACCAGTTAAAAGATAAAGTTTGACTAAATAGTTTTATGAGTGACCTGACTAAGCTCACATTGCCAGACTCATCTCTGCAGCACTGTGTCAGCGCTGGAGAATGGTCTGACCTCGCTATCATTCTGCTAAAGGGAAAATAAAGCACTGGCTTGTTTGGATTTCTTTCCACCAGTCATAATCATCTTGGACAGTGCTAAAATCAGGTTGGTGCCTGCAAAATAGTAACTTGGGAATTGTTTTGTGGAACATTCACATTACTTAGAATGACTAATTCACCAAAAGAACCAAGCCAGAATTTGTGCTACCAAAGGGAATTTGAAAACATTATCACACGGATAGTGGAAGGGGAGGAGAAAGCCATGTGAAATGCTTGGCGAAAATGACAGGCTTGTACCTGAAGTCTACTTCCATTGTGCCAGATGACCTACTGACAGATAAATCACATAGTTTCATCACTGAAAATAATTAGTAATGGTAACAGAGACCTAGAAGTGTGGAACCAGGATAACTAACCCTCTCCATTTAGCTCAAATCTCACTTAACTAGCAGATTCTGCTTTATAAAATGGTCTGACTGCAATACATTGTCATTGTGGTATGGGGACAAATAAGCTTCTGGGTTGTTTGTATTTCTTTAAACCAATCACAGTCATGTTGAGCTAAGCAAAGGATGCGACCAAAAGTGTTGAGTGGAATTGTTTTGGTTGAACATTAGCATGCAAGAAGGCGAGAACTCATCCAAAGGTGGTTTCCCACAATAAAGGAGATTCTGAAAATGATGACACATAGACAGAAGAGAAACCGATGTGAAATGTGCAGCCAATGGCAGGCTGATACCTGCAGTCTATAGCCAGTAAGTCATGCTAATTTATCCCAGTTTCACAAATGAAGTGTTTTGGCCTTTCGTCCACATACATACTGAAAAAAGCCATCCATCCATCCATTATCTATATACCGCTTAGTCCTCATTAGGGTCGCGGGGAGTCTGGACTCTATCCCAGCTGACTTGGGGCAAAAGCAGGGGACACCCTAGACAGGTCGCAGGTCTATCACAGGGCTACATAGAGACAAACAAGCCCACTCACATTCACACCTAAGGACACTGCCGAATTACCAATTAACCTCAGCATGTTTTTGGATTGTGGGAGGAAGCCAAAGTACCCGGAGAAAATCCACGCATGTACAGGGAGAACATGCACACACTGAAAACAGACCTTCTGTAAAATTCATTCCAGCGTAAAGATTTTCAGGAACTCCACTTGCTGTGTTGGTGTCGACAAGGAGAAACAAAACCTGTGACTCAACTCACAAACTTTGTCTCTTTACTTACACTGCCTCATGCAGTATGCACAGTCTACTTCATCATAGTATTAGCTGTTCAACTTGTGAAATGAGATGTCATTTATCTGTGTGCTCTCGGCAGCTCAATCTTGTTTATACCTGCATGCGACACGACCAATGTGGCTTAAACGCACAGAATGATCGTGGGTCATAATGGCCAGAAAAACATACTGCAAAATACAAGCAGATGTGGTAGGAGATCCTGGTATTTTTGGAATACTGCATTTGACACACTATGTATTGGGACAAACAAAATCTTTTTCTGGCACTCTATACAGAGTGGTTTTAGGAATATTGGAATACACCCAGAGACTTTTTGAAATGATGACAGAGACACCCACATTCGCTTCCTGATTGGGTCTTATCAGTTGCTACATGTCCTTCCCTGATTCGTCACACATCTGATTTTACAACAAACCACCAAACCCTGCGCTTCAGGTTTTCACTAGACTGCTTGTTCTCTGTGTAGTTTTACGGACACGTGATCTGGGTTTTTAGACATCTTAGAATGGACAGAAATTATTTCTGAGACGGAGATAATTTTAAAGTAAAAACATCAGTGTAGACTTAATATGCAGAAAGTAAACAGATGTCAGACATCCTTTCCATAACTTAAAGGACAAATGCAACTGTCTCCTGACAAGTCTCAGTAAATGAGCATTGAGCAGACTCAATCAGACTTTATTTATATAGCACTTTTCATACAAACAAAATGCAACGCAAAGTGCTTCACAGATATCAGAAATAAAAATGCAATAAAACAGTCCAAACAACCCCCCAACCCCAAAAGTCATGCTATAATTAAATGACTCTAACACACACGGATTGAGACAAAATTAAATCAAATAAGATTAAAAAAAATACTCTAGATAAATAAAATAAAATGAATAAAATAAAATATCTATAATTAAAATAGATCTATAGAGAGAAATAAAAATCTAAAATTATGAAAACAGAATAAGAAATGGTAAAACATAAGTAATAATCTGTACATGACATAGAATAAAATATTGTATGTAAATAAGTGAATAAATAAAGAAACCAATATATTCAAAATAAAATTTATCAAATCAATCAAATGCCTGACTAAAACAATAGGTCTTGAGTTTGTTCCAGAGATTTGAGCCATACTAACAAAATGCTGCCTCATCATATGTTTTTGTTCTGGCTTTTGGTTTAATTAAAAAGCCACTGCCACAAGACTTGAGGGTTCATAAGATAAAAGCAAATCGGATCAATACAAAGAACCAAGACCATTAAGAGTTTTATAAACTAATAAAAGGATCTTAAAATCAATTCTAAAAGAAACATGTAACCAGTGCAATGATAATTACATTCAGCGAGACATTTTTTCTTTTTTTTTTTTGTCAATGACAATGCAAGTCAAACTATCTGCTATTTGAAGGCCTGTGAAGGTCTGGGATAATTAAACTCAGTAGATGCTTATACAACCATTTCTGTCATTCACACCAGTAAAATTACAGATCAGGGCTCACTTGGTCACATCGCATCAACAGGAGGGGAATTCTAACACTAATGAGAGGGAAATTAAAAGTGACTTTTCAATGATGCAAAGTTCCCTTGACAACAAAAAAAAGAAAGAAATTATGCTCTAATAAATATTGTTTATTGTTAATCAGTTTTAATAATTTCACATTTTCAGCATGATTGATAATGAGTGAGAGCAGTTACACAGAAACACAGATTCATCTGCGTCTGCAACAGCTGCTGCTATAATACCTCTGACCTCAGCTGTAGCGAGAAGCCGCCCAGAGGAACACCAAGGCTGCTCTGGGAGGCTCCATCCCTGAATGTAAGGATGTTAATGGATGTGAATCTGAGCTGGGACTTATTAGACAGTAAGCTAACTTGGCTATTTCTGGCTAAACAGAGGTGATTATAAAAGAAAAACCTTTTTACTCGCATTAGTGGTGAAAATACCTGCGACAGGGGAGTTAAATCGAGGGTGTTCAGCTACTCGTATTTTGTTGGTCTGCAGTTTGCCGTCATGCTAATGGGAAGCACCTCTCCATATTAAGTACGTCCTTGATCTCGTCGTCCTTCCGCCGATGTGGTTCTGAATCACATTATAAATACACACAAACATGCACGCGTACACACACGCTCGCATGGCAAACCCATAAAGCTCCGCACGTGCACGTAAAAACACCAAGAACAATACACAGACGCATTTACTCGTCCTTGTTTTGTATTTTCCTCAGTCCCACCACCTCATTCACTCAAACTCTATGTTATCCACACTCTTATCATTTCCTAATTCTTGACCCATTATATCGCTGGCTCATGCTCTCCCTTTTATGACGAAGCTAGTAAGCAGACACAGACAGAGGAAATGAAAAAAATTAGTTTAGACACAGCCCTCATTATTTCCATTCAAGGCAGCAGCAGCATTGTAATTGGAGAAAAAGAAAAAATCTCGTTCTCTCTTCTTCCTCGCATGCTCCATTTAAGTCTGAACTCCTGAAACGAACAAGTGATTGATGTCTCTCTCTCTCACTCCTCCTCATTTCCTTTGCCGAGCCGTCTTTTCATGTTCTGCATGCATCCGCCGCATATGAAAAGAGCAAATGAATATTAAAGAAAAGAGATAACCATCAGCAAGAGGGTGAAGTTCTGTGTAGCCCTCTGAGTGACACAAGCTGCCCTTTAATTGTTCGCTAAAAATCTTTCCTCCCACAAGCCTTTGATCTTCTTGTTGCAGAATCAATACTGAGTGAACAGACACACATGAATGCATACTAACAAGCACGTGTACGCAAAAGAGGACACACATGAGGGGCTATAAGATTCACAAGAAATCAAGGATAACTTGTAGGTACTTGTCTATTCAGGCCCACACCAGATGGACGTCAGCTGTGGTTTGTGTCACTGCGTTTGATGTGTGTGTGTTTGTGAGTGTGTGAAGCACCCTGATGATGTGACACAGAGATGATGTCTCTTCTAACTCACTCTTCTGCTTGTAGTTTTTTTCAGTCCACTCTCCAGGACGATTAGAGGTCTTTCTACAACGCTGCTACACATGAAATGGACAAACATCCTAGCCTCTGATTGGCCGTCCACATCAAGGTGAGCTTGTCCCTGAACACCTTCCCCACCATGTTCATGTTTCCGTCTCCATCACCGAGCAGTTTGTCAAGCACATGTCGTGGTCACGTGAGCTTGTGCCTCTGTTGCTTCCATGTCCTGTTGGGACCATTTGACATCTGACTTCCACACAGCATTAAACTGATTATATTGGAAAGTCACACTACGAAACAAATGATGTGGATAATGTAGACTGGCAGACTGCAGCTTTAAGGAACATTTTAATACATTTAGTATCAAAGATGGACACAAAACCTAATTTTCTACTGTGCTGCAAAGGTTGAATTGACAGAGTATTCAGATTCAACCCCGTCTCCTACAAATGACATTCAAGTACAACTAAATTGCATTCTCAATTACATTTTAAAAGAAACGTATTTTCTCCCAATAAGGTGACAGTAACTACTACACATTTGTATTTTCATCCATCCATCCGTCCACCTTCCTCTGCTCTCCTGAGTTGACTTGTGGTGGCAGCAGCTCCTCTGACCAGCAGGGTTTTCCAGCTCCTCCTGTTGGATTCCAAGGCGTTCCCAGGCCAGATGAGATATGTAACCCTTCAGGGAAGTTCAAGGATGACCCCAGGGTCTCTTTTCAGTTGGATGTGCCTGGAAAACCTCCTGCCACCCAGGAGTCATCCTAATCAGATGCCGGAAGCACGACTTGTTTTGACACAAAGACCTGCGGGATTCTATTCTAAGCTCCATGCAGATGTTCAAGCTCTTGATCCTACGGCTGAGCCCAGATCCCCTATGGAGAAAACTCATTTCGGCCAGTTTTGTCCATGATCTCATTGTTTCAGTTACTACCCAGTAGGGCTGGACCCGAATGAATATTCGGTCGTGACGGTGGTATCCGGATATTTATTTTGAGATCCGAATATTCGGATTCCACCATCCCTACCCCTCCATCGGATGATGTCACGCGAACGATATTCGTCTCGTCAGTTCGCCCGACGTGTCCTCCCATCGGACGTTAGGATATGAACCAATCCTAATATTCGGCTCTGTCCTCCGTTTGCCCACTACATCGGACGTTACAGACCGAACCAAATATTTGGCTCGTTCCTTCGTTCCTCCGTCCCTCCGTCCGTCCGCACCCTAAAGTAGCCTCCTTTTGCTTTGATGACAGCTTTGCACACTCTTCCATACATTCAAAGTTATTGAAGAAAATAAATAATTCCACAAACTAACTCTTGACAAGGCACACCTGTTAATTCCAGAGACTACCTCATGAAGCTGACAGAGAGAATGCCTGGACTGTGCGAAGCTGTCATCAAAGCAAAATGGAACTACTCTGAGGAATTTAAAATATAAAACATATTCTGATTTGCTTAACACTTTTTTGTTTACAGCCTAATTCCATATGTGTTCTTTCATAGTTTTGATGTCGTCAGTATTAATCTACCTTGTAGAAAATGATTAAAATAAATAGCAACTATTGAATGAGAAGATGTGTCCAAACGTTTGGCTGCTACTGTATATTATGGTTAGATTTAAAATAAGGCTTTAATTACAATTAAGAAGCAGCAAAGATATGTTGATTATATTTGTAATACGTCACAAATCAAGGTGAAAATATATTTACCTCAAAATGAGGTAAGAAGACATATTTTTTTTGGAGACAGGGCTCTCAGTTTTGCCTTATGTTGTGTAATAAGTTGCATGCAAAAGGACATCCAGTGTGTTCATGAGCATCTGTGCATGTTTACATGCAGAAGGGATGGTGCACGTACTGTATGTTTACTTATTCTTCACAAGCTGTTAACAGATGGCGTGCCAGTTCAATGTCATCCCAGACATACACAAAGGGATCTAAATTTTATTTTTACACATTTAATTGATCTCACCAAGAACACCATCATACACACATCTATCCATTCAGATGTTATTGTAGATGAAGGGGTGTGCCATGTGGTTGAATTGTGACCAGCACAAGTGATGTTATGAAGGAATTATTGACAGATTTTAATGTGGGACATAAAACTGGCAACAGATGGAGACCTTTGACCGCTGTTCTCGTCCAAACAAGGGCAAATTCTACCGTTATGCCTTGTTTTCCATCCTTGGCTCGGCCCATTTATTCCCATCTGACTCTGTACGTGTGTGTGTGTGTGTGTGCGTGCGTGCGTGCGTGCGTGTGTGTGTGTGTGTGTGTGTGTGTGTGTGTGTGTGTGTGTGTGTGTGTGTGTGTGTGTGTGTGTGTGTGTGTGTGTGTGTGTGTTTGTGCTAACACCTGCTTGATGTTGCTGATCTACACTTTACTCATCAGTATTAATGAACTCCACACTAACTGCATCCCATTCATTACCACCGTCTCCTTGCATTCAATTCAGTTCAAAGACACGTTGTTTGTCAGTAAACATGAAACAAATCATGAACCAAAACACGTGGGAGAAAACCTACAAACACTCAATGTTTATGACACATAAAAACTACAGTACAGCATAAGATCATATTAGTCGTGAAAAAATATCGATGTGATGATTGACTTTTTGAGAGTATTTAGGCCTTGAGGTGGATTTTATTTGCACGGCCATCATGTTTGCTGTTAAGCTGGGCTGTGAGGTGCAGCTGAGATGGAGACAGCGAGCAGCAACCACCACCGTTCAGTGTAAGACGTCTGTCAGTCAAGCAAAGACGCTCCAAGAGATGCCATATTTATTTCATGTGCTGCACTAGTACAATGATTCTATGGTGCAACCAGTACCTAATTGGAAAATGGTCTGAAACAGCAAAGAATTATCACCTAAATGCTCAGTTCCACTTCAGATCAATGTTTTGGTTGTTGTTTTCATTCATTCTCTCTGCTCTAATCAGTCCTGATTTCAGTCAGCAGATGTTTTTGTGAAAAGCATCCAACAAACAGTGAATACAACATTTTTCAAGCATCAAATATTGGGTTTGAACGTAGCTGGTGATTGTCGCATTTAGCAGTTAGAGTGAAAGATGTTTAAAACGGCTGGAAAGAGTGTTAATATCAGACTTGCATTCATCAGTTGGACAGAAATATGACTCCACAACTGCCTGATGTTACTTATATAACACCACCAAAATGTTCACCACAACAACTTTACACAGACAGATAGATTTCTGTGCTTCTCTGCTTCCTACCTGGCTATCTTTGGCTTTCTATGCATGCGTTTCTCCACAGATGATGATTTCTCCTCTCTGGGCCAACACAAAACCCCCAAACCATCAATCCTGTATCCTGGCAGCTCCGAAGCTCTGGCAATGAAACGTGAACCTATGTTGTGACAAAGCTGACCTCCTTTTCCGTGTCTCTGGGGACAGCGCCAACAGGAAGTGAGAAGCGAGGATGGGGTAGAAATTGAGGGAGACGTGGATGATGAGAAAAGGCAACTGTCAGCGACAAACTGAGAAAATCAAGTCAGTGGAGGGAGAGGTGAGGAAAATGAAATCTAAGGGAGAAGCAGTGGAATGCAATGAGGAGGGTTTAGGCATGCTTTGTAGGGAAACGGCTGCAAGGGCGGAAAGTGGAAGGGGGGAAGGGGGAAGTTAAGGGGGAAGAGAGGTCGACGGATTGGGGTGAGTGGGACAGGTTGCAGCCAATGGGAGGTGGAGCTCCATCACACTCTCTGGCTTCAGCCTCCACGCGCCTCCAGCAGGAGTTGATTTACTGCCCACCACCGAATGAAGATCCCCTCCACGGTCGTCTGCCTCCATCTCCAGTTTAGTGCTCCCTCCCAGGGGTGATATTAATACCTGAGGAAACACGGTGCTTCTATTCACCTGCAGCAGAGGCAACTTTATAGGCCACTTCACTACCAGAGAGGAGCAGCATCGCTCAGAGAAAAAAAAAAAAAATGTAGTTGCAAAATATTCTCTGCATTGGAATAGCGGCACTCCACAGTGTCGTCACGGCCCTTCAGCACAACTCGAACGGAACTAAACAGCCTTTTGTTGGAACGCCGCGCTCAACCAAGCGATCTTCTGACTGGCACATTTTGCTGTCAAACGTCTGATAATGTTTCATCTCCTAGTTTGATGAACACATGACTCATAAAGCTAATATGTTGCCATGGTGATTCCCATGGCAGCTGAGATTGCTATTCCTGTTGCTTGAGTCTGATGAGTTTGCCCTGCATGAAACAATGTGTTTTTCCATCACGTAATTTCCCCTTCATATAAAAGAAGATGATACTGATTTAAACACACATACTGAAGGTCCTCCTGGCTCCTCATTAAGTGTTTGTTTGCTCTAACCTGTCCCTCCTCTCTCTTCTCCTTCCTTAGTTCACTTTTTCTCTCCTTAACTTCACCTTCCCCCTTTCCTCTCGCCTCCCTCACCCTTCTCCCTCTTTCCACGACCTCTCTTTCACCTTAAATCTATAGAAACTGTTGCCTCCTCTCTTTCACACCTCTCCCCGCTCTCCTTCCCTTCTCTGCAAAACCCTTCCATCCTCTCGTCCCTCTGCTCGTCAGTGTTGTTTCATTTGCTTTAATCTAATTTGATGTTATTTAATTTAGAGAGCCGTGACTTGTGATGGCTCAGCAGGGATTCAGGGGTGTAGCTGCACTGTCGCACCGACTCTGTGTGTGTGTGTGTGTGTTTGCTGGCTAAATTTGCACATGTGCTTGCATTTACAGGTGTGCAGTGTACACACACACACACACACACACACACACACATACAGACACACACACACACAGATGTGCCCTTCAGCAGAGCAGAAATACTTGATTTTTGCAGCCTGAGTTTCTCTCTGAGAAAACAAACTAACTTAGAATCACGCCAAGACGGTCATCATTTATTTACGCGGTTGAGAAAGTGTTGGTAGACAGAACGAGGAGCCGGAATGAAAGGATGATGAGGTGCAACATTTAGACAGCAATAGTTGGGAAGAAATGAGGGGTGCAGGATGAGAAATAGATGAGAAGAAGAAGGAGACGAAAAGGGAGAATGACCTTGGGGAGGCCAGATAAACAGACATATTGTGATTTATATGACTTCATGCATTATTGACAAGAGAATTATTAGCCGCAGGGAGCGGTCTTCACTTGCAATAATCTCCAGACTGTTTTGACACGCTGCTATAGACTATGAAGACAAAAGTGTATTGCCCATTTAAATTCTTCCCAGAGGACCTACTCCAAGCCGCAGAGGACAGATGTAGAAAGTCTGAGATAAAATAAAATCTTGTCCATGCGTCACTATCTTTGAAATCTATCTGCTCAAATAAGGTGCTTTGGGTGGAAAGTTTTTTCATAAATTTCATCCACCCTGTAGATCCAGTCATATGAGAATACTGAGGAAGATAAAATGATCGTAACAACAAATATCTACAGTCCTACATAGCACATCATGAATATTCTGTATAATATAATATGCTTTATAGCACAAATAATGAAGCACTAATATAAAGCACTGCAGTGTTGTGTGTCTTTGGCTGTTTGTTGATGCTGTTTCTGTTTATATGCTGGATGAGTTTCCTACACATTTAATCGAAAAGCATTTGTTTTTTAGAGGACAGAATAAAAATACCTTTAGACAAACATCTTTACTGTGTATAAACATGGATGAATCCAACATTTCTTCACCTATAGGTTTCCTGAACAGCGGTTGTGGAGCTCAGTGTGGTGGCAAGCTTGCAGTTCCTGACTCCTCGTGGTGGTGAAACCAAAAATGAGTGAAGAGATGGAGCTGAGGCAGGTTATAGACTGTCCTACTGGTGAGTACTATAAAAGTTCACCTCTTAACAGTTGCCATTAACAGGGAAATTAGATGCCAAGTTTGTTTTTTGCACCAGGCTGTAAATACATTTATTTCTGCTGTAAAGTTGGGCCATTTTAACATGTAGGGTCTATGGGGATTTACTCTGCTTGGGTAAACAATATAAAAACAAAAAGTGTGCAGTCCACTTTACTGTAGCCTTTGATATCCACATTTAAAGCTTTTTCCCTCACTTCTTATGAGTAGTGTTATTTTAATGGCCGGCTTTAATCACCCGTCATTGTGTTCTCTGTATTGTTTGTTTGCTTTGTGAGTCGTGAAGTTTTTGGGGCTCAGATGAACTTGTAATCCTGTTAATTTCATCCTTCAGACTTCCTCACAGAGCAGCAGTGATGCCAGCAGCATTACCGTATCAGAAATTAAAAGTAATTTAATCGTGTTTTAATTAAACCTCATTTGGGTCTGTTACCAGCATGTGGTAGTGTGTGTGTGTGTGTGTGTAGGTGGATAATAGGGTTTTACTGTGTGTTTTTATGTGAGCCTACGGGTGTGAGTCTGTGTGTGTCTAATGTGCACAAGTTCTTAAAGGAGCCCCTCTCAGACAAAGCCAGGCCACTCTGCTGCAGTTTCATTTTATCTTATTGATTTAGTTATTTTTTCATTTTTCTTTTTGCTGTTGCATCTTACTGCGGGTTTGTATTTACCCTTCCACAGCTTCAATTGAATCAGATTCGATTGCGCGCCTTTACTGTTGCTTTTAATACTATTACACACTGAGATACATTTAGATACAGAAGCACAAATGTATGCCCAGTGAAATGTTTTTATTAGTTTGTTGACTCAGCCCATGTACTGTGTGTCTTCCAGATATAAATTCAGGCTGATTCAAACTCAAACCATTTGGAACCAGATGGGATAAGAAGAAAATGCTGCTGCTGAATTCGGGTGTCTGAAGGGATGATGGACTGGCAGCTGCCTGGCTTAGAAGAGAAAACAGACTAGAACAGCTTAAACCCGCCAAGGTGTGAGATTTATTCATGTCGTGTGTGTGTGTGTGTGTGTGTGTGTGTGTGTGTGTGTGTGTGTGTGTGTGTGTGTGTGTGTGTCTGTGTCTGTTAAGGTTCGGCTGATACGGGATTTTTGAAGGCTGATTCTGATATTTTTGCATCAAAGGTTCCCATAGCTGGTATTTTGTGCATCACAGTTGAGCATTTCATGTAAAAAATGATACGATTTCTATCTCTTTTTTTTATTTTTTGTATTTCTCAGGTGGAATAACATTTAGACCAAAGTGCTGCATTAAAACTTCCCCCTGAAACCCATTAAAAATTAAGTGGCTCCAGACCTTAGCAGCTCCTATTGAATGCTTGGGGAAACTCTGGGATAAAATGAGCTTTTAATTTACCAAAACATTACGAGATAATTAAACGAGGAAATGAAATCTGGGAAGAACATAAGGGATGGATCTTTGGATCAGGCGTATCCACAATGAACAAGACTGACAAAGTGGCAGGATGTCATATTGAAATACAGTGTGTCTGTGCATTCTGGTGTGTGTGTGTTTGTGTGGCATGTGTATCCCTAAGTGTATCCGTCTATTTAAGGCAGATGATGAGTCACCCCGTAATCTCCAAATGGAAGCAGTGTTACATTTTGAGAATACATCATGTCTGCAGCAGGTGCATGCAGGTCATCAGGAGAGTCGCAGTGCATGGCTAGCTCGTTAGCAGTTCGACCGACTCTCGCTTCGCCTGTCACTCCTCGGAAGTGGGCAGCAATTCCTAATTTTCTGCTCTTTGGACAGCAGGGCCAGCAAACTATGTTAAAGTTACCGTGGCTAATGTCATTACAGGCTGTCAAACACACTTTACTTTGGATGTGTGGCTCCCAGTTTACAAACAGCGAGCAGGTAAAGCGTCATTGACTTCCTCAGAAGCACTCTGTCCTAGTTTGCGTGTTACAGCTCAAACTGTGTTTTCATTATGCAAATACAGCACTTTGGTGGTGGTGGGGAAAAAATGCTTAGCTCCAATATACTTGCAACCGTGCATTTTAAAATCGCTTCATTTTTGAGTGTGATGTTGATGGGTGCAATTTCTCCATAATTCAATCTGCAAAGGAAATGCAGGAGCTGCAGCTGGAAAAAAAAAGAAAGTGGGGGAAGAATGGTGGTGTAATAGTGCTGGAAAAATATCTCAGTTGTGTTTGCGTGTAATCTGTAATGAGGACACAATAAATGACAGAATAAAACCTGGACAAATGACTTCTTGTAAAACTGCTCAGCCTTATAAACTACCTTCATTAGTCTAGTAATGTAATGTGATCAGACTTGCTCAGACATCATATCGGTTTTGCATTCAAATATTAATACCCAAATAAATGCCCCAGACAAAACAATGCAAAAGAAATTCCCTATTAATCTTCTATTCTGTTCACATTTCCCACAACCTACGCGACAGCCTCATTTTTATTGTGCAAAGCTAAATGTCTCATGATGTTCATTATCTTTCTTAATGTTTCAATGTCACATCTGCAAGCAGCTGGCCACTCTCCACTTCCCTCTCCCACGTGCACACACTCCTTCCTCCAAAGGTCTAGAAGTGAAATCCAGTCAGTGCTGCATTATTCATGTGGTGCTGCAGACTTTAGGTTTTGCCCCCCGGCTTTTAAGAGTATTATTTCTATACAGAACCTATATTCTTTTGTGTGTTTGAGGAGCAGTTTGAGCTTTTTGTTTTTTTATAAGCACAGCATGGCTGGGCTTATTGTTTCGCTGGCTGACCTTTTCGAGCTGCAATGTCATGTGTTATAGAGTCTGGTTCGTTTCCAGCGCTCACCTGTTTCACCACAGATTTCTCCTGATCTCTGCCTCTCGCTCCACCTTGTCTCTTGTTCATTCATCAGTAATTTACTTACACTAAGGTATTAAATCACTGATTGTTTAGTATCTCGTCCTGTTCGCAATCCCGGGTGCATGGGTGAATGTGAATTAACCTGCGCAAGGATTTTAAATTTAATTTTCTGTGATGCCTACAGTGCAAAACTCTGCCTGACGGGATCCTGTATTTTTTTTCCCCCATGGAAGGTCATCATAGCTGCAGGAATGAAATAGCTATGGCGGGGATGTGGAGTGGAATGGATGATGACGATATTTAAATGCTAATGAAAATGAGGCTGGATTTGGGGAGATGGTGAATCTATTATACAGCAGGGTTGTGATCTGAAACCGTAATCTGCTTTCTCAGGTTTCCACTTCATGTGGGAACAAGAAACAAGATCAAGGCACCGCTCCTCTGCAAGTCTTCATAACAGACCCAATTTATGTGAAAACGTATTTTAAGCACCACAGACGCATATATACAGTCAAGAGAGCGATGTCTTCTTAAGCTCAAACTTACATTTCATGTCACATTATCTCCAGTCGAAGCTTTATCATCACAAGACTCAATTGAAATCACAAACTTTGGTGCCCTTCGAGATAATCCTTTCATTCTGAAAATGCACCACTCGGACGGAGGCTATTAAAACAGCACATTATCACCACCTTTCACTCTAGTGGAGGAAATAAATTGCCATATCTGAACATGAACTTTGAAATGCTAATGTTCTTGTTCAGAAGGCTGCTGTACTGTGACCTCAGCAGAGCCTCCTTCAGTTTGTATATTCACTCTGGCCTGTTTCTCGTTCTGATCCGCTGCATGCATCATTTTGTTTTAAATGTGGGACATTAAGTACTGATATTTTACTTATTTACTGAATAAATTTGACTCAATTCGAGTCTTCTTGGTGGCAGCCCCCCGGCCTTCTTAAGACCTTTTCATTGTGTGTCATCCCGTGTAATTTCTTGGCACTCTCCACTGTCAACAGTCTAATTAAAAAAATACAGTGTTAAGTCTGTCTCTCTAGGCTATGTTTTAGTCATGGTCTCATTTATGTAGTGATTAAAGCTCAGGAGACAGGATGAAAGCGGATCTCTATTAGCGAGTGATAAATGGTCTGACAGAGTAAACATTACAAAAAAACACGGCGACCACTTCTGATTGGAGACGTGACTCCGTGTATTGATCTGTTGTGAGGTCAGAATGCATGTTAGCGTGTCCCTGCAGCTCTGTTTGATGATTTACACTTCCACTCACCCACTCCTCTCTTCATAGTCCTGCAGCCCGAGGTTTTTGCCAATTGTCAATTCTCTTAGGTCACTTGGCGGGATCCAATTGTGAATGTACGATCCATGTAATGCTCAGGATGAGGCGTATTATTCAGTCAGTGGGGAGCTGCAGCACCCTGCATCAGGATGCTGAAAATAAGTCACCTTCTTAGGCTCAGTGGAGAGGTTCGTATTGAAGGGAGCACAAAAAGGAGCTGCTGACATTTTGTTATGATGTGACAGAGTGGGGGGTTATTTTTCTTCTTGTGAATGAACTGCAAATGTTTGCAGCATAATAAACAGTGTGTCACCGATCCAGCCCCACTCCACCACTGCCCACCTCAAACAAATGCAGTAAATTGGATTTCTCAACTCACCATGAGATTTAGATTATCACCTGGCCATGACACTGGCTGCACAGCTGTGTCCTTCTTGCTGTGGAAAAAAAGACTTGGCAAAGTGGACGTTTAGGACAGCAGATGGATTCCAGTTATATGGAGACCATCAGAGAATGACACCTGGATGAGCTCCAGCAGAGGATTTTACTGGTTTTAATTGTCACATTCCACAATTTGCTATTATATATTTTAGAATCACTGCAGTAAAACCTTGATTCAACAGAGGTTAAAAAAGTCAAAGTCTACCTTTTAGGCCTGCCGATGTGGAAAACAGTTTGATGAGGATGATGTAAATCACCAAAATGAACACTTCTGAGACATTTTAAGTTTTTTCAACCTTTTACATCATCATCAAAACAACCAAGTGAGACAACGGCTTTTATAAAAAATGTTCCTCATTGCTCCACTAGAGGTAAAGAATCTGCAACAGGGAGCACAGAAGCAGCAGTGGAGGTTTGTTTTGTCTTTCGTTTTACAGCCACCTTCAAGTTCTATCTTTCATTTTTCCATTTCTCATTTTGTCACTGCAGCTCTGTGTAGATTATCTCCTCAATTAATCACCTAATCGTTCAATCTGTTAAACATCAGAAAACAGCCACAAAATATCCATCGCAGTATCCCGGAGCGCAAGATGATATCGTCAAACAGCTTGTTTTGTCCAACTAACAGACCAAAACCCTCAAATTTGCTACGACATGCAAAAAGAAAGGCAAGACAATTTCACAAGCAAGAAGCCAGAATAAGAGGATTTCTGGCATTTTTGTTTGATAAATAAGTAATCAGCTATTCATTGCAGCCATAGTACAGGATAAAAGTCTTGTTGGAATTGAAATATGGGTTGAACAATGTTATAATGATAAGTACTAGCAGCATACCCATGCTTAGGATAGCTGTCACATGCTAGAAAAGAATGTACATATATATTGAAAGCTTTCATCTTCTACTGTTAACAAAACACACTTTGTGTTGTTTTTTCCTTTAATTTGACTCTTCAATGCCCAAAGGAGCAGGTCATTTTAGTAATTTAAAAGTTCACAAAGTGGTTATAAATTGTTATTGTGGGATTGGAATGTGATCATATTGCTATGATTTAAGATAAGTGCTTATTAATGCATATTTGTGGATTTATTACAGAATTAAGGGTGATGCATGGAAAAGAAACAGCCTCTAACTCTCCCCTGAGACAACCCCTGTGCCTTTGAACAAGCTCAAATCTAATCTGGAGCTGCAGAAGTCGCAGCCATGCAGGCAGGGTTGCTTCTAAACGCTGACAAGAGAAGCATCACTTCACCTTCATTCGTCCTGCCTCTGCCAGACAAACGGAGCCCTTCAGCACCACGGACAGCGCCAAAAAAAAAACTAAAAACCCAAATCACAGACAGACAGGCAACTTCCAGCTCCTCAGCATGAGAATAAAAGGATGCATTTAATGACTCAGAATGCTCCGATTTTCACACGATTCTCCAGAAAATCCCTTGAAAACCTTTGCTGGCCCTCATTAGATAGAACCACAGCGCTGGCGTGGAGCAGCCTCGACTCAATTGTTTTTACTTTTCTCTGACGCCTCAAGTCCCTTTGGGAAAACAGCAGTGTAGTGGCCCATCACGCTGCTGCACCCCAGAGGCGCACACATAATTTATTAACCCTTTGCAATCAGCGCAAGGAGGACAGATAGGCTGCTTTGAGAAGATGCACTTTTAATTATAACAGCAGCAGCAGCGCGGGGGGGAAACAGTTTTCAACTTCAAGGCTACGACTGCAATTGAGCTGCTGCGGTCCCAGTGCTGAGGGGGGAAGCAGAAGACTATTATATAATTAGTAGAAGGGGAGGAGTGTAAGTGGGATGCTGTTGGGGGGTTTTCTAATCAGAGGCAGAAAACACACATGATCAGAAGGAATGATCATGGATGGAGGAATGAGGAGGGGGGAAGAAAATTTAGGATGGTTGGTTTGTAGGAAAGAGGAGGGGGGTGCTGGAGACACTGCATCATTTAAGTACTGCGGCTGATGTCATTTCCTAAAGCACCATAATTGGTCATCAATGACTCTTATGGCTGTGAAGGATGGCTAAATGAAAACACACACGCACTCACACACTACACACACTACACACACTACACACATATACAGTCCCCCAGGGGAGAGGCTGCTGCTGCTGCCTCTCTGATCCATTGAAACCTTAATTGCTCGGACCTCACAGTCTCCCTCACACCTGAGAGCAGCTCCACGGCGCTGCATTGTTTCCACAGCTCACCTACACTCAGTTTGCCCCCCCCCCCCCTCCCCCACCACCACCACCACCACCACCACCACCACCACCTCCATGCCTTGGCCCCTCCCTCACCGGACAGCACCGATAAATGGGTTAACTCTGTCACCGGGAGTTGCCGAGATAAATGCACCGGGAGCGTCGGGAGATCCCTTCCGATCCCTCCGCTGCCTGACCGATGTGCGCTCCAAGCCGGGCATCCTCCTCCTCCTCCTCATCCTCCTCATTCTCTCTTCTCCGCGGTCTTGATTCGACAGAGTAGAATTTTAAAATCGTATTTTTTCCTTCCTCTTTCTTCATCTTAATAAGAGGCAGCAGAAACAGAAGCAACAGCAGCAGCAGCAGCAGCACCGGTTCTCAGACCCAGACCCGTGGGCGGCTGGGTGGCGTCCGTCTGGGCGAGCTGATAGGACGAAGATTTGGCACTCTACCTACCAACTGCTTCATCCCCCCCAAAATTCTCAAGACATGGCGATGAGAAGTGAGATGTAGAGAAAGCGGATATTCATGTGGGGCTTCAGCTAAAACGGACAACCACCTTCGTCCTCCTCCTCCTCCTCCTCCTCCTCCTCCTCCCCCTCTTCTTCCTCATCTAACCAGTTGATATTTTTTGACATAACTATCTAAAAAGTGCGGAGCGCATGACACGGGTGAATTTCCCGAGGCAGGTCCAACACAGAGACTGAATGAGTCCATCTTTGGGTGTCGGACGGACTCCTCAAGAGCACAGGACGGATGCAAACAGCCTAAACGCATCTTGGCAAATCAAAACACCCTCAGCCTCTCCGCCGACGGGGTTCTAACCGAAAGGGGGAGACTCTCGCACCGGAGGACGCAGACGTTTCACGGGCAGGTAGGCGTTTTACCCCGACGGTCAGTGAGTGTGTCACCTCTGAGTTGGTGTGTTAAAGGTGATAAAGGTGATTAGAGCGTCCCTGTGGCGGCCGCAGAGCCGCGCAGGAGACTGCACCTGTTGTGATCTGTGTGGATGTGCGGGGCGTGTGCGCGCCTTGGATATATAGACCTCAGTCTGCTGTGCTGTTTTAATGGCTGACAAACTCAAACCATAGAGATGTGAGTGTGTGTGTCTGTGAGTGTTTGCATTTAGTGCCACGACTGTTCCAACTGTTTCTCAAAATCTCTTTCCAGCTGCTTGTGTGCGCGTCAGTGCGCGCTGTGCGGGTTTGATTGGGTGATTATAGGTCCATCACACACGCGCCATAAGTGTAATTACAGTATAATTGTTTCAACACGCAGCGGGGTGTAAAGCACTCCATCACACACTATATACATCATGCTTGGTGGCTTTATCAGCCTGTTCACTCAGCCTGTTTGCCTATTGGTTCTGATAAATGGGGACTGGCTGCAGTCTGAAGCCCAATTGTATTCGTTCTCGTTGCCAGATGCTCTCAAAGTCCACAGTCATAAAGCATGATGGCCAAATCTGTCACCTGCCTCGCACACATTCATCATCGGAAACCCTGGAGGGGAGCCGCCTGTGGATGGGAGCGGATGGTGGGGAGCTGTATTGTGGTTTTTTAAATTATATATATATATTCTCGGACACCCCATCCTCGGTGCGGTGAGAGTGACATGTAGCAGCAGCTTGGAGCGTCAGGCGGTCTGAGTCCAGCTGCGCTCCAACCGCCGCTGCAGATCCGCGCAACGTGGCAAAACCATCAGGGGGTGTCCAGTTCCTTATTCCCCCCACGTCGGGTGGGACTCTTTTAACTTCCAGGGCGCGTCTTTCAGACCTCCTGACAGAAGATCAAAGGCTCACATCTCCGGTGGCTGGACTGGTGGTGAAGCTCCACAGCAGCCGAGCGGGTCAGACACTGCGCACTGGATGACCCAGGCTGAACTCCAGGAGAGGAGGCTGTAGGCGACAGGATGGACAGCCCATCCAGCGCCTCTGTTGTGGAATCGTTGTTAGAAGGCAGCATTGATGGGTAAGAGAAAGACAGCAGAGAATCCCAGCTGTGTGGTGGCTGCATGTCTTCACCCAAGGTGACTTCAAGAGGACAATGTGACATTGTGCAGAGGCAGGAAAGCAAATGATTCAAACTCCATTCATCACTGTTATTAGTGGTAGTGTTAGAATGTGTAAAATCTAATAGGAAGCAGTTTACTGTTGGTTGATGTAACCTTTTTTGATCCATCCGCTGTCCATTTTGTGTGGCTTGTTCCCACTGAGGAGGTGACAGATCACAGACTGGCAGTTTATCCAACGCTGGTGCTTCGGCTGATCAAATGTGGTCTCTTTTATTATTTTTGGCTGGTGGAAGAGGCCCTTCACTCCAAAACTGGAGATGACATGAAGAGCTAACTGATGTTTTAGTGGCTTGAAGTAAAAAGAGAATAATCTGTTGATTTTTTTTTTCTGCTATCTGAGTCCCTTTGGACAGCTACCAGATCTCATGCACATCAGAGGGGCCTTGGATGAAGTTAAATCATGCAGCTTTTCATGTTTTGTTAATTGGTGGCTGCGGTTGAAGTAACAACCTGTTTTCATTGATCTGACGGAGAGAGAGCTTGATTTTGGTAATGTGTTGTCTTGTTAGAGTTGCCTGTTTGTGATGCTGGGGAGGGAAAAAAATGTTGTTGTGTGACCCCTCAGCTCTTTCCTGCCATTCTGCTAATGCATTTCACTCCATAGGGACGAGGTGAGGGAGGTGAGACAAAAACATGATTCTCCTTTCTCTCCGTTCCCAGCTTTTGGCCCAGTCTCAGCTGCTATTCTCCCTTCAGCTCAGCCTCTCCTCTCTGAGCTTAAATTCGCTCTGATCACCAGGCTACAGGGCTTGAAACTGTACTCCCTGGGGTGCAGGTGACCCCACAGTTCAAACACTGTCAGTCTGCCTGTTTCCATTCGCTCCTTTCATCCCCTTTAACCCCCCCCCACACACACACACACACACACACACACACCCACCCACCCACACGTACAAACACACACCTGTCTTTGTGCTGTACTCCTGTTCCCGCTCCCAGCCAGGCAATGAAGCTAATCAGATGGAGGTTTTCTGCTGAAGTCTGTCCTCGTCAGCTCTCATGTCCATCTCTGTGACAACAATCAGTGGTTTCACGAGTAGAAAAAAAATCCATAAATATATGGAAAAGTAATAGCGAGTGATACAGGAAGAAAAAAAGAGAGAGAATCAATGTGTGACTGTTTGATTTTTGCGTGTCTGCTGGGTTTTGCCATGAGTGAGTGGGTGTTTCTGTCAGGGGAACAATTGCGAGAGCAGATGGACTGTTGAAATATATTCTTGTGTTAATTTCGTATCATATGTCTTATTAATTTGTCCGCCGATTAAATGGTTTCTGCATCCTGTTTAATTTGAGGAGTTGAAAGATTTGGCCCCGCTATGGCTAATAATCAGCCATTAAATCTTCATTACTTGTTCGGTGTAACTGTTATTTATTTTTGCAATTATTTCTCAAATCATTTTTTCATGGACTAAATATATTCATAACAGATCACGAAAACATGATACATACCCATAAATAATCTGCATGCGTAACGTGTGCTATCTGCACATACTGTACATGCCAGTGTTAATGGTTGGGTTACACACGTGATTTATTATGGACCACAAATCAAAAATGCTTATTGTTGTTTTGAAGCATCACACTGGAAGGTGAAGCAAAAATTCATCCCTGAGAGCAAAGAGAGAGAGATGTTGTTAAACTGTGTGGTTAATGGCACCCATTTTTAGACTGGAGAGCATTCGTAGTGCTGCAGTCACATGTTTGGGATTAAATATTTGTCATAATAATTGAGCGAAATCTCCAAAGAATCAAAAACTAATAAATAACTTTAAAGTGAATGAAAATAAATTGAATAAATCCGAGGCAAAGCTTGCAATAAAGTTACACAAGGGCACTACATTTGATTATGATATTCTCACCTTTCTTTTGCTGATCAGGAACTCTCTTCTGCAATTTTTTTCTTGAGTTTTGCTGATTAATTTTTACAGTTTGGTGTTTCAGCTTTGACACAAACGTCTCATGTGGGTGGGTGTTAGTGTTGTGTCTCCACTGGCCAGTTACATTTGGACTGACAGGAACCAAAGTGCAACAAGTGGTAAGACTTTAAATATTTCCTCCACCTACTTCTCTGTCTCTGTACTACCATAGTAGAAGGTAGGAGTCTTATTAGTTTAAGATTATGAATAGTAACGTCACCATATGAAAGGAAAGGTGTACAAAGCAGTGGTGAGACCAGTGAAGTTGTATGGTTTAGACAGTGGCACTGAGGAAAAGACAGGAGGCGGAGGTGAAGGTAGCAGAGATTAAAACATTGAGGTTTTCTTTGGGAGTCACCAGAATGGATAGGATCAGGATTGAGTTCATCAGAGGGACAGTGCAGGTTAGATGTTTTGGAGATAAAGCCAGAGAAACCAGAGTGAGATGATTGGGACATGTACAGAGGAGGGATAGTGAATAGATCGACAGAAGGATGCTGAGTTTAGAACCACCAGGCAGGTGGCCTATAGGAAGACCAAAGAGGAGGTTTATGGATCTAGTGAAAGAAGACATGAAGTAAGTTGGTGTGAGAGAAGAGGATGCAGAGGATGAGGTTAGATGAAAGCAGGTGAATCGCTGTGGCGACCCCTGAAGGGAAGTCTAAAGCTCTAAGCGACTTTGACAAATTGTGACGGCTGGATGATCGGGTCAGAGCATGTTGTAGTAAATACCCACCAAAAATGATCCAAGAAGGACAACTGGTGAACCAGCACCAGGGTCATGGGTGCCCAAGACTCACTGATGCGTGTGAGGAGTGACGGATGGCCTGTGTGGGCTGATCCAACAGAAGAGCTGAAAACCTTAAAACTGGCTGCGATAGAAAGGTGTCAGAACCTAAAGCGCATCAGAGCTTCCTGCGTACGGAGCTGCGAGGCTGCAGACTGGTGAGAGTGCTCATGCCGACTCATCTCCTCTGCTGAACGCGCCTAGAAAGGGCATGTGAGCATCTGAACTGGAGCGTGGAGCGATGAATGAAAGAGGCCTGGTCCAGTGAATCGTGTGGAGGAGAGATGGCAGCAGGATGAACTATGGGAGCCGTGCGAGCCAGTAGAAGCAGTGCGATGCTCGAGGCAACAGCCTGCTGGGAAAGCTCGGCTCCTGGCATTCATGTGGTTCCTGTTTGACCCTCCTAAACGCTGTTGCAGACCATGTCCCTTCATGGCATTTCCTAACAGCAGTGGCCTCTTTCAGCAGCTTAATGCTGCCTGCCGCTCTGCAAACACTGTTCAGAAATGGTTTTAGGAAGATGACAAATAGTTCAAGGTGTTGACTTAACCTTCAAATTCCCCACATCTCAATCTAATCTAGTGGGATGTGCTGGAGAAATAAATCCGATCCAATGAGGCTCCACTTCACAACTGACAGGACTTTAAGGATCTGCTGCTGTTGTCTTAATACCACAGGATACCTTCAGAGGTCTTGTGGAGGCTCTGCGTTGATGGTTTAGAGTTCTTATAGCAACAGAAGCAGGTGGTTTTAATGTTTCTGCTGATCAGTATACATGAACACAAATTTGACTTAAAACAGCATTCCTCCACCTTGTCTTTTGACTTTATGACAGTTCAGATTAAATAACCTTTTCATGAACTCTGACCTGTTGCCTGTTGCTAAATAAGCTTTAGTGCTGTCAGTGGATTGTCAATCTTCAAAGTGAACCAAATCTCAGAATAAATGTGGTGATATTTAATTGATGTAAACATGCTCCACAAATGCCTTTAGAGTGAGACTATATATTGTTTGTTAATCAGCAGGCAGCATGACCACTAATTATGATAATTTTGGAAAATGGAAAATATTGCACAATATGTCATAAAGTCAGCAAATGCAGTGTCTGTTAAAAAGCCAATTAGCTGATATTAGTCACCACCACCTATTCCTCATACCAGAACGAGTGTAGCTGCAGCAAGTTTGTTCATTTATCCCACTATATCAGAAACGGAGGTTATTTAAAGTGCTCTACAGGTTAATGTAAAAAAAAAAGGAAGAAAATAAATAAAACATGAAATGAAAATTAAATTAATCCAAAAAGGTGCAGGCAAGTTTGATAAAGTGCAACTTAACCTTTGAGTCTATTCAGTTGAGCAATGGTGCTTTTATGTTTGAATTAAAGCTTTAATTTTAATTTTGCAGAGCAAGAATGTCTTCTTAATGGTAATTGCAGGTAGTAATAGAAAAATGATCCGTGTGTGTGTGTGTGTGTGTGTGTGTGTGTGTGTGTGTGTGTGTGTGTGTGTGTGTGTGGTTGCATCATGTTGAGTTCATACCTGCAGAACAGCTACATGTTGCCGTGGTGACCAGAGTACTTTTAATGTGCAGGTGGGACAAGAGCAGATCCAGGAGCAGATGGACCGAAGAGCAAATTTTTCCTCAGAGCTCACAAACTACGTGCAGCATAAATACCATTACTGCACACAACACACTGTTTGCCGTCTATCTCTGTCTCATGCACACATGCAATTTTCACACCTGGTCTCCACCACAGATCACCTGAGCAGACTATCCCCACTGCTCTTAACCTTTTACACTGTTTTTATCTTAACACTGTCTGTGTCCTTTTCCCTCCCTGTGCTCTGATTCCAAGATCCACAAAGGATTCAAGTTTCAAATAACGGAACGGAACGGAACGGAACGGAACGGAACGGAACGGAGAGGAGAGGAGAGGAGAGGAGAGGAGAGGAGAGGAGAGGAGAGGAGAGGAGAGGAGAGGAGAGGAGAGGAGAGGAGAGGAGAGGAGAGGAGAGGAGAGGAGAGGAGAGGAGAGGAGAGGAGAGGAGAGGAGAGGAGAGGAGAGGAGAGGAGAGGAGAGGAGAGGAGAGGAGAGGAGAGGAGAGGAGAGGAGAGGAGAGGAGAGGAGAGGAGAGGAGAGGAGAGGAGAGGAGAGGAGAGGAGAGGAGAGGAGAGGAGAGGAGAGGAGAGGAGAGGAGAGGAGAGGAGAGGAGAGGAGAGGAGAGGAGAGGAGAGGAGAGGAGAGGAGAGGAGAGGAGAGGAGAGGAGAGGAGAGGAGAGGAGAGGAGAGGAGAGGAGAGGAGAGGAGAGGAGAGGAGAGGAGAGGAGAGGAGAGGAGAGGAGAGGAGAGGAGAGGAGAGGAGAGGAGAGGAGAGGAGAGGAGAGGAGAGGAGAGGAGAGGAGAGGAGAGGAGAGGAGAGGAGAGGAGAGGAGAGGAGAGGAGAGGAGAGGAGAGGAGAGGAGAGGAGAGGAGAGGAGAGGAGAGGAGAGGAGAGGAGAGGAGAGGAGAGGAGAGGAGAGGAGAGGAGAGGAGAGGAGAGGAGAGGAGAGGAGAGGAGAGGAGAGGAGAGGAGAGGAGAGGAGAGGAGAGGAGAGTGTTTATTTTTCAGCCCTGTTTCCCGTTACAGAGACATCCCCACTTCTATCTCTATCTGTCCTGTCTGGCAGCAGCCAGCTCTATCCAAATACTCTTGGGACAGCTTCCTCCCTCCCCATCTTTCCTCTCCCCCTTCCTGAACCTGAGTTCACTTCAGCATGTACTATTGGAAAAGAATATAACATGAAGCATATCGCCAAAGTGTCAAAATATTACACTGGGAGAGCCCTCGGAGGGCCAGCTCTCATGAATCAAAGCAGAGAATCGCTCTGACTGTACGACAACGGGGGCCGCAGCTGATTGATGCCCCTGTCAGGCCCTGAGGTCTGTCGGTGAGGTGCTGGGTGGTGGTTGGAGAGAGTCTGGTGGGACTGGAAGTCAGCAGATCTGACAGGGGGGTTACAAGAAACGATATCTGACATGACTTTTGTGCTTCTCCTCTGTGGACCTTGGAGACTTAACAAGGAGCAAGCAGGAGGACGACAATGAGAGAGATGCTGCTGATGCTGACTCCCTGATTGTAACCTGATGTTATTTATCTGAATAATAATCGTGGAACATGTTTTTGTGACTCCATTGAATTATAATGTGATTACATAATTTGTCACTGTGATTCTGAAATAGGAGACAGTGGTTTATCCCAGAAATGAACATTAGCAGTGTGGAAGGAACACAGGAGCTTGTGTTTCTAAAAAAAAGGGGGGCTCATGACCATGTTGATAGCCAAGGTTTGGATGCACGCTCAGAGACACACATCTTACCTTTGTTTTTCTTCACTCTCTCTGGCTCACACACACATATAAAGTTTATTTAGACTGTGTGTTTGCTCTGCAGGGAGAAGATGCCATTCCACCATGTGCGGGCGGGCCTGCTCTATCCAGACAACTATCTGAGCAGCTCCCTGACGGAAGGCAGCGAAGCCTTCCAGCTCACCAGCATCTCCACAGAGGAGCTGGGAGGTGAGTATGCTGACAGAGAGAGAGGGTGGGAGGTGGTGGGGATGCAGAATAAAGTGTGAGGTAGTAGCAATTAATGGTTCACTGCTGGAACAATGCAGTTACAATGCTCCAGCTCTCCTGAGGAAACGCTTTTCCATTTAGCCATTTTGTCACAGCTTGACTGGGTGCATTGGTTTCCAATTAAGGTGCTTAAGAAATGAAATCAGTCAACGGACTCAGAGTGGTTTTCAGTTCAAGTTTGTGCTGCATGAAAACTGATGTTACTAGTCTTCACAAAAGGTCTATTTTGATGTGACAAAGAGTTTCTAGGAATGTAAAACTGCACATTAATAACCTGAGCTGCAGCAAAGCCCTTTGTTGTGTATGTAAACAACTGGCAAAAAGAACTCAGATCGCTGGTTTTATTTATTATAACACTGACAGACTTAATGAAAAATGTAGCAACGCCATGAAAAATAGGTCAAATGGGGCAACAATCACAAGAACTCAGATCCCTTTAAAACTGGCTCACAGGCAGGTTGTGAACAAATCCTCAGGTTAGTTGGATTTATTGGGAACAGAAAACAAAGGTGAATCGTAAAATTGCAACTCAGTCATGTTCAAAAGATCCAACACAGTGTAAAGACAGAATCTGTGATTCAACTTTTACATGCAGTGCCTGTGTGTGCTTGCAGTTGTCTTGTGCAGAAACAATATTGGTTTTATTGTTTTGCATTGTTATGATGGAGATATTAATAATGAACTTGGTTTAGGCACTGGTTCTGTGTTATTACCAGGGAGTGTCAGCCAGAACACCACTTGAGGCCAGTTTCTCCAGAGTATGGGATTAAAAGAAGCAGAGACTTGGTTGATTGTTGCTTACTTGTAGCTGTGGCTGTGGTTTTTCTTTGATTCATGCACAACCAACGTCTAACAAAGGATTTCTCTACTGATTGTTGACTTATCAGTCACTCATTAGGCTATCATGCTGCTCACTACTCTGTGACGTCACTCCCCACACGTCCCACATGGCCACTAACGCGAACAGAAAGGAAATCTAACACTATTTCAACATAAACTATAACCTTAATATATATATCTTTGGGTCCTTTTCTACTATTGTATTGTATTGTGTTCGTGTGCTGCTCACTTTTAGGATCATCTTCCACATAAAGTGGTACCTACTCTGACACAATTGCCACCTTGCTTTGGACCTGTATGATTGTCACCGTTACTGTTTATGTGTTTTTGCTATTTAAAGCATTTTTCCCACATCACTGCAGTTACTCTGGTGAGTAGAAATTCATCATGATCAATGAGCCGAGATGTGAAAATAAAACCCACATCATGACAAACTGCACTTTTCTTTTGAATTGACTGAAACTGACATACTTTCAAGCAGTCTATTCGCTGTTCGCTGAGGCTCAGGTATCATAAATCTTTCTCTACATGTGTAGGGTTGAGCTCCTGATTTGAGGTTATTCTATGACATAGTTTTACATGTGCTGCTGGACCAGCTGAAGAAATAAAAGGACTGCTGGATTGCTTTGTTAGGAAAGAAATAGCTAATCCTGTCACAGAGTGAGGAGAGAGTGTCTCTGACTGAGCCCGTTTGTTTTTGTTTATACATGTGGCCTATTGTAGTTTGCTCGAATGAGCTTTGGTATGAAGTACTTTGTAGTATAAATCTTTTAATCCAGTGTCCCCTGTGCACAACTCGACTCAACCCAGTTCACTAAAACATTTGCTTTAGTGTACTGAAGGCAGAGCTGCAGCACGGAATGAAATGTCTCACCATCATTAGCGCCGTTGGCCTCTGTCTGTGTTTTGTTTGTCAAGGGCAGAGAGAAGGTGAAAGTAGTTCGGACCTATGTGGAGCTATTACACAAATTGAATTTGGACTCCAGACGTTGTGATGAGGCACAATCTAGTTCCTGTCAGCCACAGATTCAGTGCAGCCAACGGGACTGTTTGATGTGGACCAAATATCCATGGTATTTGCTGCCAGCGTTCGAAAACTCCTAATCCCACTTCAGAGAGATGCTGAAGGTTCTTCCAGGATCATCTGTTAGTACAGATAGAAGGCTAGTTAATCACCCCTGTGTTGGATCGCTGCTATCCTTTTCTCTAGTTTTGAGGCATTTCATCAATCACAGCGAGAACATATATAGTCCTGGGGGGTTGACTTCATAATACACAGGCACGCACAGGCAGGCAGGCAGGCATTCCACAGAAATACATCAGGGGCCAGCTCATTTGTACCCTATTGAAATTGTACTCTTCACTGCTGAGCTGCATACAAATACATCTCGCTGTGTTTTGGGAGGCCGCACACTCGGCCGCATTCCCAGTCCCTCGCCTCTGATTCTCACTTTATTTAGCAAGAGAAAAAAGGGGAGGCAGTGGCATGGTGCTGGAGTCTGGTTAGCAGCTGTAGGGGATATTTACAGGCTTAGATGGGGGCTGTGACTGAACCTCAGCTCTCACACAACTGACAGAGAAAAGACAGGCATAGGAGGCAGATCTGAGGCTGACTTGACACACAGAGGAAAGAAGAGAGCAGCGACGTCAGGACGAGAATATTAATGGCACACGGCCTGAGAGAGATGAACTTCATGTAAAATTCATTGTTTAAGTTAAGAAAAAGGATTAGTCTGGGGAAGTCGTGGTTCTGATTGTGCTTCTCCACTAAAGATTCGCACCGACACTGAGCGCCAGCTAAAATTACACCTTCTCCCACCTCTTTAGTGCAGGGATCCACGAAGAAATTGGAGTGCTCGTTCGCGAAAAGATGTTGGATAAATACCGTCTCTGCCATCTTCATCGAGTCGATAAATTCGACCTCCTCCTTCCAAATGAAAGCGCCGCCCCCCTTCCACCTCACCTCCACTCAGACAGTGCCAACTGATTGACAGGTAATTAGTTGGAGATTGACCAGGGTATTTTGTAAGCAGGTCCTCCGAGGTTTGAGTAATTCTGCCGCACGAACAGATAGATGCCTTGTGAGCTGTGCGCATTTACCTACAACTTCAAGTTCGAAGGAAGCCTTTTATGTGGGAGGAGAGAGTCGGAAATGCTCTTGGCAGTGCTGGTGGTGATTGTGCTGTGTGGAGCGATTGGGACAGGGCCCTCGGGGTTTATAAAATACAGTAAGTATATAAAGATGTAAGAGAGACAAGAAAACGCTGTGAAAGACAGGGGAGAGAAGTGGGATATCACCTTTAGCTGGATTTGTCTAAGAGAAAGGCTACAACGCTTCCACCTAATGGGAAAGCCTCTTATCAGCAGCAGGGGAGCACCTTTCAGCACCATATACAGATCTGTGAAAATCTGTTAATCGTTAATTTTATTACATCTCACTCACACCATCTGATGACTCGCGGTTACATTTTTGGATTTCATTTTGTGAAGCTGAAGACAATAGAAACATTGTGTCTTTTAGAAAAAAATATAGCTGCAGCTTGTTAATTCAACTTAAACAGCAAGTAGGTGGTTTGTAAATCAGATATAAGATATATTGCAAAAATATTCACCTCTGTTAAAGTGACCCACCTAATTCAACACAGGTGCAGCCAGTTGGTGCTAGAAGTCACACTGAATATAATGAAATGGAGATCACCTGAGTGTAGTAAATGTGTCTGAAGTGATTGTAGCGTAAAGACGTCTGTATCTGGAAGGTCCAGTTACTGGTGAATCAGTACTCCAGGTTATTATTACACCCTGAAGACAAAAGAACACTTCAAGCAACTCTGTAAAAATATGATGGAGAAGCATAAGTCAGGGGATCTATGTCAAGAAAATTTCCAAGTCACTAAATATCTCTTGTAGATATCTGTTGTCACTTTGACATGAAAGAGTCTTTTTTTTGGGGTAAATTCTTGTCGAAATAGCCAAATTTAATTGACTAATATTCAATGTCGAAAAGCATTTTAAATGGAAAACAAACAAAGGGGGTCAATACTTTTGATGGATACTGTAGCTATGTGTGAATTCACAAGATGGTCATTGTTGGCATCAGATGACCAGTTGAAAACATTACCAGGTCAGGAGCTGAATATTTAACACTAGAAGAACAAACTGTAATCTTAAACTGACACGAGGAATTAAAAAATATAATATGGGCTAAAAGCAACATGGTTGCTGAGGTCAAAGAAAGAAAGGAAACCGAGGTTGGCAAAAAAAAACCCCTGCAGACTGTGTGAGTGTGTAAGTTAATAGGCTTATCAATATAATTGTCTCATCATTAAGGCACAAGAAGATCTGACTATAATTACAATTGAGTATTCCATTAAATGTGTTGCTTAGATGTCGCCCTATTCTTATGGGATGTAAAGTAATTTTAGCCTCATTCTGTCAGCTGTAACCCCAGCTGTGTTAAATAGTCTTAAAAACAAGTAATGACGAGATATAAAAGCATCATTCAAACTGGTAAGCAGGCTTATTGTGAATCTTATAAGGTCAACAAGTGCAAGGCTTTATTGCTGTAATCAGTCTGTGTTTTAGGATTATATCACTTTACAAAGGCCTATGGAACAATGAAATGGCTTTGGAATTACTTACAGCCAACAGGAAGAAAAAAAAACAGCAGGAAGGTGAGAGTTCCCTGCACTGAAAATCTATATCTCTCGCTATAAACACATCAAACTCAATGGGATCATCAATCAATGGTGATATGATCAGTTATTAATATAAAAATATTAATCAAAACCACTTCACAGTTAGAGCATAGTTTAGGTAATTATTTAGGGAAAAAAACTAAGCTAAAATGAGTTAAGATACCAGCAGCAGTGTCACAGTCACATAGTTCAATGATCCAACCGTCTACCTCGACTCTCCCTCTGACAGGTTTTGTTGTGCAATGACAGCATCGCATCGCTTCTGCTTTTTCACCTGAGAGACACTAACAATCATTATTTCCTCAACCACAAGAACTCCTTGGCAGGAAAATGTACATGTATGTCATTTTGTGCATGAAGTGCATAAACAAACGGCCGGTGCTGCTGTTGTTCAGTCTTGTTATATTTGGCAGTCTAACAAGCAGTGTAGACAAAGGCATGATAGCAGACATCACACAAGAACACAAAGATCAAACACAAAAAACGTCAAGGAGACAAGAGGTTTTTTTTTAAATGACACGCAAATGTTACCAACAAACAAGGAAATATGCCTGTAATATTGTGTAGCAAGATGAAAATAAATCTTCTAATAACAAGACAAATCTCTCTCTTTCTGTCTCTCTCTCCCACACACACACACACACACACACACACACACACACACACACACACACACACACACACACACACACACACACACACACACACACACACACACACACACACACACACACACACACACACACACACACACACACACACACACACACAGAAGAAGGACCAGAGTAGTCACTCAATCAAATAAGTCCCAGCCTTGAATTGTAATGGCAATAAAGAATAAAGATGAAGAGATTTTTTTATCTGCTGCGATGAGCTCCTGACCTCTAAAACACGTACAGAACAAGGAGAGGAAAATAAATGGAGAAGTGAAGGACACCACAACTGGCAACCTTGTCCCCGTCTGACCAGAAACCCATTAAACGGCACCAACAAGACAACCAAGGATGCACAATATTAACATAAAACACACGTTATCTAAAGAGTTACCTTTAATACAAAAATAGGAGTTATGTGTTTCACTTTTTGTGTCTTTTTTCCCTAAAGGAAAGAAATGAAAGAGCCACAGAGACAGGCAGTAATGTACAGTGCCATGTTGTGTGTTTGTTGTGCAGAGATCCGTGAGGCGTTTCGTGTTTTGGATCGTGATGGGAATGGTTTCATCTCTAAACAGGAGCTGGGAATGGCCATGCGCTCCCTGGGTTACATGCCCAGTGAAGTGGAGCTGGCTATCATCATGCAGAGACTGGACATGGATGGTGAGCCGCTACATAAGGACACACACTTGGGTGCATGGACAACACACACACAGTGAACTAAACGAGTGTGCCACTGCTCAGCATATACTGCATGTGTATGATGTTTGTTCGTTAGTACAATATAATATGCACAGTCTTAAAGAGGAGATTTTCCTTCCAAAGAAATCCGCACGAATGCTTCTATGTGTTGAATTTTAATGTGACATAAATGAAAAAACCCTTAAATGATGCCCAAAACATTTAACTTAACAAGTCTTTCACTTACTTGAGGCAAAATGGGATTTTTAGTTACAGCTTCCGTCAAAATGTTTCCTCAAAACAGTTTCCTAAACTGCTTTAACAGCAGCAGGTGGTCAACTGTCAAAAACAAATTCCCTCGGAGACAATAAAGAGGGAGTCTGTCTGCTCCTGCTCCTTAAACTTCAGCTCTGCTTCTAAATTCTCAGAGACTTGCAATTACTCCTAAGCAGTCCCTGCATCACAAACAAGCTAGTCAGTCTTTCAGCTGGTTCTTATCTGCCTGCTCTTGATTCCACAGCTCGCAGTAAATATCAAAGGTCAAAGCTAAAAGCTTTTGCTTTTGCTTCCATGAGTAGTTTGACCATCTGAAAGCAGCACTGCCATTTGTTCTGAGGAGAGACGATATCTCTCTTAGAATCCTCTACCTCTGACTTCCATAATCTCCATGTCATGGCTAATAAAGCACTGAGAGCACACGCTGGCACAATTATTTTCGAGAACGTCAGTTATTATCAAGTGTCAGACGACCTGCACAGTCGTTCAGATGAATTTGATCTCATTAAACTCGTGCTTAAGAATTCTTGATCCGCAGATATCCGGAATTATCCTTTCTTCAGGTTTAGGCAAAATCGTCTTTAAAATAAGATTATGTTAATTTAAAGCTCCATTTTTCAGAAACTGTCGTCTGGTGTTGGAATGGATGCTCTCTGAGCAACATAATATACTGTAATACAAGGTAATGTGTAATTTTATGGGTCTATAATCTCCAAGTCATTTCTTAATAATTTCTAAGATTTTTCCTTGAAAAGCCTGTGTGATTTTGCAGTAATTAAAGGAGAAAATCAATTACCTTAGAATGAAATCTCCATGTGAACATTACTGACATTGTTGCCTTGCCTGCAGACGTATTTTACATTTTTGCATGTGTAGCTGGCCAGCTGTGAACTGACTAACAGACTCTCTGGGTTACACAGTAATTAATTAGAATCCATTTATTGAAAGAGTAGTCACTGAATACTCTCTGTTTTCCCTCTATGATTAGTGGCAAATTGCAAGGTTCTTGCTGGAAGAAATAGAAAATTACAGACACCCAAATAAAGTGGCATCTTACTCATTTTACTTACACAACAGCACTGCAACTTGTGCAGACTACTAATGCTTTTAATATGCCCATATTAATAAGCTGTAATGAATAGAACGCTAGATAGCACTGTAAACTGGTGGTTCAATCAATTTTGGTAATATAGAGTATAATAAGTGTATGCAGTAACTAAACTTTCTGTTTACGCTGCTTACGATTTACTATCGTGGACGTATTCAATGTGTATTAATTCCACAGGATGCCAGATCTTGATTGGTATCTCTAACAGCGTGCAGCAGCAGAATGCAGAATGCAAACACAAGTTATGTCCTTTGAATTTAAATTTGCCAAATGTTCCCTCGATTGTCTCAAAAACAATTCCACACACTCATGCAGGTGCACACGCCTTATTTGAAAGGTGAATTAATGCCGGTGATGCGCGGGTGTTTGTCATGGATGAGAGCTCACCCATCTGTCGGTGTGTCTTACTTGTTTCGGGGGAAGAAATAAACCCAGTCATAAAATGCATAATTTAGCTCAGGTCTGCCAGCCTTTCCATCTCCAGTATCTGATTCTTTTTCTGGTCCTCCTCCCCGTCGTCTACCCGCAGGGGACGGCCAGGTGGACTTTGAGGAGTTCATGACGATACTGGGGCCCAAGCTGCTATCATCCGACAACAGAGAAGGATTCCTGGGCAACACCATCGACAACATCTTCTGGCAGGTGAGAGACAAAACTTTCCTCCTCCCAGCTCAGTCTGCTTCTCATCACTCACACGCCTCGTCGTTCATCATTTCCCCATCCTCCTCCTACTTGCTCTGCCTCACCTCCGACTGTGTATTTCAGCAGTCAGAGCAAGTTTTACATCCTTAAGCACAGCCCCAGTTTCTGCAGGGACTCTGAGCAGGCATGCATAAAAACACACACACACAAAACACACACACACACACACACACACACACACACACTCTCAGGCCCCCCACCTGCTTCTTCTGTTCCCTTGCAGACTTTTATTTTTTCTTTCTTTTCGACTAAGGGGGAAAAGAGACCTGCTGAGAATTAAGTGTGGTTCTTATTGCAAGTATGTTTTTCGGGTGTGTGTTGCTGGAGGCATTACCATCATAAAGATTTCTGGGAGGTGCCCCTGTTTGGGGATAAAAACTCTGAGCTTGTGTGCTTTCAAGTGTCCAAACTGGGCACTATGGTAATTAAGGCTGCAGCTCATCTGCATGCATTTGAATGTGTTTACTCTGTTTTGGAAAATTGTTCAAGACAAGAAAATTTGCTGCTCTCCGTCTGAGGTAAGATGTGCGACAGTCATGAAAAGCGCTGAGTTTTGACTGTGTGTTTGAGTGTGCAGGGAGGGGGTTGAGCTGAGTGCGAGGACGGCTGGTTGAGCAGGGCGACAGCGCTGGGGAAGCTGTTCGCCACTTTTCCTTGAGTCAAATCAGAGGAGAAACATTTAGAGGGTGACTCACTGAAATGAGGAGGTGTGTGAGTTTCAGGTTACAAACACTTACTGGACCACAGTCACATTCCCAGATTTCATTGTGCAACCACTTTGAGGAAAGTATAATTGAAAGGAATAGCCATCTATGCCATTTGCATATCAGAAATTTAAAGCAAAAGAAAGGGAAAAATAATGCTAATTTTAACGTCGGGATCATTGTGTGAAATAGAACACCTTTTTATAAATGAGACCCTCTGCGTCCGTGACGGATGGATGGAGCAAGACAGAGTACAGAGCAAGAGCCGGCGAGGCTGAAAGAGATGCTAGAATAGAGAGGCGAGCTTGACAATATGTGGGGGGGAGTGTGGTGCAGGAGGAGGGGGGATGCCCCACATAAAGATACAGGAATATAAAGGAAAAACCACAAAGGGGAAGAGAGGGAGGAAAATGAAAGAAGTACGAGAGGCTGTGATTCACGAAGGTCGCAGACAGTGTGCATCTCTGGGGTGATATAAAATGTGCACCTCCCACAAAGAGAGAGGGAAAAAAGGGGAGGAAGGGACAGAAGAGGGAGAGTATAGGAAGCCGAAGGGGGAGAAACGGTGAGAGGAAGTGTGTCTCTCTGGGCTGTGAGAGCAACATTTTGTGTGTTTAGATTTCACAGAGCTCAGAGGAAGGAGAGGGAAAATCATTGTGTTGAAAGGAGAAGGTTCACCGTGATGGATTCACCATAATGTCTCAGTTCAGTGTGTTCACATCATATCCAAACGCACACAGAGGTGTCTGATGGTCGACTTCAATATGGCTGACATGGCGTGTTTTGTGCGTAACTGTGTTCTTCTTCAAGTGTGTTCAGTTGTGTGTATGTGTGCGGCATAAATAGAGATGTCCTTGTCATTCTGCTCAGCCTGTTTTCTTCAGTCTACCATTGAAAGATCGACCGTTTTAATGTTTGTTTTCCACTGTAGCGTGGTCGGAGTCCGACCTCTGGGAGATTCAGATGTCAGCTTAGGAAAACTTCTGACTCGAGTTAGCAAATTTTCTGCTGACAGTCGGTAAATTAGATTTAAAAAAGATAGCACCCATGTTCCGTTGCAAATTAAGCCGCATCACTTAAAGAGAGTCGGTAAAAACAACCATCTTTTAACCAATACCTTAAGAAAAAAAACTGTTGTCAGTGACCAGCTGTGTATTATATTCGTTTGGCAGACAGTTCTGTCCTAATGGGCATGCAGATTTTTCCAACACATGTCAGGAGCGGTTTCAGGGTTGCTGCTCATGGACTGCTTTGACAGAACTTGTAGATAGAAGGAACCGGCCACTGAAGCAACAAGACCTGCTCAAACACCTGAGCACCCGTCAAAGCAAGTTTAGCACCTTTACTAAAAATTTTGCCAACTGTGTTGTGGAAGTTCAGCGATGTTGAGGCAGACACAGAGAGACACGCTGGAGACTCAGGTGACTTAGGTTGTGATTAATGTTTACTGATATCAGGAGAAGTGACACCGACAGAGCAGCAGTGCCAGCATCAGTTCTGAGGATTTTCTCTGATCTTTGGGTATATGTTGTAGTTAGAAGGTCAGATTTAGATTACAGACTAATATGGAGGCAACTAGTCTGCTTAGTCATGCCAGAATAGACAATATCTAACCTCCATCTGCCTATCTAAAGGACATTATGACTCTAGAAGGGGAAAAGAGTAATTTTTCTTTCACTAACTTAAAGTGTAACACCTAAAATCTCGCAGGCTGTATTGTGTTCTAGGACACAAGCAGCATCACTCTAGAGTGAAGTTAAGGCAAGATGTTTGAACATTTAATATTTAAACCGGATATGTGTCACTGATATCCATAATTCAGTTCTTCCTTGTGGGGAATAAAAAAACATTTCAGATATCAACAATGCAATTTTCTCCTGTACACAACTGCAGTTTCAGAGATAGGACCAATAACATCACTTTTACCTTTCAAATAATTCAGCCACGTGTATCTGCACCTGAATTATGACTGGTATACGTTCCAGTTATCTACAGTTTAGTTTGGACTAGTGATAATTCTAACTCAGTATATCTTTAAGATATCACTGTTGTCCTTGAACAAGTCAGAATGAAGCTGTTGCTATCTTGAACTGGACCTCTGCCTAGTCAAAATGTAGATATAGATATCTTAAATTACAGTTGTGGTGAGTTAAAATGACATTGTACATGTCTGTAGTTATGTCAGAATCTACAGAAAGTTGGAGGCAAAGTCAGCTTATATATTATGGTACTGCAACCATAGCCACATATAAAAAAGTCACTCTGCCAACTTCTAGTTAATTTCCACCAGAAGTCTCAAATGAACGAAACTCTTGTTCTTCACAAACTCAAAATTGCTGATAAATCATGTTTTAATGATCTTATCCCCCAGAGTAACTCTTTTTTAATGCTTTGCTGGACCAATATTCAATTCGAAGCCACACATTTGCAGCAATTCAGACTAGTCATAATGACAATTCAGCAGTTTTCATCTGATGTTCTGAGAAGCTGAATTACAGAATCTCCAGCTGTTGTTTATACCATTGATGATTTTATTACAAATAGAATAAATAAAGTTTCAGACTGGTCACAGTGTAATTACAGATTAAAAATACAGTAGTTGATATTTGTCATTATAATTTTTGATAGTCAAACTTAGTAAATAATTGTTAAAATGGCCAATTACTAAACATTACCAGGAAGAGGCTTGCTGCTTAAATAATCCTGAAATGGAATCTATGGGAGAAACCTTATGCAATCAAACATTCAATCAAGTGAGTCAGTTGTTGTGAAACTGTGTGCGTGCATAATAAAAGTATAAGCTGTGGAAAAAATGCAGTTTATACCTTATTTTGGGGCAAAATCACCAGACCTTAAAAGCGATTTTTAACATATTTGACTGGTGATTCAATGCATGCAGTTTTTATGTCCCAGTGTTCATTGATGTCGCAGTTATGTCTCGGATTTTCTTTACAGATGCACCAGAGCAAATTTCAGATCTCGCTGTTTGGCGATGCTGGGCCATTTTCTTTATAGACTCCTCATTTTCTAGTAATAGACCGTAACAGTAATAGTAACGACAGAGTAGCGATTATTTGTGCAACTGGAAGAATTTGCAAAAAAGCCTGAACAACCTGCACTATTATTTTCCAAGTGAGGCCAATTTCCCCAGACAGACGCCCTATTTTTTCACAAAAAAATAGCAAGGACTTGGAAATATGTTGTTTGTACGTCCCCTGCTGTGTAAATATTGTGCAGCAGATAATGATTCAACGAGTATCTTCTCCTGTAGATGACACAAAAGGAAAGAAACTACCATTTTATTGTGTCCACACTGTTATCTGACATCTTAAAATACTTTAGAGCATTTCAATCATAAGATTTTGTGCTTTTAAACGTGGATATTTTGTCAAATTTGAATCGGAACAAAGCAATGCCATTTAAAGTCCAGCAGTCCAGTGAATGTTAAAGGTTAAAGTTGCTCGTATTTAAATTAATGTCAAGTTTCTCGTTTTCTTTCATTGAAATGTTGATTTGTTTTAGCTCAGCCACCTGTCAGTATTTTTTGTCAGTGAAAACAGAAACTGAAAAAAAAGCTAAAAGGATCTGGAGTAAGACTAATCTCTGCCGTCTACATCTGTTGAAACCGTCTGCAGCGTTCATTCTAATGACCAGTCATGCCAAACATAGAGTTATCTTTTTCAATAAAGTGGTGTGTCTCTGTTGCATAATAACTGCCATTTGGTGGATAGTGTCATCCAAAGTGCAGAACTATTAATACAGTCTGGTGTCTGAAAAGCGACAGGAAGTCTTCAGTTTCAGCATCGTGACTCTGGGAAACTTGAGATTGACAAAATCTGTTTGTATTTTTAGTTGTTGGCTTTCGTTCCGTCACTTACAGCTGGGACCTGTTCTGTTTCTGTGGACACTGTTTATCTATTATTCATTTGTGGTTGGTTGTACCCTTCTTTGTTCAAAAACATACTATCAGGTGTTTTCTGTGTGTATTTTGGTACATATGGGTGCAAGTATGCAATTTGTGTAAACACAGTAGCATACTACACAGTTGACTGATTACTAGCCTTACTGCAGGCCATTCTCCTGCACACTTTCCCTATATGTCCAGTTTTTTCCATTGTCACTATCCTATAAAAGCAAGAAGGCAGAAGAAAAATAAAGCATCTAAGAAAAAGCACTTTGGCACAAAAGTGGGTTGCTTGCAGGGAAAAGACAGAAACTTCAAAGTGTCACCTTAGGGTTATAGGAGGGAGGGAGTTCAGAATAAAGGAAACAATGCTCACAGGCTGCCTCTCCAAGCAACTTTTTAGACACATGTCAGAAGACGAAGCAGGTGGACGACTGACGAAACAAGCTCGTGCTGTATGAGGGCAGGCAGGATTAGACAGGAAGGACAGCGTGGAAGCACCTGTTCTTCTGATTGATGTGTCTTGGCTCCTTCAGTATGTCGCCGGTCACTGCTCACGATGCCCCGCTGTTTTCCTGTCAACCGCTCGCTGTCATGCACACACACGCACACACACACACACACAAATCCCATATTTGAGTTCATTCAGTGAAAGACAAAATGCTTCGACAGGCAAACTCTCGAGTCTTCTTTGCCTCCCCTGTTCATCACTCTGTGTGTGTGTCCTTCAGAGACCAGGCAGGAGGAGAAAATCACTCTGTTGGTTAGTAACAGGTAGCAGCTCCTCTGTGGCTTTTTCCCCCTTTAGACAGACGGACATACAGACAGACAGAAACATTGTACATTCTCTATGCTGCTGCCCTCAGCTGTCATGTTGCCTGTCCTGCGGCTGCAATCCAAAAAAGTTGTTCCTCCATTTCGCTGCATCCATTCGAGGCTCAGACAGCTATGCCAAAAAAAAAAAAAAGGGAGCAGAAATAGGCATCTCAGGCCTCCAGTGCTGCTGCCACTCCCTCTCTATCTGGCCTGGAGCTCCACACAAGGCTGCATGACTCAGAGCAGGTTGATCCAAAGTGCTGGATTTTTGCGTCATCATCTGGAAAAATGTAATCCGTACACCAATATAGCTGCTCCCAAGAATTTATTGAACATTTATTAAATCACTACCTCACAGTGATTGTAAATGAGTTGAGTATGGAAATGTATTTGAGTCCTGTGATGTTCAAAGTGTTTGGATTCAAGTCTTGGCACCGTTTCAGTGTTTCTGTGGTTGATTCACTGTAAAAAAAAAAAAAAAGCATTTTGATGTAATTTTACCGCTTAATTTTAGATTTTTTCTGTCTATTTTTGAAATACACAAAAATATCACTGCAATTGTGTGAATTTACATATCTAATGTAAAATAACATTGATAACCTTTAACTGCAACTAACCATCAAATGCCTATTTTGTTTGAATCAACTGAAATTTTTAAAAATAAAAACATTGTTAAAATATGTTTTAACATGCATATCATAGTTTTACAAATATTTCCTTTATATTTAATAGATGAAACTGTAAAATTCAAGTTTAATACTCAAGTTTACTGTGTAAATTCGATACAATTAGTGCTAATTGTCAGAAAAAGAAGCACTGGCGCTGTAATATTTTATAGATTTGTTTGTTAAATGAGAGAAACTGTATAAAATTACAGATGTTTTCACAAAAAAATGTTGAATGAACATCTTTTAATCAACATATATAAAATTCTGTTCATCTAGTTGTTATTGTCATTATTATTATTATTATTATTATTATTATTATTATTATTATTATTATTATTATTATTATTATTATTATTATTATTATTATTATTATTATTGTTATTGTTATTGTTATTGTTATTATTATAGTAGTAGTATTAGTAGTAGTATTGGTATTGCTATTTCTATTTTAAAAGGTAATCTTTATTATTGGTATTTTCCCTTATATGCCACCTCCACTGTTTAGATATTATTATTATTTTTATAGTTCATTTTTATACATATGGCAATTAATAGTCATGTACATATTTTATTTTTTTTTTTGGTAATGTTCTTAATTTTTTCATGTAGAAACTGTGCCTATCCATATGCTGATTCCATTTGTTTATGTTCCGATCAAGACCAGCAGATCTGCCAGCTGATGTATTTTATTTGGCTCTGTATGTTACTTTGTAGAGCTTTTATTCTCGAAACATCACCATGAGGTAGTAATTTAATAAATGTCCTCAAGAGCAGCTGTACTTGTGCGCTGAAAATGTTTTTCCAGATGATGACTCAGATATATTTTTGTCCAGCACTTAGGACTCATTACATGAATGTGCCTGCTTTTTGTATGCGGTTTCTCTTTGACCATATATATTTGAAGAATACTCACGTATGTAACACCATTCATGTCAATTTTATGGCCACATAGCACAAATTTGTCTCAAGGGACTTTACAGTCTAACACCATATACTCTGTCTGGATTGAGATAAGGCAAAAACCCTTTAACAGGTAAGAAAAAAAGAGGGATGGACTGTTGGAAGAGCTGTGGATGCAAAGTTGACTGATGCACACAAACCTTAAAGAGCCTCAGAGAATATTAATAACTGGGATAAAATGAATCCATCTGCAAAGCATCCGTCAATCACACCAGAAGTGACAAGGTTCCAAACATGAGATTTTGGTGGAGGAACAACACTTTTGTTTACAGTTAGATTATGGATTTTATGCTTTTGTTGTGTTTTGTTTGTTTTCTACTTTTGCTAAGGTGATTACAACTTATCCCCCCTGCACTGAATCTTGTTAGTCGTGTTTGACTGCCCCTCTGTCTTCATCCACTCCTGTCACTTTTGCTTGTTTACTGTTTCAAAAATAAAAGAAGGGAAACAAAAAAACAAGTTGTTTGCTCCATTATGAATAATCGTCACGTGTGGGCGTCGGTCTGTGTGTGTGTGAGTGGGAGGGAGAAGAGGTGGAGGAAACCAGAGAGTGTGTTTGCCTGTGCAGTTATGTGAAATCATTCTTATTTACTGCCACATCTCACTTCGGCTGGTCGTGTTGTGTGTGTTTATTTTTATTTCTGTGCACGTTCCTGCGTGTGCAAATGCATCCGAATGCATGTTTCCATGATTACAGTGTAAATCTCCTGAAAAGGTGGCACGGATGGTTACGCTGGAATCAATACACATTTTCAGAGCAGAGAGGAGCAGACATACAGAATACATAAAGACCCGGTAACATAAAACGTGCTTTGCACCTGTTTCTGATCATGTGCACGTGCCCATGCTGCAAGATGATGATATCACACTTATCTATGAACGTCTTGGTTATGTTCCATTGATTGCTTTGCTGCACTGTAGAAATCTGCTGTTAGGTTGAACACCAATAAATTCTGCAAAAAACTATTTTCAAATGTTAAATGTTTTCTGAAACAGAAGCACTTAAGAGCCCAAATAAAATACAGTTCCAAGAATTATGCTATGAATCAATGAATATGTGACACTTGGATGAAAAAGAAAAAAAATGATACCACTCCCATATATCTCCATTAAATGTGAAGCTATGGCTGCAGATGGGTCATTTACCTGACCATAAAGGTTGGAAACAGGAGGAAGCAGCAAGTGTGAGCTATAGAAGCTCCAGCTGTCTTTTTTTTAAACTTTGGATATAGGCAGATGAGTAGTTTCCCTCTATTTTAAGTGTTTTTACTAACCTATACTGTCTTTTGCTCATAAAGATCTTCCAATTTAACTCTAAGCAAAAATCTGAAAAAGAAGACCACTTTAAACATTAAATAAACTGCAAATCTACCTGTGCATTCAGTGTGTGCTTTTGCTTGTCCTCGCATTTCATTTGGTGCCAAAGAGATACTGGAGTTTGATACAGAGTCCTGCTAATTAAAGGATTTCCAACCTCTCCTCAGGTAGTTTTGCTTTGGTAAACAGTATCTGTTTTACTTAAAGTGGGCGAGCACAAATGATGCTGCTTTCAGCGTTTAGCGAGCATAGCGATAACGCACCAGCAGGATTATGGTTCCCTCGTTGAAATGAGCATCCCCTCTTCCCTATCACAACTCTTTTACATCTCTACCACCAATGTCTGCAAGTTGTGCTTTCTCCATCTGTCTCCCACTACTTTGACCTCATCACACTTTCCCATTTTCTTATCTCCCAGCGTCTCTCTCTCTATCAACCCCTTATTTTCTTCCTCTCTGCCATGCCTGCCTCAGTGTGTCCATCTGTTGTGCTAAACCAAGCGACTGATTGTATTTGAGGCTGTCAGTGAGGTAAATAATCCTGATACATGCTCTTGGGTTTGAGGATGTTGTGTGCGTTGTGGAGAAGATCAGTTTTTGGGGGGAAGAGAAGAAGGATGTGATTTTTTTGGAAGGGTAGATGGAGGCAGAAATAGTCTTCAAGTCAGTGGTTGGTGAGAGTCTCATCAGTCATTTTAAACATGAACATGTACACAGAAATGAAAGCACAACCACCTACAAGGAGGAAAATGTGTTGCCATTTCCATATTAATTGGGACATCCATTAAACTGATTGTGCTTGTGTACATTTATGCACACAAACAGGATTGCATACTGATTCAGGCGTCCAAAAATAGCACCAGTGATGCTTTACATTACAACTGACACACGGTTCCTACTCGCCTACCGTATCTGCACATTACACATTTACCCAGTAATGTGCAGATTCATAAATGCCATTATTTGTTGCAGCTTGTACATTTCACACCTCATTCTTATCTTCTATATTTATCTGCCCTCATAAAGCCAGTTTGTGGATGACTGTGTGTGTGCATTGATCGCTGTGTGCCCCTGCAGTTTGACATGCAGCAGCTGTCTCTGGATGAGCTGAAGCAGGTGCTGTTCCACGCCTTCCGGGACCACCTGACAATGAAGGACATAGAGAACATCATCATCACCGAGGAGGAGAGCCTCAATGAAACCTCAGGGAACTGCCCTGAGTACGAGGGAGGTGAGGAAGCAGTTCACAACGGAAACTTTACTCTCATAAATACCTGTGATATTTTAAGCAGCAGTTCAACACTAAGCTGAGTATCTGTGATTAGTCAAGCTGTCTGATGAAAGAGTCAGAAATGTGAGAAATACACTTATTAGCTTTGCACAGAGAGTTAGATGAGAAGATCAATATCTTTCTCACATCTGGGTGCTAAATGTGGTGCAAGTGCCAAAAGGCAATTAGATTAGCTTTGCAAAAAGACTAGAAGCAGCCTGTTTCCAGATGTTTGGATTACTACCAACATCTGCTGAATCTACGCTGGTATAGACACAGCATGCTAATGGGCTTTTCTAACTTAGAGAAGAAGTTAAAACTCTTGTTTCTGTTGTTATTGTTTGCAAAGGGCTGCATGTAGGCAATTGTGCAGAAAAAGTATTTGAGGTGTTCAACTGGTAACAAATGATCAGTTTGTTAATTAATCCATACTCTGGTCAGGTGTGGCTTTAATGGACAAATATTAGACCGTTTACACAGACACCTCTTTGACCAGTAACTATGAAGATCCACCTTAAAATGCAGCTTTATTCAAATGACATGCTGGCAAGAGAGAGCTAAGAATGGGCTGTTAGCTGCTGGGTGCTGTAGTCAGGAACTTGAACGTCTACAACTTCACAATTTTTTTGTCTAAGAAATAATTTCAGAAAACACAGTACAACCGAGAATCTGCAACACGATGCTCTGGATGGACGTGTTCAACAATGTGGTCTTGTTCCTCCAAGTGTCCATCAACTTCAGCAAGCCCATTCATACCTCCGTTCTGTTGTACAGCTGTTAGAACAACAAATACTTCTTCCCCTATGTTTAAAAGAGTAAAAAGATTTTTTTTCGAATTGTTCAGTATAATTTCTTGTACAATTCAAACAGGTCATTTGATGTGTTCTCTGGCATCAAGGAAAACAAATTAGAACAAAGAGAGAAAGAAAAATTCTGTCAAACTCAAGGCACTACTTTGAGTAAATCGTCTTCACTGTATTGACATGTCCTAAATGGAAAAAATACCAGAGTCAGGGTTGTGGCTTCATTGGGGTACAGAGCTGAAGTCTTGTATGGTGCGTCCTGGTGCGAGCTTAGTTGGGAAAACTGGATGAGATTGTCACATTTGTAGAGGTTGTCATAAGTTAACTTCATGCAACTTCTTAAACTGGCATGTAAATCAGTACATCCAGTGATCTGGTGTTCAGACTTCCTGGAGTCAAATTGTTGTTTTTATAGCTCTGTAATGAGATGCTTTATGCTAGTGGGGTTTTCCTACTTTGAGGAATTTTAGTGGTCCTCAGAGGGATTTCAGGCAGCACCCAAAAAATAATACATAAATAGAAGTCACCAGTGCCAGAATGTCAGGAATTAAAAAGAAAAGAGCATAAATATTTATATGCATGTATTTCAACCATTTTTTTAACCTGAGTTTCATTTAATCAAGCATAATACACATATTTGTTTCTTAAGTGGTCAAAAATAACTGCAAAAGGCATAGGTTCCTGTCAAATAAGGTAACAGACTCATTCACAGTCAGGAAAGCCATCAAATAACTACTGATCCTCATAACTACTGGTGGGTTTAGAGTTGAGGTTTGCTTCCAGTCTTTATGCTAAGCTAAGCTAACTGCCTCTGACCTCTAGCTCCTCTCAGATAATGGGACACAAATATGAGAACGGCATCAATCCTCTCATCTCAACTGCAAACAACACAACCAAATTTTGCAAAATATCAAACTACTCCTCTGAGAATAAACTGTCAATGGACAGACAAATTCACAGATATGTTGCTTTTTGAGCATTTGCTACTAAATGAATGCAGTGATTGTCGAATTTCATGTGTTGTGTGTTAATCTGACAGATAAATAGAATAACATTTGAAGACAAGAGATACTGCTGAAGTAAACAGAGCAGGAAAATATTAGAGAATATGACGGCAAGAAGAAAGAAAAGAAAAATTAAACCACATAGCAACAGGAGGGAACTTGCCCTCAAGTCTTTGTTCAATGAGAATAAAGTGGAAAAGACAAAGTGTGAGGTTGTGTGTGATTTTTTAAAAAAAGCACTTTTAAAGTAAAAGTGACTTTCTAAGTTTTTGCTTGGCAATATTCAAGGTGAAATCTTGAATTTTAAATCTGCTGCTATACCAGCATGAAATCCCACCACAGAGGTTTCATCTGTTAGGTGACGGTCCTGATGGGAATGTCAAACATACCTGAGGCAAATTCAAGACTGCAGATGATCAAATCTATTAATCTCAAGGTCATACATCACTTGCTTTGAGTTTCATAGCCAGCAGTGTGAGGGTTGATGGGCCGCTAATATTTGACTGCCCGACTGAAACACAAAAGGTATTTTTTGGAACGCTGAGTTATGTTGCTTTTGGGAGAAGAGTGAGACACAAACCTAAAGCTGACCCTGTGTTTGCTACAGTACAGAGCTCAAAATTGCCTTTCTGCTGTGAAACATCCACCTAGTCAGACTAGGACAAAGGTAAAGACGGATCAAACGCACCAGAAAACTTGGAGAGTCTTAATGAATCCACTGGGTACCTGGCCTACAGTCTCAGGGAGACCTAAAAAGAGATGGCTGGGAGGAAATGGTGCAACTTAGCAGAGAAGGGACAGTGAAGGAGGAGATAAGAGGCTAAAGAAGGGATCAGGGAACTGCTGGCTTGGCACTCGCTTTCACTAAGTTTTTGGTGTTGAGGGAAGAGTGTACCACGGAGTTAGGGCGAGGAAAATGTACAGCATAAAGATACAGAAAGTGTAAAAGTGGTCCCTTGGAGGATAAAGAACAGATGAAGAGGTATAGAGCCTTTAGACAGAACAACTGTATCTTTCTGTACATTTAATCCTCTTCCCACATCCTCAACTTCCCTCTTTCATGGCTGCTTCTTTCCCTTCTTCTTCCTGTCCAAAGGGACCTTGATGCCTTCACAGTTCCTCTTAGATCAACGATTCAGAGCTCTGACTTGATTTATTGATGCAGTGTGTGATTCTAACAAACTGAGACAAGGGGCTGACAGAGAGGAAACTTTTGGTTGTTCTTCTCGCTGCAAGGCCTGTTGGAGGACACATCTGTCTCTGCTCATCTCCTTCCTTCAATCTCCAGAGATTATGTCTTCGAGGGGGACAAAGGCCTTTCAACCCGAACTGATAGGTAGCAAACACAACTTCCACCTTGCTCCTCTTTTGCTGCAGCAGTATTGTAATCAGTCAGCACCGCTCACATATTCATTACTTTTTCTGGGTCACAGAGATAAACTGCAAAACGTGACAACGACAACTCTTAGTTGCTATTACATTCAGATGTGCTTGAGTCAAAGAACAGATGTGTCCCCTAAGAACTAGGTTTAAGTTTTGAAATCTGAATTTTTTATGAAGGTACAACAGAAGAGACTTAGAGGAAATGCTGTTTTAGTTCATTCTCCAACACTATGTGTGATGAAACTATTTCAGCTCAAATGTCCACTTGCTAACATTAGCAGAGCTTGTGGCTGCATGTCACAGTCTTCACTCAGCTGGTGGTCACAGCGGTTGTATATTGACAGGAGATCATAACCTCTGTCAGTTATGTAAATGATATCATTGATCGTTCTGTAGCTGTCCACTGCCTCCTTTTTAATGCTGCACAAAATGTCAGTTTATGACGATGTCATTTTGTAATTTATGTACTAACGGTATTGAATTTCTCAGGGAATAATAACTCAGTGTTTTTAATTACTTAATGCTTTCGTGAACCTTTTTAGGAAATACAGTTTGTTTTGTTGCTATATCTGTGCACTAAATACAGAATGAAGATGGTGTTGGCCAGTAGTAAGCTAAGCATAAAAATACACATCAGTTTACAGGGATTTTGTCCAATTTGAATTGCTTAAACATAGAAGCAGCAAAATCTCCGCCCTCACCACATTTATCAAAGCATCGGATTGAGGACGTGCAAACAGCTTCATCTGTGGCTGATTCTCCTTCTCATGTACGTCCCTCTGGTGCGGATTTGATTTAAAATGTTCATTTGCATCACACATGCCAGACACTGTCACCTTGATGTCTCTCACAGACTGTGCTGTGTGCATGTTCTTTGTTGTTTGTCGGTACAGTGATGCAGTTGAACATTACCGTTTCTTGATTTTTTAGCAAAGACATTATACAGATTTTCTATGGATGTTTTTATTTTTGGGGGGGGTTTTTTTGTTTTGGTTTTTTTTTTTGTTTTTTAGAAAATTCCCATTTGGTGGTGTATATGGACATCCAAAAGACTTGACATATAATCACACAGAATGGAAACTGAGAATTCTCTAACCCAAAGATGCATATCAAATTTGTTTATTAGTACTTCACTAATTAACACTGTGTATCTTATTTGTTTAATCCATGCAAAAACCCAAACCTACAAACTACAAGTAATGATTTAAATGGGGTTATTGCTGGACCATTTCTGTCCACATTCAGCACCTTCTTAGAGTTTCCACTAGTTGTGAACTCGGGGCAGAAATCTTTTTTTGTACAAATTAAATAAATCAGATATAAGTTGTTACTAGTTGAGCTTCAAGGCCAGTTTCTACTTTCCGCATCCATGTGTCCACAAGGTTATATGTAGCATAAATTTCATCACCCACCCACCCAATTCAGTGAGAGCTTATTTGGACCTCGGCTGATGTCCACCTGCACACCAAAACTTGTAAACACGATGAGTGCGAGCAGACTGTACATGCACCAGGAAAACAAATGGCTCTTAAAACAAATGCTTGTCATGAGGAGAGGCTGTGTGAGGAGATTCTCCGTTATCCTCAGCTTTATAATTCTTCATTAAAGGATTCTAGTAGAAAAAGTTGATGTGCTTTGATTTGTAGCACCTGCCGTAAAACAGTGAGAAGTTCTAAAGTCTCCATCCTATCCTACAATCCTTTGCTTTTTCCATCCGCTGTGCCTAACACAGGTCATGAATAGTCACACTGACACAATACCACAACCCAATCTGTAACCACTAAGTCACAGCCTTTTAGAAGAATCCACCTTGTTTTTCTGTCTTCAACATGAGGGGCAATGCGACCGTCTGCCCAGCAAACTGATGTTGACCTGCTGGAGTATGAATAGAACTGCAAGCACGTCTGCTTTCAAAGTCCACATGGGTCTGTGCACACGGACATAGAATGAATGAATTGGCCCTTAGAGATTCTCGTGGGAAGCGCAGACTGCATATGAAAGATGGCTGTAGCTACTATGACATTTCCCATTGGTTTGTTGACTACCATTTTAAAGCCTTGACTTTGGTATTTTGGCCATTCTTATCGTGTTTTTTGAGCAGTGGATCTGACTGAGAACTCCACAGGAGTTCTCCACAGAACTCTGACCTCCGATCCGGACGCTATGTCCATCTTTCTTGATACACAGATGTGACAGTGGTATTGAGCTTCTTGTCTGATTCTCTGCAACAAGAAGTATGTTGAAGTCAATAAATGGTTCAGTTAATTAGTCACAGTCACAGAATAACACTCTTGTTCCTCCTTTTCTCTCTCTCACTCCTCTCAGTCCATCCCAAGAAGAAGAATCGGCAGACGTGTGTCAGAAAAAGCCTGATCTGCGCCTTCGCTATGGCTTTCATCATCAGTGTCATGCTTATCGCAGCCAATCAGATGCTGCGGAACGGCATGGAGTAACCAATTGCACTGTGAGCATGGGGAGTGGACAGAACAGCCATGACCTCACATCTTGTCTTTGCAGCCAAAGCTGGACCAGCCACAACCCCAGCACTTCTCGAAACAATCAGTTGAGTTTTTTTCTTTGTATGTTTTTAAGTTTAATTTGAACCTACCTTATAGTAAAAAAAAAAATAACACAGACAATGTGAGTGGTATGAAGACAGGTGTATTTGCTTTGCTTTGAAGATGTCACCATGTTTAGTTAAAGGACTTACTGGTCAAAAGGAACCTGAACTGCAAATGAATTATGTTTTTATATAAATCTAGAGTGAATTGAGGGTTTTATTTTGCTGTTTTCAAGACCAAGACCGCCCTTTAAACTTGGTTTTTCTAATTACTGAAAAATGTTTATCAGGTGCTTTGAGCCATTCCTAATTTCCAAAACAAACAACGGTTATTATGGAAAACTGCATATATTTTCCCTCTAGGTCGAATGTGAAATGGGTGAACGCTGGACGCAGCTTAAATGCATAGTAATAGCATCTCATATGTCATGTATAAACATTGCGTCTTATCCTCAGCTCAGTCCTGTAATCTTGGGACTCATGAAATCTTAATGTGTATCTACAAGAAGCACAACTCAATACTCAGTGAGGGACCACAAGCTGATCCGATATCACCACTCCTCAGTACTGATTGATTGATGGATTGGTCATGCGACACTTGCGTGGCATGTAAAAGACTGCATTGTCTGCATACATAATGTAAGCTCAGGCTGTCTGAGAGCTGTATAATATATGAAGAGAAATCAGATGAGCTGCGGTTTTGATATATCATGAGAGCAGACTGAGAATAAATTCTGGTATTTTTCATTGTGTGCTGGGAGAAAATGTTTCAGCTCATCATCTCATCGTAATACTGCCCAGCTGTGGTAAATATGCACCACACAAAAGCATGCCAGTATATACACTGCCATACCAAACATCTCTCTGAGTCCGGTTTCCCATGGATTTCACTGTATATATAGTATTATTAGCTCGTGTAATGTATTTTTCCTCTCAACAGCAGAATGTATGAAGGATAGAAACTAGTGAGCTATATCAGGGATATACAGTAGAGCTGTGACATACTGTTGATACAGCTGTTTTCTTGGAAAAGGTTGCTTTCTAGTGGTTAAAATGTGAACTACAGCGTGAACAGCCACGTTTACACAAAGAAGTGAAGAACAACACCACTGAATTTGAGCTTTGGTATGTGTTGCGTCAATGTTGCAGGGGCAGTTCAGTCTGTATTGATGACCTTTTGCTATTTTTAATGGCAAAACCAAGAATCTATCTTTTCCATCGCCCAAACTCTGTCGTCGCACTCGTAGCTCAGGATTGGATGGAAGGTGATTGCTGCAGAACCTGTAGCAGTTTCTGGGGTCATAACGGTGTTTTATGGTTCAGACCTAATAGTACAACAATTTTATAAGGGATGAAAATGTTTGGAAAAGACCTTGCAGGAGTTTGCAATCATGCTCCTCTTCGTTTTTTTTGATGGAGCCACCCAAGGTTGAACATCTCAATGACACCACAGTGTGAAGAGAGTGTATTTTATGTGGTCGTAGGGCTGGGCACTAAATAAATGTCTTTTTTTTTTTATCTACTGGCATTGGAGCAGTTATATTTTCACTTTCAGCTAAAGTTTTCCAAAATTCTGTTGGATCCCAAGCAAAGTTTTGATCAACACATTGCAGAATTAAGCGGTTACGGCAAGAATAGTTTCTAATACTTTACATGTGATTATTGTGTGACATTAATAAATATCGTCTTAATATTCTGATTAATATTGTGAGTTTTTTCAGCCAAATCGCCCAGCCCTGTGTAAATGTAGCTCTGCGTTGGTGTTCATTACCCCTGACTGCAGCATTGTATGCCCAATATGTAGATTCCTGAATTGCACGGTGCTCCTCTTGGATTTTCTTGGACTGGAGACTGGTTCGTTCCCCTTAAGACCTTGGAGCGATTTTTTTGTTCTCTTTGCCTGGGTGGATGAAAAGAAGACCAGATATTTCAATCAAACTAATGTGAAGCCACAAGAGCTTATTGCCAGTGTTGGACAAAATCTAATGAAGGCGAGAGAGGGAGAGGGCTTTCTTTTAAAATAAAAAAAAATAGCTTTGTACGATCAAGTATCACAGCAAAAATGTACAATACTGTAAATCAGTATGCATGTTGTTGTTTCGATTTTCATGTCTTCGAAAGACAGGGAATCCAATTAATCTTTCTTTGTGGTGGCACAGCCTTGGTTTCAATGTAGGTATGTATGTGCTATTGTCACATATTTGACTTTCCAATTTATACTGTAATAGCCATTTTTCTAGTTTCTACCAGCTATTAATCAAACCAGAGTGCAGAAGAGGGCATTTTCATAAATATGCAAATACAAGGTCACATCATCATCATCATCTCTGTTTCACATCCTCTAGGGTAGAGTCTGTAGGTCTCACTGTGGACAGTTAAAATTTGCATTGAAGCCAGTATTTTGTGTGTTTAGTCACATTAGGTTTTAATGGAATGTTCTCACTGCCTCACAGTCCCGTGTAAACAGCTGTATAATGTATGCTACACTTATCCTCGTAAGTCAGTTTGTCTTTGATAGTCTCTGCACATTGACCAACGGACCATGTTTTCACGTTTGTCTGTTAGCATCACGGCCCTTTTGAAACCAGCATATCCCACTTTAACTTAACGATTCTTTCATAATTGTGCCATCCAGACTTCCTTGCATGGCTATGTAAGGGGAAACTCGTTTTGAAAGACCTTCTACCAACACTTTTGAAGTTTACATTATTATACTGTACATCTGCAACAAGACAGGATCGGCTCATGATTTTCATGTTTTTGAAAGTTGCTTTTGAGATTTGTTTTTACCAAAACATGTTTTTACCAGTTGTAGATTGTATAGAGATAAAAACTAAACACAGATATGTAATACAACCTTGGCATGCTGCTTAGAAAAGGAGAAAGAAAACAGCAATAGTTACCAACTGAATGGATATTTAAAAATGCAAATAACAAGTTTAATCTGTTTAATCTAAAAAAAATATATCCATATATGTTTATGCAATAAAACCTTGTTTTGATAGAAATATGTGGCAACTGTGTTTATTTGTGAAGGATGTTTGTGTCTTAGGATTCTGAATGCACAATACAGAAATGACAGCAACACAAACAGGTATAACAATCTTTAAAAAGCGAATAAACTAAATGTTCATGACTGTAAAGCTCAGTATAAAGAAGGTTTGTTGTATTGCTTGTCACTTGCTATCATCTCTGCAGTGTCACTTTAAATACCAACCTTAAAAATAGAATGACAGCACAGCAGGGTTTATCTGAGCGCCGCTCGCTGCAGTTTCCCCATACAGGTACCAGAGCGCACATAAAGGAGTCAGAGGAGCAGCCTCTTCAGACTTCCACCTTCAGACAGACCATGCAGGTCATGCAGCACTACAAACATAACAGCTTTCAGTGAATTAATCTCAGCCGGTACAACAGACGAGCGCACAAAGGCTTGATTATTGAGAGCAGCATCTCAAAACTCGATTTAGCGTGATGCACTATGTGATGGCTGGAGGTAAATTAGCACGTTTGTCAGCTTGTGTCAGATGGGGGTTTCCTGTAGAGCAGCGCTGGCAGCAGCACTCACTCTAAATCATTATAATTAGGTAGTATAGGTCAAAACACAAGTAAGAATAGCCTCATTGCAGATGCACCCCATTAACCGCCTGATAATGAACCAAAACATGCCGTTAAGTGGACAAACAAGGCATTATGCTAAGTGTAATGGTCCAGACAGACATCGATAACTGACCTGACAAATCCTTCAGTCGGTGTTCATTTCTGCTAAATTAAGGGGTTAGACTTTATAATTGATTTCTGTTCGCTTAATGACAAAAAGTAGGTAATCCAATGAAGAAGTTACACTGATGGTTGTATGCATTAAAAAAACTCTTTAATATGAGGTATTCATTGCAGATTTGTTCATATGAACCTCGAACACATTTTTATGCACAGACAGCATGAATGTAAAACACTGTACTTTCTCCCAGCACTTTGAAATGATCGGACAATAAACAGAATTTAGTTCAATGATGTACATAAAAACACACACACACACCTCCACAAACAAAGCTGCTTATTCTCTCATGTCAATTAGTGCGGGATAATTTATGTGAAACACTGAAACTCACCTAAAGGAAAGAAAAAATCTATAGTAACACTGCTTATGCTTTGTTTGCGTAGTAGATGGCTTACAAATACCATAAAAACATAATCAAATTCACGTTTCCAAAAGTTTAAAAGGCTCCACTATGTAAACACCCACAACTTTTTAAAAGAGGAGAAAGGCACGAGTGTAACCATGTCTTTTTAGTCCAACTAAACACAAAACTCACTTGGTGACTTAAATGTACTGATCTGCAAAACACCGCCTTTTGTAGTTTTAGTGTGAAAATAAATAACAGCTGAGAGAAACACCTCTTGTTGGACATAAAGTGTCACAAACTGCAACCAAAGATTAGTTTTTATACAGTAAAACAGCATTTTTAATACCTCTCTGTCTTCTTGTACCTGTTAAGGCAAATTCTAATCCTTTTCACACACTGTTGGCTCTCTGAGTGTAGCTGCTGGATTGTTAAGGATTCAAGTAGTGTCTCCATTTGAATGTCAACAGACAAAATATCTTCGGGGGAGGGAAGGCGGCTGCTGGTACAGATATAATTAGAGACAGAGGTAGACAGGGAGGAAAATGGGAAGAGACAGAAGCAGAGAAAGAGAGTGAAGTTCAGAACTCTGTGTGTGGGTGGCTGTAGTCTCGGCTGCCTGGTGGACTCTCACTAGGCTTCATGAAGATGCCCTCCATGGCCTTCCACAGGCTGTGCTGGCTGGGGCTTGACATGGCGTGAACTTCTGTCTGACCGTGAATCGGCCGTCCATACTGCTCCCCCGTCACTGATAGTAGTGCGTCGGTGGCCTTATGACGAAAGCGGACAGCTTCCTCACGCTTCCATACAGATCCTCCACACTGAACTGTCCACTCGTCGAGGTGGTCTCCTTCCCCTTCCTCGCCAAACGCACTCACCTCCTGTGGACAGTGAGATAGAGGCGTAGCAGACAAGATGAAGTGCTTTGCTTTGTTGGAAGCTTTCTGGTTCCATTCTACAATCCCTTTCCCCACATAAACAACACAGATATTTGTTTTCTTTTAATCCTCCATCTTGATTCTGTTCTTTACAGCTTTCCTGCTGCTCAGACAGAGGCATCGTCGGACTTGTACAAAAGCAACAACTCTAACAGATTAGATTATTTACCAAGTTAAAGATCCTATCATTTTAAATGACGTGTTTCTTTTTGTCTCTGGCTTTTTATTTCTTCAAAAATTTACTTTTTTTTAAATGAAGGCATTAGAACTGTGTCATACATTTGTGAGTCCTCTGTCTTTCTAGCTATGGTTGTGCTGTTTCCATAGAGGTGCAGGACTTCACACTGCACTGAAAAATGAGCGCACAGTGAGTAAAAATGTGATGATAACAAAAAACGCTCAGAGACCATTTGGGGTTCAGGGCGTTAACAACTGAAAAAGGTGATCCTGCTTTCATTCAAAATGTTCTATGACACTGTTTGCACACTGACTTTTGGTTGTCTATAAATACTCCCAGATAATCCAACTCAGACGCAAAATATCTGCATGAAACTCTTAGCACAGTAAAGCATACCCCTGTTAGTCTCTAGTGAACATACAGGTAAATGTAATACAACTGCATTGTGCTATCTGGCTGGATGACAGATCCTCACAGTCTGCAGTATACATTACACTGTCACGGAGGGTTATGTATGTAAAGTCTTCTATTGTGATGTAAATTTTAAATTGCCATAATAAGAAAAAACAATATTGCACAAGTTCCTAGAAACCTGGAAGCTTACAGATCAATAACCACACAGGAATGTCTATTTTTGGCTGATTGACTGGATTAAATACCCACCTGTCAAGGAGGTTCATCACATTGATGCATGAATCCTCTAAGTACCATAAAGGAGACCAGCTTTGACATCATCCACAATCATCTAATTCACAAAGAGACCTTATAGGAACAGCTACCTGAGCATGAATGTAAACCAAAATGTCAGGCACACATTTCTATGCTCTCATGGTACACATCTGCCATCGCGTCTACACTTTGGGTAGACAGTGTTCTCACACTTCTTCAAGATTGGAGACGCTTTTGCTGACCTGAGGCTGTTTTCCCAGAGAGTTTGGTAAGTTTCCTAAAGTGTAAAAGCTGCTGTCAACTTGCTTCCATGTCAAAATATTGGTCTGGAGTTAACTAAATGTGAAAGGCAACCTCTTTTTACATCTGCACACACTACATTTTAGTAATTTTAGTTAATCCCTCTGTGGCTTAAACTTAGCTGGATAGTCGTGAACTTTGGGACATTTCATAATCAGTTTTTTTAAATTAGGCCAGAAATTTCAAGGCTGTCTTTTAGACATTAACATCCTGTCCTGTAGGGAGGATCTGCAGGGAGCAGTTAATCCTCCACATGGCACCAAACCTTCTCCTCTTTCTTCATGTACTTCTCACACCACCCACCTGGTTAGAGGACAGCGGGGAGGCGAAGTAGTGGCTGTGCAGGTTGCGGCCTGTGTTGACATGAGTGAGGCGAATTGTCTGACCACACTTGACCGGAGTACCTCGATGGCACAAAGCGTCACTTGTCCCACGAACACTCCAGTAGCTGTTACTGTCTTCCACTGCAGCAACTCCTGTTACAGACTGCTGTCCGCTACCTGTCTCACAAACAGAGTGACAGAGTGTTTCAGATATTTATACGGAACAAACCTGGGAAAAGGTAACAATTCTCTTGATGTGAGTTCTTTGACTGCTCAATTGCTGCATTGTATGAAGGTGTATAAAAACACATTGAGAGTTAAACTAATGATTGCTGCATTAGTTTGACTTTGAACCCAAGGCCTCATGTTGGCAAACAGCATTTCAAACAACCCAGGTGGTTAACTTTGTAGGCCAGAGCCATGCCACTACAAGTCAGAACCATACGCATATTTGTAACCATGGTTGAAGATTTCTTTTGAACATATGGGAGGGGACATTAAGCAGGGGTCTTTATGTCCTCATCCAGGACATTTTGAAAATCACACATTAAATTTCCTGCATTCTGTTTTGTTTTTGTTTTTTATGAAACAATTTGAGCCTTTCTGCATCAATGCATTGTGAAAATGTAATTCAGGCGCAATGAGAAAGCATTACAGCTGTTTTGCAAAATGGTTTGTTAAAAATAGTTTTTTACTGGAAAGGGGAGAAATGTTCTAAATATTGAAGGAAACATATGTATCGATCTTAAAGCTATGCCTGTGTTTATAACAGCAGAAGCCCCAAGTATATCCAAGTGCACCTTTGTAGAGTTGGAATAACTAAGGTCTAACTAAGCTAGTGCTGCCACCTTGTATGTGCTCGGGTTTAATGCCAACAGGTGGTCTTGTTCCTTTAAGTTCCCACAGCTGGATAAAATGCTTGGAAGTTGTGTGAGCAGATCAAGGTATAACTTGCATGCACTGATTTATTGGGGTGTGAATTTAAGGGACTTCTTTGATTATAATTTGGGTATTTATTGTCTTGGTGTGCTGGAGATGTGACGTCACATAGGGTACCACATCCTTCCTATTTTTTTAAGCCATAATCTAAATAGATCTTAACTGTGTTATTTTGTAGTTGTGTCATGTCAGTTAAACCAAAGCAAAGTAAACCAGGGAAGATAGGTGTAAGGCCCATCCACAATCCTGCCAGACTTCAGAATCATGCAGAGAATCCTGTTTATTGGCCAAGCATGTGCACACTACAGGGAATTTGAATGTTTTTTTTCTGTTGCTTCTAAAGTGCTTACACAAAAAACAAATGCTCTGAAACAGCGGAACAGATTGACTACTGCGTAGAGCTGTACATATGTGTAAATGATCATGTTTAAAGTGAACCAAAAGTTCAGTGCAGATTATGATGGTAAGTATATAAATACAGGAAATAACAATAAATACAGGGTTATTGACATATTACATATACGAAGTAGGTGTACAATGTTGTTGTAATGAAACACTAGCAGGTATGTAATATGTGCAGTATAGAGAGTATTTCAGGGTTAGGGATTCATAAAGTGTTGCTTTATTAATTATAGACTGATTTAATTATTCGCCTGTGGGATGGCCTGTGCAAAGAAAGACTTTTTTGTGTCAGGCAATATATGGGTGCTTTGTTCTCCGTGGTTGGATCTTAAGGTTGAATCTCCAGTAAAGCTGATAAACTTCACCAATCTTTTATATACAACACTTACTGACTACTCACATAACAGACTCAATATGACCTCTATGTCAAACTGACGCTGTTAACCTCTGAACATAGGAACCACTCATTGCATACAACAATACACAATTAATTAGAGAGGTGGGTACTGGTGGGTGAAGTTAATACTAGTGAATTACGCAATACAAAGGGTTATTACCGTTCAATAATCGGTTAATGACAGTGAACTCACCGGAGCCATAGCGTACGTCGTGAGAGTGAAGTCTCACATTGTGTTTTATATTCAACAGTTTAATGACTGAGCCGCAGGTCACAAAGCTCAGCTCCGTACCGAGCGACAGCCCAAATATCCAGGATAACAACAGGAGAAGAGCCGCTAGAAAACGTGGCAGAACCGCACAGTTTAAGTGAGCCATTCCTTCTAAAACCGGAGAACGAGCAGCCGCCGATGCCTCTCTGAGATTTGTATTATTTTTCGCTACGTCATTAAAGCGGTACAGTTTGCTAATGTGCAGCTCAGCGAGCAGCGCCCCCAGCGGCTCGGAGTGGGAACGTTAACATTGTACATGGGGTTTAGTTTATATGGGGGATATTTGTGTGTTTGTTTGAAATCATGTCATAACGTGGAAAAAATCCCACCGGTATACCAGTTGTTATATTGCGCAGACTTGTTTAATTGTTTGTTTTTGCATAGTATCGCGGTGAACCAGCGGGGGGCGTCACCTCGGTCCCGCAGAGGATGGAAGTTCCCTCACTGCGTCCCGGAATTGTCATCACGCCGCTCGGTCTCGGCCATTTTTACAAGTGCGAGCACCGAAACACAAAACACAACACAAACTAGAAATTATTGTAACTATATTCGGACTATACCACCGCACTGTGAAGTGTAAGTCCAATTTCACCGTGGTCGTTTTCAATGTCTACGCTATACTGCTTATAGTTCAGTAGCTAGCGGTAATGCTAACGCTGCTGCCCGTTGTTGTCGTTCCGGCTAAAGTCAGGCTAACGCACCGAGATGCTAAAGCATTAACGGGCTAATGTTGGACGGTTTCGAATTTGGTGTGGTTGTTTTGGTTTAATTTCTACACGAGAATACTTGGTTCGACTTCGTCCTCTTTTATTGAGGAATAACTTGTGCGCAACGCAGTTTATAGGAATACCGTGAAAATAAAATGCCTGCTACTCGCTAAAAGGGAGGTCACTAGCCAACTTGCATTGCTAACACAGGTATAGCCTCGCTGCTGGTTGCTAGCTCTTAGAGATAATAACGTTAGATAGCGTTCTTGCTCAGTGTTTTCACTCAAATGGTGGTTTAGTTGGTCAACGGTTCACCAGCTCGCTGAAAAATGTTATCTAGATAACGTTAGCTACTGTAAGATTAAGAGCACCGCGCTTGTTCGGTTGGGCATGTCTGTGGATGTTGTGTGTGCGCATTGCGACATCGCTAGGTGTTGTCGTTTGGAAGCTCGTTAGTTATATCTAGTTTTGTTGTAGTTTAGTCACGTAATAGCTCTGTGTTAGAGTAAAAAAAAAAAACGTTACCAGGTCAAATACAAACACGGACGTATAGTAATGTGAGGTATCATTCGTTATTAACACGATGCACATTAAATGTCTATGTAAATGTGCTTAAAGGCATTGCTTTCACGTGTAATCACCTTCTTCTGTATCATCATCAATTAGCTTGAACAGTCATTTTGTACCTGGAAAATATTGTACATCTTATGTGGTAAGACAGCACACATATAATTGTACAGATGTGCATGTGGGGCAGCATCAGCCCGAACCAGACAGTCAATTCACTGTGTTTTAGCTTTTGGAAGAGATCCTAAAGGCTACAAGGCTACCAGTTATGCAGATTTTTGGTCAAACACATACAAATCTGCAGAAGACATAACTTGTTTAGTGGAACAGCGTAGCCCAAAAAATATGCTTCAGGGGTTTGATTATTGCAGTCTATGTAATCATACTATGTCAACGAGCAGCTGCGGTTTATCAACAGCTACAACAAACTAATAAGTATACTCATAATGGTTTAAAATATAATGGGTTTCGTAACCTTAAAGCTAATGTAAGCGGAAGCTATACAAAAGTTGATGTCAAGATGTGAAATAGTTGTTACAGAAGAATGTAATGTAACATATATTAGAAGTTTTTGTGTGTATTTGACCATTTGTATTTTTTGCAGGAACAGCCATCATGTCAGACTTTATTGAGAGTGAGGCTGAGGAGTCAGAGGAAGAGTTTGAAGAGAAGGACCTGAAGCCTAAGAAGACCCAGAGGTTTATGGAAGAAGATGGTAAGATTTGATTTCTTTAGCTCAGGGTTTGTGTTTTATAGTTACAGTTGTGTGGTACTCATATATATTTTTAACAGACGAGGAGGAAGAAGAGGAGAACACAGAGGACCAGGATGAACAAGGAAATTTACGTGGACTGATTGATGATGGAGATGAGGAAGGGGAGGAGGAAGAAGCTGAAAGAAGTGGGAGTGGAGGGGGCAGTGACTCAGAAGAGGAAGTGAGGCATCGACGTAAAAAGCGCAGTAAGTCCATCAAGTCTTTTTAAAGGATTCCAGCTATCATATAGTGAGGTTTTGCAGCCTCAAAGTGTTTAAGAAGTAACGGCACCTTTACATTCTCCCAGCTCTCATCAGCCCCTGTGTGGTTCACAACAACAAGAGAATCAGAAGCACTAGCTGTTGTCTCTCCGTGTTCCGTTGCTGCAGTGGTCATGATGCTGATGTTTTGTAAAATGACTGTTTAGATGTAGTTTCAGTAGTAAAATGTTGAAGCCCAAAACATCACATCTACAGGTATTGATGTGTCTATTTTCTGCTGTTGATGACTGTGTTCTGGGTTTGATGAATCACACTCTTAGTCAGTGCTCTCAGTGCTGTATTATTTCATCGCTTCAGTAATGGCATATTCACGTTTATCCTGCCCGGACAATCGATTAGAAAGAAAGCAGTGATGTCACATGTTTGTTATCTCCTCACCAATGAGTTAGAAAAGAAGCCAGAACAATAAATGTATGTGGGAATCTGTGACTTAAAGAGAGAAAAAGAAACAAATGGCCATCAGAATTGGCAATGAAAAGAACAGATATATTCAGTTGTTTGTACACTTGGTTATTTCATGTAACATGGTCCAACATGTTATTCCTTAAAGCCGATGATAATGATTTATTGTTTATCTAACTCTGGTCTCCTCACCTGTCTATGTATTTATCAAGTCTGTCTATCCAATCTAGCTAGCACTTTTTCTTAAACAACATCTGCAGAATAAGTATTGCTGGGCAACCAGGCGAGTGTTGAGCACAGCATTATATAATGGTTTTCTGTGAGTGGTAAAAATGGCCCCTCAGCAGTTTGAGCTATAAAAAATTCCTTTTTATCCCACACTCCAAGTAATTCATTAAATTATAAACTAAGTAATTTTAGGAAAAGTCAGGAACTGAGAAATGTAGGGGTTTTATTTTATCAGAATTGCATTGATTAGAAAATGGCAGTTGGGTTAAACTGGCCCCTTGGTGGTTCTAGAGTTTAAAATGATTTTCTCATATTGCCTTCTTTCCCTGAGCCCGTTGTAGTCTGTTAAAACATTATTTGATTCATTAGTAATTGGTTTGCTCAGTCAGGCGCTTGACATACTCATATTAAAGCCAGACCAATAAATCTGTCAGCGTGAGAGATTTATTGCAGATTTGACCAGTTGACCAGAGAACATTTGCATGTTATTTAACGATGTCTGTGTAGTTTCTCATTCGTGTTATTTAACTATAAAATGTCCCACTTGCCATTGATCTTGGTCACAATGAAACAATCAAAAACAACATATTTCATTGATCAAGATTGTTTCTTGAAGTCAAATGGTTATTTCAAAAGAATCTACAAATGTGTTGTTAGCAGAATTTTGAATCTCCTACATATTAATGTCTGTCTTAAAAATCCTGTGTTGATCATGTTCAGAATATTTCCACTGAACTGAGAGATTTCTCTTTTCTGTCAGTTCATACTACGCAAAATAATGATAAATTCAGATACAGAAAGTCTGAGTACATTTTAAATCGGGTCTTGTGAAATTCATTCTCTTTTCTTTAGTTTCTCAACAGCTTTTATCGAGCATCCACATGTGTGTTCATAGAAATCAAATCAGACTGACAGAAATAGTGCTGGTGGATCACCTAAATTTTATTATTCAAATAACCAGGAGTCAGTAGTACATCAGACATGTAAGGAGTCTCTTTCCTGGCATATTCTTTTTCATTTCTTACGTCATGTTCCTCCTGGATCGATGCCATGTTACTGATTGGTCAGCATCTAAACACCAGGCTTTCTGATTGGTCTGAGTCTAAAAATATTGCTGAAGCAGCACTATAAATGTTGCCAGGAAAAAACACGTAATTATCGGAGCTACACGTCTGTATTAGGGACGTCCCCACCTGCATTCTTGCACAATAGCATGTCTGTCTCTGCTCTCACCTTAGATATCCTTGGATACTCACAAATTTTCTTCTTGCCTTTAAGAACTTCCAGTTCAAGCTGATCTTCTTTTGTCTCCCACACTGTGCACGACGTGACTATATGTACAGTTTCTGTCTGACAATAAGTAATGCTTTACTGAACACATATGAGACCAAGTATTGATTATACAAACAGGTTTCCTCAACAGTGTCTTGGCAGAAATAATACCTCAATGACCTCATTTTGGTATTTTTCCAGGTGTGATTGAGTCACCAGTGAATTCCCAGACTAATACAGAACACATTGAGTTGCTCAGCCTTCACTGCAGTTACATAGTGTTTTTTAGTTAATTTTTTTGGACCTTCTTTTGTTCTGGATTGTAATTAACTGTACATTAAAGTGAGAGGGGAATATAGTTGATATTTGATGTTAGTTCTCTTCTAGTGTATTGAATAACCTGTTTGATATAATTGCTTTCTCGTATTAAACAAAGTGAATGCGTTGTTTCAGTAAACTAAATAATAATTGCTTGCAGCGGCCACACAGAGTGATAATATGGATTCTGAGTCACTGTGGTTTAAATGTACCATGTAGAAGAATCTTTATACAAATTTTTGTTCTCATCTTTACACCTCAACATTTAATCATGTCTGTTACACATAAAGACAGAAACACAGTGTTTTTACAGTGGTAGAATTGCACCTGTCTTGAGGTTGTTTCCTCTGACACTTTTTGTCTTTGCAGATTATGATGACTACCTGGATGATGATGATCTTGACCTAATTGAGGAAAACTTGGGTGTCAAAGTGAAAAGGAGGGTAAGAATTGTTTCAAATCACAATTTTTTCCTCTGTAGTTTCAATATTAAGCCTAAATTATTCTGAACTTCCTGTATTTTTATGACATTTTAGTACACTTGTAAATGTTTAAGCTACCTGTACTGAAACTGAACCTGTATGTATCACAGAAGAAGAAATATGACCGTGTAAAAACACTGGATGATGATGAAGATGATGATGATGAGAAGGACTTGATAGCAGATGAGATCTTTCATGGGGATCATGAGGGCGAGCTGGAGGAAGGCGAGGCAGTCGATGAACCTCTCCAACATCATGCAGATGATGACGAAGAAGGAGAGGATGAGGAGTCAGGTTAGCCAGAAGATTTTTGTGTTCTAAACATAAGAAGAAGTATAGGAATATTAACATTGCAACACATTTTATTTCATTTGATCTGGTATGAAATAGATTGGTTTATAAATGTATGCTTTGTTCCACAGATATTGATGATTTTATTGTTGATGATGACGGCCAACCCATCACCAAAAAAAAGGGCAAGAAGTTCTCAGGATACACTGATGCGTGAGTGTTGTTTACGCAGCAAATATAGTAGTTTTCATCTTAAAGAATAATCAATGGAAAGGACAGATGCTTTTTTTTATGTTTTCCAAACATTAAATGACATGTAGCTTAACCGTTACTGCAGTATTTTATTATACATTATTTTTTATATATATGTATATTTTAGGAAACTATGAGAATGTAAACACAAAATGGCAAACATTGAATGATTTTGTGAAAACTATGTAATCACTGCTGCTTGTCCTACTCTCTGTTCCTCTCTCCACAGAGCCCTCCAGGAGGCCCAGGAGATTTTTGGTGGCGACTTCGACTTTGCTGACTTTGACGCTGATGCTTATGACCAAGGTGAGGAGGAGGAAGAGGATCAAGATGAAGAAGGCTGGGACCGGCCCAAGAAACAGACGAAGAGGAGGCAGGGGAGGAAGAGCATCTTTGAGATCTACGAGCCCAGTGAGCTGGAGAGTAGTCACATGACTGACCAAGACAACGAGATCCGTTCAACAGACATGCCAGAGAGGTTCCAGGTGTGTGCTTGTGTGTTTGCAGGTTAATGAATTGTATGCATATTTAATGTGTGTTTGCCTGTTGTTGTCCTCCTCACTCTTATGGTTTTCTGTCTTGTAGTTACGATCCATCCCTGTTAAACCTGCTGAGGATGATGAGCTGGAAGAGGAGGCAGAGTGGATCTTCAGACATGGCTTCTCCACTCTTACCATCTCCATGCAGGTACAGTTTTTTTCTGTTATCTGGCATTTTCAGACATCCTGCCTGGTTCATGTCCACTATTGCGAGTCACATCCTTAGATTTTCTTTTCACTTTTATTTGGTTTATTGTAACAAAAATGTCGATTTTTTTTTCTTCCATTTCCTTTACAGGAAAGCACAGATTATCTAGATAGAGGGACGACCACAAACTTTAGCAGGAAAGGCCCCAGTACGATTGCCAAGATCAAAGAGGCCCTCAACTTCATGAGGAATCAGCAGTTTGAGGTGAGCTCTCCTTCATATTTTCTTCATTCAGCATCTGCCTTGAAGACAGCAATGTCTTGTCAGTGTGTGATAATAGGGAGCCAAGAGGTGATGTTCTGAAGACTTCTTGTTTCTTTTGTTCAGGTTCCTTTCATAGCTTTCTACAGGAAAGAATATGTGGAACCAGAGCTAAATATCAATGACCTATGGAAGGTGTGGCAGTGGGATGAAAAGGTATAGTTCAAATAAATGTTTTTGTTACAGATAAATCCTTCAGTCATGGTCTGTACAAATAGTTTAACAATTACAGTTCATTCAAAGTCACATACTTCCATCATTGTATAACATCATTGTTCCTCATCTGCCCACCAGTGGACTCAGCTTAAGACTCGGAAGCAGAACCTGACCCGTCTGTTCCAGAAGATGCAGTCTTTCCAGTTCGAGCAGATCTCTGCTGACCCTGACAAACCCTTGGCTGATGGGATCCGTCCTTTGGACACTGCTGACATGGAAAGGTACATCTGGCTAACACTGCTGGTGTAATGCAGAAAATGATTATCTCTTATTACTTATAAACATATAATAAAATTTTAATATTATGTGATGATAAATATTAAACCATCCTTATTCCTTATCCTCACTGCTTTGTTTTTGTGCATTAACAATCATTCCTATGACTTTTAAAGGCTGAAAGATGTGCAGACTCTTGAAGAGCTGGGTGACGTGTACAATCACTTTTTGCTCTACTATGGCCGAGACATCCCCAAGATGCAGAATGCTGCTAAAGCCAACAAGAAGAGGCTCAAGAAGATCAAAGAAGTGTCAGAGGACGGTAAGATGGATCAGGTTCATTAGATGATCATGGATGAAAACAGCTGAATTTTTATGGTCAGAACTGATGTTTAACTAATTGCTGCTCGACTGCCTCTTAAGGTGAAGAGGAGGAATTGGAGGTAGAAGAAGAGGAAGAACAGAAAGGACCTGACCTCAAGTTGGCATCTCGTAGGGATATGTACAGCATCTGTCAGAGCGTAGGACTCGGTTAGTCTCCTTTTCTGTTGTGGACACTACAATCTCAGTGTTCAAGATTCACTACTATATCACTACTTTATTCTGCTTCTTCTTTACTGCAGATGGCTTGGCTAAAAAGTTTGGATTAACTCCAGAGCAGTTTGGTGAAAATCTAAGAGACAGCTATCAGCGTCACGAGACGGAGCAGTTCCCTGCTGAGCCTGTAGAACTGGCCAAAGATTATGTTTGCAGCCAGTTTTCTACTCCTGAGGCAGTGCTGGAAGGAACCAGGTACATGGTTGCCATGCAGATTGCTCGGGAACCTTTGGTCAGACATGTTCTGCGACAGACCTTTCAGGAGAGAGCAAAAATCAACATCAAACCTACAAAGAAAGGAAAAAAGGTAGGGGGCAAATTTATTGGCAGACATTTTGAAAACACCAAAATTGCAGACATCTAATCCAAAGCAGAATTGACCTTTCTAAACCTGCTTTTCCTTTTGCTTACTTCCTGTAGGAGATAGACGAGGCTCATTTTGCGTACTCCTTCAAGTATCTTAAAAACAAGCCTGTGAAAGAGCTAAATGGGGATCAGTTCTTGAAGATGTGTCTGGCTGAGGATGAGGGGCTGCTTACTATTGATATCTGCATTGACCTTATAGGTGTTAAAGGGTGAGTACAATGACAATACAGTGAATATTTATAAAGGTGTTTTTATGATAGTGGTCTAGCAGACGTACATAAGTTGAACCTCATCAATTCAACTAATCACGTTTGACTCAGCATTAAGGGTGGTGGCCATTTACATCAGGCCACCATCAACGAGATGAGACAAATCATAAATATTGAAACACCCTGAGGTCTTGTAATTGCTGTCAATTTTGTATGCCTTGGCCTTAGGATATTTATCAAAACAGGCTCCGATGTGACTAACTGTTTTCCCGTTTTCTGTGTCTGCATAGAAAACTAGCTTGGATGTTGGAAGAAAGAGGCATTAATAAGTAGGATAGATCCCATGAGTTTAATTTCTTGAGAATTGCAGCAGTAGTTTAGTTTTTTTAATCCAGATTCTTGTCAGTAGAACATGGGACTGTTGAATTATGACTGCTAATATTAAGACACTCCCTTCTGTCTCCGCTTCTCTTCAGGTATGCTGGGGACCAGACGTACTTTGACGAGATCAAACAGTTTTACTACAGGGATGAGTTCAGTCACCAGGTGCAGGAATGGAACAGGCAGCGAACTTTAGCCATAGAGAGAGCTCTCACTCAGTTCCTCTACCCTCAGATGGCAAAGGAGCTCAAGAGCAAACTGACTGCTGAGGCCAAAGAGAGCATCGTCAGGGTAATTATCTACTCTATCTGTTTTCCATGCAACATATTATTATGTACATTACTGCATCTGTGTTAAGCAAAGATAATCAACTCCTCACAAAAGCACCATATATGAGGAAGCTGTGAAGTAAAATAATCATAAACCATGAATACATTCGTTGATGATTGAACTGATTATCGTCTCTCTGTCCACCTGTCCTTGAAGTCCTGCTGTCGCCGGTTGTACAACTGGCTTAAGGTGGCTCCTTACAGGCCAGATCAGCAAGTTGAGGAAGATGATGACCTAATGGATGAGAGTCAGGGAAAAGGCATTCGGGTTCTAGGTGTAGCTTATGCACCTAGCAGGTATGTGTCCCACAATACATTTTATTCTTAGATAAGTTGGTATCTAGTTGTTGACACTAAACACCAAGTACTCACTATGCTGCTTGTTTGAATTGAATTGAACTTATGTTTAAATGTTGCTCTTACAGAGATACACCAGTTTTCTGTGCTCTGATCAATGGGGAAGGAGAGGTGGTAGACTTTCTTCGTCTGCCCTACTTCATGAAGAGGAGGAATGCCTTTAGGGAGGATGAGAGAGAGAAGAAGGTACAAGCAGAGAACACAACCGTGCAGTGAAGAGATGCTTTTTTGTTTTAAACATTGAAAGCATGTCACTGAATGCGTCTCTGGGATGTCCACAGGCCCATGACATTGAAAATCTCAAGAAGTTTCTGTCCAGCAAGAAACCTCATGTGGTAGCTGTAGCTGGAGAAAACCGGTAAGTCAGTGATTTCTTTCTGTACGTGTTGGAAAACCACAAGTTGGAGTTGAGTTTGAAACATTAAAAAATGTGTTGTGTTTGCAGAGATGCCCAAATGATTATGGAGGACATCAAGAGGACTATCAGTGAGCTGGAGCTGGAGTCCTCTCTGCCCGCTGTGGGAGTGGAGCTTGTTGACAATGAACTGGCTACACTGTACATGAACAGTAAGAAATCTGAGGTGAATATGTGACACATCACTTCACATCCATACCGTCCACAGCCACAGACAAATCAATGGTTTCACAACAGCAAGTTCACTAGACTCAACATGCCACTGAATGTTTTCTTCCACTTCTCACTTTCTCCTGACCTCCTGCTTTCTCTCTGTGCAGACTGATTTCAGGGATTATCCTCCCTTGCTGCGACAGGCTGTCTCGATAGCCAGGAAGATCCAGGATCCCCTGGTGGAGTATGCTCAGGTCTGCAGCACTGATGAGGATATTCTCTGCCTCAAACTACACCCACTGCAGGTGAGCAGTTGAAGAAATAGATTTATCCTATTAATATATTTATTGCTGTGTATTTCTGAAGCGTTTTCATGTATCATTGAAAGACTGAACTGTTTCGGTCTCGTATGGCAATCTGAAATATTCAAGACTCTCATTCTTCAGGTTGCCGTTTGGTGCTTTGATTAGGTATTCCCAAACGGGAGAGTATTTTTCAGCTATGTTTGTCCACCTTTAGTTCTTTTGTAGCATCATATACACCCATTGCATATTACATTCTAAGTTTTTGCAATAAGTTTGAAATGTAGAAACGGCCACCCAATAAATAAAGTACTTGTCTGTGTAAATTAACATGATGATTTTAACCTTCATCATCTCCAGTCTCCTCATGTATTAAAATGTAAATTAAACTTTGTGACATAATGGAAAACATGATTCTGCAGCTACGTACAGCACACGTTTGTGGAATTATCGGTATGTTTTTCCTCATTTTCTTTCTCAGGAACATGTAGTGAAGGAAGATTTGCTCTGTGCTCTTTACTGTGAGTTCATCAACCGTGTCAATGAGGTTGGGGTGGATGTGAACAGAGCTATCGCCCACCCTCACACCCAAAGTCTGGTCCAGTATGTCTGTGGTTTGGGACCGAGGAAGGGCTCCCACCTTCTCAAGGTATGGATTTATGCTGGTATGCTTATTAGATTACAGTATAGTGCCTCGTCTGCTGACCTGAAACCACTGTCAATCTTGTCTTTGTGCAGATTCTGAAACAGAACAACACTCGTCTGGAAAACAGAACTCAGCTGGTCACGATGTGCCACATGGGACCCAAGGTTTTTATAAACTGTGCCGGTTTCATCAAGATCGACACTGCGTCACTTGGGGACAGGTCGGTACCTCTTACCCTTTATGTTACACTTTCAGATCATTCAGATGTTTCACATAGTGCTGAATATACTATTGTTAGTCAAGCCTAGGGTGAGGTTATTTTAAATCAGTGTTTGTTTTTCTTCTCTCACTCTCCATCCAGCACGGACTCCTACATCGAGGTTCTGGATGGTTCTCGTGTCCACCCTGAGACATATGAGTGGGCTCGCAAGATGGCCGTGGACGCCCTCGAGTATGATGAGTCGGCAGAGGATGCCAACCCAGCCGGAGCTCTAGAGGAGATCTTGGAAAACCCAGAACGTCTCAAAGATCTGGACCTGGATGCCTTTGCTGAAGAGCTTGAGAGACAGGTCAGTGTTTGTTTTGAAGCTGTGATTGTGGCAATGTCTCATTTATTCCATTGCCATCTCTGTTTTTTTTTTGCTTTCAATCCAGAGCAAAGAGATATCTGTTCGACCACATTATATATTTCAGGAACATGTGAAGCCAAAAGAGTCTCTCACCTTCCAGAGGATTTTATCATAAATTTTGTTTTCTTCTTTGTTTTGTCTCTCTAGGGTTATGGTAACAAGGGAATTACTCTATACGACATCCGTGCAGAGCTGAGCTGCAGGTACAAAGACCTCAGAGTTCCCTACAGAGTCCCCAACACAGAGGAGGTCTTCAATCTGCTCACAAAGGAGACTCCAGAGACCTTTTATATTGGTAATACATACTACACTGAAGTACATGTCTTAAATTTAGATCAGTAATATATAATTACCACATTCAAAGCAGTATAGTGAGTCATTGTAGAAATATTTTAGCTTGTGATCTGTAATTTTGCATATGGGTTAATGTTGTTATCACCTTTTCTTTCAGGTAAGCTGATCACCAGTGTAGTAACTGGTATTGCTCACCGACGGCCACAGGGAGAGAGCTACGACCAGGCCATACGTAACGATGCAACAGGCCTGTGGCAGTGTCCCTTCTGCCAGCAAGACAACTTCCCTGAACTGAGCGAGGTACCAGACGCCTGAGTTTTCTTCTTTTGACAGCTTAATGTGTGGAACAGATGAGTCTGACATCTAAACATCATCTCTTGTTTTTCTTTTTGTTTTGTGACTTTCGTTCAGGTGTGGAATCACTTTGACAGCGGTTCATGTCCAGGTCAGGCTATTGGAGTGCGGAGCAGATTAGACAACGGTGTCCAAGGATTTATTCCCACAAAGTTTCTCAGTGACAAAGTGGTTAAACACCCTGAGGAGAGGGTCAAGGTGAGGTGTTGTTTGTTGATCACTGGTTGTGTTTTGGTGTCAGTTACATGACCTTATCCTGATAGATCTATGATTAATTGTTACCCATTTTTTCCTTCCTGTGTTTCTGTCCTAACACCTGCATACTTGACTCCTCCTTCCCCTCTGCCTTCAGGTGGGCATGACAGTTCACTGCCGCATCATGAAAATCGACATTGAGAAATTCAGTGTTGACCTCACATGCCGCACCTCAGATCTGATGGACAAAGGCAATGAATGGAAGCTTCCCAAGGACAGCTACTATGACTTTGACACAGAGTCTGAGGACCAGAAACAAGAAGAGGAGCTCAAAAAGAAACAACAGCGAACTCGTTAGTATAGTAACACAATTAGAAGTGAAACAAAACACTAATATAACCGTGAACTGCACTACTTGGGGTGGATTTTTCCCTTAATATACTTGGTTTAACTGAGAATAATTACTTTCACACCAATGATCTTTACCTAGCTATTTGTCTGTTTTTTCATTTTTGCACTCTTTCTGTCTCCTCAGCTTATATAAAGCGTGTCATTGCCCATCCAAACTTCCACAATATCAGTTTCAACCAGGCAGAGAAGATGATGGAGACCCTGGACCAGGGAGACTTGATCATAAGACCCAGCAGCAAAGGAGAGAACCATCTTACAGTCACTTGGAAAGTAAGAAACATAATGAGGGTGCAGTAGTGTGATAAATGGTCAAATTAATGAACAGAATAAAAAACTTCATAATGTCAGTGGTTGCTGACGAAAACTCTGACATATACGATGAGATTCAATAAAAATACGAGTCACTATTTAAAGCATATGAGAACAACTCATTAAGTTCTAATATTAGTTTGTTTGTATTCCAATCTGACTAAATGTAATGTTTTTAGGTGGCTGATGGTATCTACCAGCATGTGGACGTGAGAGAAGAGGGCAAAGAGAATGCATTCAGCTTGGGGCACACACTGTGGATCAATAATGAAGTAAGCTGTTTTCTTCTTGTCGTTGAGTATGATTGTGTGCTTCCTCATCAAACCAGCTCTTGTAAAAAGTGTTGTGGCTGCTTCATTCTTTAAGACTTTCTCTGATTACTTGCAGGAGTTTGAGGATCTGGATGAAATCACTGCTCGGTACATTCAGCCAATGGCATCATTTGCCAGGGATCTGCTGGGGCATAAGTACTTCCAAGAGTGCAGTGGGGGAAACAAGGAGGTATACACTGATTTTCTTTCCTGAGGATTTGGTAGTCTTATTCAAACGGCTCAAAACAAGTCTCAAGAAGTCTTCTCACTGTTGCACCCCCTCTTTTGTCCTGTTCTTTCTTTTATAGAAAATGGAGGAATTATTGGTCCGGACAAAGAGGGAGAAGCCTACTTTTATTCCTTACTTTATTTCGGCATGTAAAGATCTGCCAGGAAAATTCATACTGGGCTACCAGCCTCGCGGAAAACCCCGGTGAGCAGAAATATTTTTGTCTTCTGTTTTCTGATTACTCACTGTAATAAGGTCATTAGCAGAAAATCTTGTAACAGCAAACTTTAAAATCTTAAAATTATTAGTTTTTCTTATTGAGGTTTAGCTCATTAAAATCACAAGTACTGCAGATGATGCCATTCAAAGCTGTAAATACTCATGAATCATCGCAACATATGGTGACAGGCAGAGACCCACAGCTAGTATACAAGCTCATATTTGCAAATGTGAATCTTTGAGTCTCATCCACACTCCCACACAACATCTCTACTGATTGAAGTTTAATTTACCTGTAGAACTGAATGACAACTTTTTCTTGTTCTCTCAGGATTGAGTATGTGACCATCACTCCGGATGGCTTCCGCTACCGTTCACAGATATTTCCAACAGTGAATGGACTATTCCGTTGGTTTAAGGACCATTATCAAGAGCCTGTGCCAGGTATTGAAGCACCATCTCTTTAGTTTATAGTGTACATTACATTCATTGAAATGTATTGAGGGGTGAGTGTTTATCTAACATTTTCTCCTCTGTCAAAGGCATCACTCCTAGCAACAGCAGCCGAACAAGGACGCCTGCATCCCTGAACGCCACTCCAGCCAACATCAACATTGCAGGTGAGCCCCGTGTTCTACCACAAACACTCATCTATATTTTCAACATCAGTTGCTTTACTTTTTAGTGTTTTCTGATGCATCCATTTCTTCCTCTCTAGACTTGACACGAGCCGTCAACGCCCTCCCACGCAACATGACTTCTCAGATGTTCAATGCCATTGCCGCAGTCACAGGCCAGGGGCAGAACCCCAACACCACCCCTGCACAGTGGGGCTCCAGCCAGTACGGCTACGGTGGAAGCACAGGAGGAGGAGGAGGAGGAAGCTCCTCTGCTTATCATGTAAGAGTGGCTTTAAATGCTGAGAACTACTGTGGAAGGAAGGTGGTTGTTTTTCAGATACTGGCAGCTCCTAACCAAATGACCATGTATTAATAGTTAGTCTTTATGGGCTGTAGGTGTCAGCTTGAGATGATACCAAATAGAGATACTTGAGCTTCTGTGATAATGATCAGTGTTTCCTCTAGGATTTCTTTAGCAGCGGCGGCAGGCTCTCAGGGAGCCTTTGCAGCGTAAACAAATGACACTTGACTGCTGATTTTACGTGTACAACATATTTATTGAATGGCCAGTTGAAAATAGCTTTTTAAAGGCTGAATGTAAAAATTAATTCACGTTAGCGACACTGGGTTGGCACCGGGCCCAGTTATCTTAAGCTACCGATATGTTACGTAACGTTAGCTGGGCATGAATATTTTGCGAGTGTGTGTTTAACTTGTAAAATCTATTACGAGTTGTCTTAAGCTAATAACTTTTCTCCGGTAAGTCACTGCCCTATGTTCCAAGACGACACTGCAACTGAGATGTTACTTTCATGAGATGACAGTTGTACCAGCAGAATATATTCAGTATGTTGAGTAACTCATTGAGCTGCTTTCATTGCAACACTTCCTTCTCTGCAGGTGTTTGCGACACCCCAGCAGCCCATAGCGACACCCATGATGACGCCCAGCTACTCCTACACCACACCGAGCCAGCAGGCCCTGGGCACGCCACAGTACCCCGGCTCCACCCCCCAGTCCTCACACTCTCACACCCACGCCCACCCACATGGAGGCCATGTGTCACACCACGGCCATCACGGCCATCACAGCAGCCACCACGGCCACTCATCCAGCACGCCGTCCTCCTCCACTTCATCCCGAGGACGGACGCCTCAGCAACAGCCAAAGTAAGTTCGGGAAGGACATGCGTATTTCCTGGAAATCTGTGCTTGTTTATGAAGTCAGTTTACCAAAGTTACACAAAGGTCAATACACACTACACCCCGGCATCCCTAGCAACACCCCCAAACCAGTTTAGTTTCATCCATTTATTCCATTGGCCTGCAGTGCTCTATAATACAGCAGAGAGTAAAAAAATGAAGAAAAAAAAATGGCACAATCTGATGGAAAGTAGTAAAAATTGCAATTTTGAAGCCAAGACTTCTGAACGAACACATGATAACATAGAATACACGATTTTATGCTATAACACCAGGGGGATCCAAAATACCAGTTTGGGGACAATTTTGTCCTTAAGTGTAACTTTTTTGTACACAGGGTGTTGTTGATTTATTATGGGAGCTGAGGGGGAAAAAATACCCCCAAAATATATGCTTTTGCCCAATTTTAGGCTGTATGCATTAACCAAACCAAAATTATCAAAACAAATCTGACATGAAAAGGGCAATTATGTCCGTATGATCACATAAGGGTTCAGTTAAGTTAGTGATTACACCTTCATAGTCCCGACTACTTGTATTGTGTTTAAACAAACATCTCCAACTCCATCTCAAACGCCTATTTAGCAGTATGCAACTCACAAATTCATTTATTTCGTAAAAAGTTGCCGTTTTTCTGCCACTAGGTGGTGCTAAACCTGCAATCTGGTTTCCTTTATGCACTGTTGTATTAAACACCTCCCCATCCGTTCCCTCGCAGGCCAAGCGGCAGCAACGCCTCTGCAGTGGACTGGGGCAAGATCGCCGAACAGTGGCTGAAGGATAAAGAAGCAGAGGGGCGGAAGAAAGCCCAGAGGATGACGCCTCGACCGTCACCCAGCCCCATGATCGAGAGCACACCCATGTCCATCGCCGGAGACGCCACACCCCTGCTGGACGAAATGGATCGATAGGACACGCAGGGGGGCGTTGCCACACCCCCCCTACCCAACTTCATCCTTTATACTACTTCTTCATTTGGATAACCCTTTACCCTTTTATTTTCCTGCAACCCATCAGCCCCCTTCATCCAGCTGACCGCTAGCTGAGGCCCATTCCATCCTGCCGACTGTCCTTTCATACGTTTTCTTCACCTCCTGATATTGTGACTGCAGTAATCAGTCTGATATCATGACTCATCTCAGCTCCTTCCTTTCTCTTACCCTTGTGTCTGCCCATCCCACACCAAATGTTTTATATCCTCACCTCCAGCCGATGTGCTCTGGCTGCATAGTATTTTGTATAGTCAGAATAACACTGTATATGTCATGCAGAAAGTCAGTGCAACTAAAAAAGAAAAAAAAAACTCGAAGTATCCGACAGCAGTTACAGATACGTAGGATATGGACCTACACAGACACTGACAGGCAAGCTGTCGTTCTATCTTTATTTTGGCGATTGATTTTAGTTTGATCCAGGAATGAGTTTGACGAAGGGGAATCTGTTATGGTTGGTGGAGTTTTGCAAGCAGTTGCCAAAAGAGCGCTTTGCCAAGCCAATTAGGAAGCAGAATTTTTTGTACGGAGTGCGTCAGAATGAATAAAGACTGGTTTTTTTTCTGTTTGAAGCTTAAGACTCTGCTCTTCGCATCTGTCAAAGCAAACACATCAGTAACTGTACAGACACACACACACACGGTGAGAGAGCGGCATCTCTGAGTTACTGCTAATTGTCTCTACCACATGCTGTAATATGATCAGCTGACTGTATTTTGGCTCCTGTAGATAGCCTCTAATGTATTGTTGACTCTGCGCCCTGTACTGTGTGGACATTAATGTGCCACATTAGAAACAGTGGGTGTTCTTAAGGACTTTGTGAGCATTTATGTGAGGCAGCGCAGAACAAGCAAGTTCACATTTTGAAGCTGTTGATTTCAGTAAGAATATGTGGAAACCGGCAGATTTTTGACAACTTACTTGGCTCTGTCAAGCAAACATCAGCGACAGTCAGAGGATCATTTTTTTGTTTACTCAATGTTGAATTTCTTGTATCTTAAATGTTTGCAATTCAGTGATTATTTCACTTATGTTTGCCACCTTGTAGGATGTGATCCCTTACGCCGCTGCTGTAATTCAGTCTGAGGCAGTATCACTTTTCCCACTGAATATCAGCAAATAAGATTTTTCACAGCTGCAACAGTAAAATTATGTTTCAGTGAATGAGCTCAAGTTTTCTAACACGATCAGCAGAAGATACTATCAAACTGACTTCCCACTGTTTATATTCCTGACTCTGTATAATACTCTGAACTGCACGCAGGTATTTCAGTGAATAAATATAATAAAAAACACATTTTGTGATCGTCGTGTGGCAGTTTGAGGCCACTCTGCTTCTTTCCTGACTTGTGCATTTAGTTTTTATTTTGCTGCGTCTCTGTGCCACAGTACAAATAAGCAGCACTGGTGTTTAATGGTGTGCTTTATTTTGCAGAGTGCAAAGTATCATGGTCCCATAATATGCATATCGTTTAAAATAATTATGATTTTTGAGGAAGCATACTGGGTTTTCCATCTTGCCAGATTTTTGCATCTGTCTCAGCGAGGCTGTGATTGGTTGTCAGCAGTACTTGGTGATAGAGGAGAGATGATATCTCTGGCTCTGCTGATGACCTTTTCTACCAGTGATCCCTTTAATAAAAGTGTTCATAGTAAACTCTGTGTCGTGCTCGTGTTTATTTGATAAACCAGCTGCAGTCTGGGCGTATGGTGTACATGTAAATGCGTCAGTGGGTTTGCATTCCTGATTTTCTTCATGGTTGAAATGCGATTAGCTTGGAACAGAATGTGAAGAATTCTCACTAGTCTTTATAGTTCAACAGAGTTAAGACACACTGCAGTGTTTGAACCAGTTTATTCACATATCATGGTCTGAGCCATAATAAAAGCACTGTCACTTCAGAAAATAAACAGCTCTTTACATTTTGCACACTTTATAGTCTTGTGACTAGATAGATATAATGAGAATTTACTTTTCCCCATCAGTCCATACTCTGTAAACCTTAGTGACAAAGTAGAAATATGTTTTTAGACATTCTTGCCAATTTATTATAAATCAAATCAATTGTGGTTGGATGCTTTAATCGTCCTTGTGGTGTGTCTGGAACTTGATAGGAGTCCACTTGTGGTAAACTGAACTGATTAGATGAACACTGAACCAAAATATAAACACAGCTTGCAATCTAGGTGCAAATCTCATCTCTATTTGGATGATGTTCATTTTGTCGTTGACTATCATAGGATAACGTTATTTCTTTTACACCGACAAATCAAAGTACAGATGGTTTTACCTTAGCTGACATGTTTCAACTGCAACTGCAGTCTTCTTCAGAGCGTCATCTGACGTGTGCTGACGTGTCCTTTTTATCAGGTGACCAGTCTGACTGATCTGTCAGAATGTCAGATAGGCCACGCCCCCCGCCGTCCGGTGGTCTCTGGAGGATGGAGTCCCAGGTATTAGAGGGTGTAGTCCCCCCTCGTCCCGGTTCATGGAGCAGCTCGCCCACTTCCTGATCTCGATGGCCTCCTTGATCCATCGTTTATGCTTGTTGGTCTCCGATGTTACAATCCTCCCCCTGTCCCAGTCCATGATATGATTATTTCTTTTGCAGTGATCCGTGATGGCTGATTTTTTGTTTTCTTGTTCGGCTTTTTCTTTTTGTGTTCTTGTGAGTCGTCCGATTGTTTCCTTTTCGCATTCTGTCTGGTGTTCTTTTCGTCTTGTGTTGAATGATCCGCCTGTTTCTCCAATGTATGTTTTCTCGCAAGATTTGCACGGAATCTCGTATATGATGTTGCATTTCTTGCCCGGTTCTATTTTGTCTTTGGGATGGACTAATAGCTGTCGGAGTTTTGTATGTGGTTTTACTGCTGTATTGATGTTGTGTTTTTTCATTATGCGCTGTATGGGTTCTGTTGGAGACCAACAAGCATAAACGATGGATCAAGGAGGCCATCGAGATCAGGAAGCGGGCGAGCTGCTCCATGAACCGGGACGAGGGGGACTACACCCTCTAATACCTGGGACTCCATCCTCCAGAGAGCACCGGACGGCGGGGGGCGTGGCCTATCTGACAGATTCTGACAGATCTGTCAGACCGGTCACATGATAAAAAGGACACGTCATCACACGTCAGATGACGCTCTGAAGAAGACTGCAGTTGCAGTTGAAGCATGTCAGCTAAGGTAAAACCATCTGTACTTTGATTTGTCGGTGTAAAAGAAATAACGTTATCCTAAATCTCATCTCTGTTTTTCTGCTCAGAAACAGAATCAATTTAGCCAATTGTGCACAAAAAGATTTTGAGGACAATGATCAGACAGTGTGACCAGTACACTGACACTTCTTTGAGCAGTGACTGTAAAAGGTCCTCTTAAATTGCAACTTCATTCAAATGACTCGATGCTACAGATGACAAGAGAAAGCTGAGAACAGGTTGTTGGCCTGCTGGTTGCTATCATATCATTTAGGACCATAGCCAGATACTTGAATGTCCACAACTCCATCATTTGTTCTCCAAAATAATAATAATTAAAAACAGGTATTCCCTAATGTTAGAGAAAGGATAAAATGTTGTAAAACATTACATGCAGGATTTTCATTTTTGTTCATTGTAGTTGAGAAAAGGCACCCTTTTATAAGATTCTACAATTTACACGTCAGAACAAACACTCTGTAGACCATCAAGATAAAACTGGTGAGGTATAGATAAGAGTAAGTAAAATTATTTGTGTAGCTTTGAGTGTGTATCTTTTATGACAATGTTGATAGACGTCACCCCTCTGATAGGCACGACAACTTACATTAAGTTTGTTAAACAGTGTTTAAAGGACTGAGAGAAGAATGAATCAAAACCACAACTCCAAACACTATTCCAATAAACACCAGGCACCGCTACATCTGCTAATACCACCCCTACAGTGAAGCATGGTGGTGGTAGCATCATGCCTGGAGGTTGTTGCTCAGCAGTAGCTTTAGGGACTAGCCAGAACTGATGGAGGGTTGAATACAAAATCTAGTCCAAATTGTGGGGATTCTTCAAAATAGCCACCCTTTGCTTTGCACACTCTTGGCATTCTCTGGATGAGCTTCATGAGGTAATCAACTTAAATGGTTTTCCAACAGTCTTAAAGGAGTTCCCAGAGATGCTGAACACTTGTTAGCCCTTTTGCCTTTACTCTGTGGTCCATCTCATCCCAAAGTGAGAGAATGCCAAGCGTGTGCAAAGCAGTAATCAAAGCAAAAGGTGGCTATTTTGAAGAATCTAAAACATAAAACATGTTTTTACTTTTTTCCTACATAATTCCATATGTGTTCATTCATAGTTTTGGTGCCTTTGGTGAGAATGTTATAAATAGTCAAGACAATAAAGAAAAACCATTCAACAAGAAGGTGTATACATTTTTGACTGGTAATGTATGCAGGCATTTAAAGAAACAAACTTCTTCATCCTCTCTGGGTGGCTGAGGAAATGAATTGGCCGCGGAAGCAACTCACTGCTTGTTTCCACCCCTGCAAACAATCCCTCCATTTTCAAGATCATGAGAACCCTCATGTCAGAGCAGAGAGATGCGCTATGGGTATGACTGCAGTCATTGAAGCCGTATGCATCAAATTAGCAGCACAGAGCCACATGACTGGAGGTCAGGGAAGTAAATGAAAAAAAAATGCAGTATTTCTGGTACCGACATTTATTCCATGACAGGAGAAAAATGTTGCTTCAGACAGACGGACATGTTCAGAAGGCAAGTGGAGTTTACGAAAAAAAAATAATGGAGAATAATCATCCTTTGATAAATGTTCATTCAACCAAGCATATCACAAAGCCTTATTTGTCAGCAGGAAACATTCCTGAGAGGACACTATTTGGGTCATTCTGCTGACAGATTTGTTTACAGACTCAACTTAGAATTCATCATGTCAGCTTGGCTTATAACTAATTTCTTCTCAGGCCATTTGAGAACATTGAAAATACAACATAATTTAGCTGGCAGTGCTTTTAGAGGGTCTGGTTGTGATATCTACACTGAACCGCTGAGTCCATTTTTCAATTAAGTTTTCCTGTTGAGTCACTTTGTGTTGCTGTGTCGTCGATGCAGAATGTCCACGCAGTCGTTTGTTCAGTCTCAGCAGCACTGTGGGGTCCTCTTGCGTCTGCGATGGCCGTCTGTGTTGTCAGTAATTCCTGTGCAATATGAATAAAAATAAAAGACTTTTAATGTTTTTGGTGCTCATTATGAGCTGCATATTTCATACTGTCAACAAATTCCATCAAAAGACCAAAACTGACAATGAACTGATCTCATAAACAGTGCTGTTAAAAAATTGTTGATATTAACACAAAAATGAACCACACCACTGTTCCACACCGGTGCACTGTGTTAACATCCAATCATGCTCTGTGGTTTTGTCTAAAAGTGCTAAGCAGACTTATTTCATTCTGATTTTGTATCAAAATGTCAAGAGAAAAAGAACTACATGACTTTGAAAGAGGCTTCATTGTTGGGGCACAGATGGCAGGAGCTTCAGTCGCACAAACTGCTCAACTAGCCGCGTTCAAATAGGAACAATGATTAAAGAAACATCAGCATTTGGCTCTGTAAGAAAGACATCAATAAAGAGGTTGGAGAGGTTGGACATTGTGGTGGAAAGCACACATTTGATGACTGTGACGCTCATGCAACAGAAAGAGCAATTCTTCCTCTTGTGACTGAGAATGTCAGGACATGACATGAACAGAACATGAAGAGGGAAATTATAGCTGGGCTGCAGAGACACCTTGATGCAAAGAAAAAAACACATTCAGTATCGCCAAAACCGTAATCACTGCTTTACAGAGATGGCAAAAGAAGAGAGATGGTCAGATGAGGTCTGTTATACAGTGTGGGGTATTTTGGTACCGTGGTTCAGGACCACTTGTCCCCACAAATGGGAAGGATTACTGCAAATCAATACAAAGCTGTTCCGACCGGATCATTGTGTGAGACAGCGCTCTATACCACCATCATCAAAACACTAAATGAAGGAACCTCAGGGCTGCAAAAGTTGAATCACAGGGACCAAAAAGAATGGAAATCTGTTTGTTTTTCTTACTATTGCCTACTTCTTTGGACATACTGGAGGCTTTGCAACCCCCCTCAAGTAAAAATCTGTTTTCTTTACCTTCTGCAGATGTCGATATGGTGTTGTTTTTATATGCTAGCAGACACCTCATGCATGAAATTAGCAGTCAAAGCCATGGCTGAGGACTGCTGTGTACCGACAAGTACTTCTGGATTATTACAACTTGCCATAGTGTAGTATAAAGTGATTTGAGCAGAGTTGAAGGTGAGCTGGTGTGCACAGCTGCAGCGAGTAATGAGAGGCGGTGGCCTACACAGAATGGAGACAAAATTTGAAGCTGAGGTTCAGGAGCAGGACCACACCTCAATCACCCTCTTCCTGTTGTACCCCTATATATACCACTCTGCCCTTTCCACTTGTTGGTTCTTGCTTCTCGTACCCCACTAACCCACATTTAGTTCTGCCTCCTTTTCCTGCCTCCTCCTTTTCCTCGGGGATCCAGGAGCCACTGCTGATCTCCGAATAAGCTTTTCCCCCACACTGCATCAGCTCAGCTCAGTCATCACCAACATAATGATCCTTTGCATCCAATAAACAATCGAGCTTCAGACCAGTGGTGCGGTCCTGGCTAGTGAGACCTGTACATTCTACAAGAAGCAACCATGTAGAGTTCCTTCTAAGCCATGTTAAAGCAGGATGGGATTATTTTCAGGGACACTTTTCTGAAATACATAATTTTGATGGACAGAGATGAGTTTTTAGGGGTTTAAAAGTGACCTGAAAGGAACTTTAATTATTCAGGCCTTTATAAATCTGTCAAATCAAAGAGTCTGGGAGGATAAATCACTTTTTGATGAAACTGCTCACAATTCATTATCCATGATGTGAGGTCACATTGGACTTTGCTTGAGGCGTCCTGAGCTTTCCACCACTAGTAGTACTATCGCACAGTGTTGCACACATGCTGGTGTGCACATGAGGAAACATGTGATTTGATGCGCATTCCTACTGCTGGTGTCACGCTGCTTCACTGACAGTTCAGGGCAGCAAGGCAGGGAAGAAGAATTCAAATCAATTTGGAAATGTTATGAAGAAATGTGGTGAAGAAAACCTGTCTAGGAAAGGACGCATTTGACATTTGATAGTTAATGTAAACAGGGCACCTATAACTTTTTAGTGTGGGGGAAGGAAAAGGCTGACAACCACATAGTAGCAGACCGTCTTGGGAGCGAACCGACTCACTGATTATGTCCCCAACGTGCCTCGACCCACTTCTCTCCAGCTCAGACAAAACGTTGGCCTCAAAAGTTAAAGAAGCCACACGGAAGAAGAACTCCCTGACACCATCTCCTGTAACGACCAAGAGACAGAGAGCAGAGTTTAGTGAGGCAAACAGAGGATTAAAGAGGAAAAAAGAAAAGCATGTAGTGTTGATGACTGTGTGTTTGTCTCCCACCTGACTTTGCAGACACGGCCCAGTACTCTGCTTTGATTTCCTCAGAGAGTCGGATGGCTTCCTGCTCGATCTGAGACAACTGATCAGGAGACTGAGGGAGAAACACAGAGGGAGAGAGATGAGGGCGTCTGTAGAATTAATCTAACTCTAATCTAAAAGTAAAAAGTTTAAGTTTGATTGATGAACGACTCATTCATTAATCAATTAGTCGATCAGCAGAATACTCATCAGCAGCTTTTTTTATTAATTGATCCCCAAAAGTGGAACATTTGATGGTTCCAGGTCCTCAAATGTCAGAAATTTCTGCTTTTTTTATGACAGCAAGTTGAATATTTTGGATTCTGAATGGTTGGAAATCTGATGGAAATGGTGATATTATGAGAGGTTACACTATTTTATTACGTTCCATTGATTAAAAAAAAAAAATCAAAAATCATTTATTCAATGTTAGGAAAGTTCTCTGTAGCCCTAAAGATGCTATCAAGAAAAGTTCACCGCATTTTTAATAAAAACAAAAATCTAATTAAATGAAATGTTTTTAATTTCTGCTAAAATCACTCCAGGGTGTTTAGATTGTCAATTTAAGCAGTTTATTGAACTTCCCAGCCTAAACTTTTTTCTTTTTTAAAATCAATTAATTATATAGAAAAATCCTAAATATTACTGTCCCTATTGTCCCTATCCATCAACTAATCAAGCCATTAACTGAACATGTCAGCTTTGGTTGCCTTTAAAGTCATTTTTCATAAACTTCACCCACGCTGAGGTCCTTCTTGGTGCCGACCAGGAACAGTAAAACACTGGATGGGTCATTTTCCTTCATTGCATCCTCCAGCCATTGCCTGGACACACACATACAGAGTTAAATGACTTTTAATAGAACTTTAATGGAACCATTATCACAGTCTAATGGGATATTCTTTACCTGGCATGTGCTAATGAGTTCACACTGCTGAGGTCAAACACAACTATTATGGCTGGAGAAACATAAAGAGATTAACGGTTTAAACAGAAGTTCAAAATGAAAATGAACCGTTTTATTAATAATACAGTGGGGATATCGTGCTAATGTCACCTTGTGCTCCTCTATAGTAGGTGGAAGCGATGCACTTGAACCTCTCCTGACCTGCTGTATCCCACCTGAAACAGATCAGACGCAGCTTTAACTGTTGTCTTTGCGATATTTGGTGGAGTTGAAGGGAAGAAGGGAAGAAAAGGTGCTTATTTAACCCTCCTGCCGTCCTGCGGGTCAAACTGACCCGTTTTAAAGCTTCAAAATGTGGGGAAAAATATATTTTCACAGTGAAAACTTTCACATTTTCAACATTTTGGGGAATTTTGTGAACATTTTTCGGTGGAAAAAAAGGGATGTTAAAAAATATATGTTTATTTAAGAACGTTCAGAAAAAAACCAACCAAAATCCAGCGAAATTCGTTGGATTTTTGTTGATTTTTTTCTGAACATTCTTAAAGAAAATATTAGAAGTTTTACTGATATATATATAGAATCACTTTAGATATTTTTAGGAATTTTTTGGGAAGATTTTTATTCATTTTTTGAAAAGATTTACTTTTTTTTTAGTTTTTAAATTTTTATTTCATGCCAAATTTGAGGATTTAAAAAAAAAGAATTTAAGCGAAACTTTTAAAGAATTTTCTTTCTGAAGATTTTGCAAATTTTTATGAATTTGGGGAAACTTTTTGCTGAATTTTTGATTTTTTTCAGACAAAGGAACGACATTTTTTGCTGCCTGTAAATGAGGATAACAGGAGGGTTAAACAAGTTAAAATGCATAATTATCAACTTTATTTGAACAAGACTAAGATTTTACAGAGGGACACACTGTGCAGGATATTACCAAACATTACAGTAAATCTATATGCACGACCAGAGCCAACATTATAAAGGAAAAAAACTTGTATTTGAAGTCCCACTGAACAGTCTGAGCATCACGCTTATCAGATTATCTGGAAGATGCTCAGCCACACAAATATCTATTCATGAGATTTCATTTAAACACTGTTTTAACTTCATCATGATGTTTTCAGCTGTAGGATGGTTCAGATTAAACAACTTTGTCTTTATCCTGATTATCAGTTAATGCAGTAAGTCTATAAACTGGGGTTTTCTCTGTGTTTTAGTGAAATACTTACAGCTGTAAACTGAAGGGAACTCCAAGCACCTCGAAATGCTCCATCTCAAAATCCACCCCGATGGTCGCTTTGTAGTTCTTATCAAACGCACCCCTACAGAACCTGAGAGGAACCAGGGAAAGGTGACAAAAAGACAAAAGAATGTTTTTCTTACTGCAAAGAACAATCTTTCATTACATAGAGATATATTCTCTTTGAAATAAAATCAATTAATCTTTTTGACAATAACTAATAAATTACTTTAAACTTGCCTAATCAATAATACACTAAATACTTGCAGGAAAAAATACAATTTTTGTAGTATAACATTTATAATATCATCAGTTTTCACCCTGAATGACATTAAGTTTTACTGAACATAAAAACTGGCTTCTTATCTTATCTTATCTTATCTTATCTTATCTTATCTTATCTTATCTTATCTTATCTTATCTTATCTTATCTTATCTTATCTTATCTTGTCTTATCTTATCTTATCTTGTTATCAGAAAGTAAACGCAGTTAAACCCTTAATTAGCAGAAACGTGGCTCCATGTGCCACTAAAGGCAATGCGCTGTCAGGCTTTTTTAAGCTCTTTATTTGAGAATTTGGAATTTTGGAAAAGTTACTGAATATTGGATATTTAACTGAAAATCTGTGTTTCTGTTTTTGCACAGAGGTTTGTAATCCTGCCTCCAAAAATATGAGATCAAAACAGAATTTAACTAACTCATGGCATCTAAAATTCTATCTGTTATTCATTTACGTAAGGATTTTGTTGAAAGAAAATGATTTTTACCGCAACTGTAACCCAGTTTAGCTTCAACCACGTTTTTTTGGAACAAAGTTTGAATTAAACCCAAGTTGATACAAACACAAGTTTAAAACATTTTTCATTTTATAAACTTACGTTCTCTAATTAAAGGTAGGGTAAGCAGGAACAGCAGATTGTAATTCAAGTACACCCGGTCCGTGGTTTACAATGTCCTCGACCTACGGCGTTTCGTGGTTATAAATTTATTAAGAAAGTCTTGTTCCATCATTCTGGCGTTTGTGACATTCAAACTAATTTCACGCGGGAGCTTGTTGGTGAGCAGAGCGAAAGAATACGTCACACGGTGTTATATGAGGAAGACGGCTTTGTTTACATTCAGCGGTTGTATGCCACATTGGATTGTGCTATATTCTTTGTGTTGTTTTTTTAAAAAAGCTTTTTGCCCTTCATTATGGCTCCCAAGCATAAGTCAGACTCTTCTGATGGCAGTGCTTCGTAGAAAAGGAAAGCCATCTTTGTTAGCGTAGGTGAGTGACATCAGCACTTAAACACAGTGTGTGAGTTCCGGCTTACGGTGAAAATCACATTATGTTGCATCGTAGGAACAGAATTCCGACATAAGTACAGGATGCCCTGTAATCTTAGAAAATATATCTGGTTCCAGGGGATTTTATTCAGTCACAGATCTTTTCAGCCCAGATCAGGTGAGATAATAGTGAATAATCAAAGCATCAAAGGCAGTGGAGGCTGAAGGTTAACCAGAGGATTCTACCTCTGAAGAGTTCAGCTCCTGTGTGAAGCCAAATGTCAGCTGCCTTTTAACTTGACTATTTTTAGCACCTTTGAAGCCCATGTTCACTGTATGTCTGTTCACATCAAGAATTTTGATCGTTAAATTCTGGGCTTTTTAGGCTTTTTCCGATTCCTGCCTACCTCAGCTTTAAGCTAATTACTCATAATCTGCCTCTTACCTGCTGATCAGACACGTTTTGCCCACAGCAACATCACCCACTACGATGACTTTAGCGATATTAAAGCTGCAAACACAAAGCCAACACTGTCAGCAGTCGCTCATGACTCCATACTGACAGATTAAAATACAAAGCAACATCATCAATAACAATAACTCCTTTAAGTTTATACCTCATGAGTTTTGTTAAACATTTCTACTCTTATTAGGGTGAACTGTGAATAAAGCAGTCTTTCTCGTGATCATGTTTGCATTTTTGAGGCATTTTGAACCTCGTGAAAATGATGAGTTTTGACATTTATTCACACCATACCAAAGCACAGCACAGTTTATTGCTAATGTTGCATCATTACTTCAGTCTCTCAGAGTATAAGGCTTCCTTTTTGCATTCCAGATTCCAGATATTTTTATTGAGTAATAATCAAATTATACATTTTAAACTGTTTTGTGTTTGTGTGTGAAACTCAAGATTGAATGCATGAATTTAAAACAAATATATCATGCAATTGATTTTATTTAATGACATTATACTGTTATTTTATGCACTTTAAACAAATAATCTTTGAAAAGTCAGTCTTGATGTCTAACAAAGATTTGTTGCTAAAACCTGATGTTATTTATTCATCTGAGACTCTACTGTGGTCTAAAAATGATTAACACACATCTATGAGTAACTCTAATACATGAAATGTTGCTTTGTTATGACTTGGCATTGAGTCAACACTAGATTCAATGTAATGCTGCTGCTTAATCCAACACTAAATCTAGTCACTAACAAATGCACAATTTATTTCTGTTTGAGTAGCATTCATTATCCCCAGCTGGTTTATGCTTTTCTCACAGAGGGCATGTCACAGTACAAAAAGCTTTTAAAATAATGACATTAAATATCATTAACTACATTCTTGATGGCAATTGAACAGAACCACCAAGAACAACCAGGCTTTTCCAACACTGTAAAAAAAATCTGAAATTTTCCCAAATATTTCATTGATTATTTCCACATTTTTAAAATCCCCGAAAAATATCAGTAACAAAAGAAGAATATGAAATTACATCTTAATGTAAAATAGCATTAAAAAACATACTAAGTGATGTGTAAAAACTCATATTATACCTGACATGACCTAAAAGTGATGAAAAAACATTTTAATTATAATTATATATCTTCAGTAAGCATTGGCTTGACATTAAACATCCGGGAAATACACAAGAGTTTTATATATTTTAAAAAAGTTAAATGTAAATATTCAAACAGTAGTGAAACTGAATTACTAGTTAGCATTTGTACAAGATATATTTTTTTTTACATAGTTATATGATAAAATGCAACTAATATTGATATTTTCTGCAATATTAAGCCAAAATATTTGTATTATATCATTATCCAATCAAATTTAAAGGTGATGTTATTGTTTTTATACATGTAAATGTCCTTCATTGGACATTAAAAAGCCAAAAAGTACATATTATGTAACATTATTGCAAGAAATTGCATTTTAATTATGGAACATTAATGTTTTTATTGGGATATTTTTCATTATTTTACAGTTCTTTATGGAACCCCTCCTCCTGGAATATTACAGTTTTTTATATGAATATTTGGCATGAAAAAAGAACTAATTTGCTGAGATTTGCATGATGAGTAAACAGACAGAGGTGTCAGTTTAGCTTCTTTTTCGTGCGATTCGTTAAAGCATGACGAGCCTCATATGTAAATCTGTCACCTGATTAACGCATTCGGACGTGGTGAGTTTGATAAACGGCCGTCAGCTGACACAGCAGACATAGCGTGACTTAAAGGATGCTACCAGAACTAATTCACTTCGTCTGAGCACACGGCGTCTCAGCAGCAAACCGTCTGCGATCCCACCTGACTGTGGCCGTCCTCTGGAACTGGCACATGGCCTTCACCTGTGGGTGGAAGCCGTCTTTGGTGTGCAGCGCTGCATTTGGACTGAAACACTGGGAAGAAAGGTGCAAGAAGGAGCAATCAAGAAAAAGAAAAAAGCACATTGGACAATATATATCTTTTTCTATTCTGGTGGATAAACTAATCTTAGAAAAATGCAGGATGTAGTTTAATTTGGGGTAAAGGTTCCTCAGCTCACAGGGACATTTTACAAATTAGAAGCCGTCCACTTGTTGGACTGAAACTAAATAACCTCATCATCAGCACTAATTCTGTTAGTTGTAACTGCATTACAGAGCGTGTGTGTGTGTGTGTGTGTGTGTGTGTGTGTGTGTGTGTGTGTGTGTGTGTGTGTGTGTGTGTGTGTGTGTGTGTGTGTGTGTGTGTGTGTGTGTGTGTTTCCTAACCTGTGGGAGCTGAGTAATGACTCGGTCCTTCTTCACTGGTGGCAACATGCTGCTGCAGTTGATCGATGCACACACACATGCACAGACAAACAGCTTCACAGCACCACAGCAAACACACTCCTCGCTCACTTCAAGACGTCACACAGCTTCTTTTGTTCTGTTTTTTTCTCTCAACACTCATTCCACAACATCGGGAAAGACACAGTTAATGTCTTCCCTGCTTGCCTGAAATAGAATAAAATGTCCAAAAAGGGGAAATGTTAGCCTCAGTACAAGCAGAGAGTACAGTTAATCAGACAACATAATCAAATTAAATCTGGTTTATTTATGTAGCTCATTTCAAAGTAACCTGAGTTGACCAAATGCTGTACACATTATTAGACTGTCAGGAAGAAAAATGTTAAATTAAAAAATAAGACAGGATGTAGACTTGTAATATCTATGTGTAAAACAATTATTAAATGTTAAAAAATAAGAAAAAACAGGACAAAACAGGATAACAACTGTAAGATTACATTTCAAAATAAAATAAATGTAGAATACTAAAAGATTAAGACCATTAAGAGCAACCAAAATCATTTAAAACATGTACAACTTGAGATTTGTCCTAAAAACGTTAATGGCAGAGAGACATTATATAGAAACAAGAAGGCTATCATACAGGTTTGGATAATGTGTCGACTAAACAGCCTTGCAGAATGTACACCGCTATTCTGTGGACTCAGTTAGGTTAGATAGAATAAAAGTATTGTCAACCCAAAAAGTTAGATTTCGCACCGGCCAGTTCATAGGTCAGAGATTATGGATGGAACCTCTTAAGAGCTGGAAAAATTTGGTGTAGAGAGAGAGAGAGAAAAAGAGTAAATACAAAAGAGTTGGATCAAGTTTAACAACTTCACCTGAATCTGATGAAAGAAGTGGATCTGAAGCTATGATATCCAAAGTTTGCCAGTGAAACAAATCCAGAACAAAATGACGCTCACAGTGATGAAGTTCTCAGTCTTTGCTCCACACAGACAGCAGACACACAAACTGGTAATTAATAGACGCTGAAATTAAAGACAAGCAGTAGGTTTCCTGTCGAAGAGCACCATCCTGAGGCCACAGGCTGTTCTCACTCACTGATTACTAAAATATTCATATAATAAATCGTGGCTAAATTACATTTTTTATACTGTACTCATCTTTTGTCTTTTTTTTAGCTGTTTTAGTCAATCATTTTTATTTTATTCTATAAATCTGCCCTTTATTCTTTGGAATAATTAGAATCATTTAGGTTTTATTGGAAGTTTTGTTTTATTTCTTTTTGTCTGTTTTACATTTCCCTCTAAGTATGTCTGTGTAGATTCTCAGTCATCCAGGTCATGGTAATCACAGGAGCTTCAGTAGAAATCAACTGGACTTCTCGCTCAGATTCTGGAAGTTCCACCTTCATTGATGAGACTTTTTCAGTTCTAACAGTTCTAACATGCTCCAATCTGCCTGAAATTTTACATGTGTGATCAGTGTCCAGCCCTGACGACATCCATGTGGTTATGTATATTGACAGTCATAGCGCCACCTTGTGGTAGCAGGAAATAGACATTTTTTTACACTTTGATGTACTATTCTTAGCAGGTTGATCAGATTCACCTCAAATGTGGTGACATAAGCCAGAACACATTGATGATGATTCCCAGAGAAAATGGTGACTCGTCGTCAAGGGGCGTGTCTGTGGCGACGCGGCGAATTTCGATTTCTCGCCATGAAAATTGAATTATTAATATCTCAGCTGGAAATGATCCAATCCGGACCAAACTTGATGTGATGGACACCAGTCCGGTTCTGAACACATCCACATTCATAAATTTAGAAATACTCATAGTGCCACCTCTTGGCAACAGGAAGAAATTGTCATTGCATTTGCATGTACCATTGCCTGAAACTTTGTCATATCATCCTGAAAATTGGTCAGCTCAGTGTTCCCCCCTTGACAATGCCACAGTGTGAAGATTTTGACAATTGATGAAATTCTGTTGCCGTGGCAATGCAATGTTGCCGTGACAGACAAAATACTTTTTGACAGGTTAGGAACGCTCATATGCTCGCCAAAATATCTACACACATCAGGACTGCTGAAATATTTGATATTTTAGACGAATTGCACATGATTGTTGCAAAATGGCTCCATAGCGCCACCTGGAAAATTTCAAATATTTACTACGGGCCGTATGTGTGACCTACAGTTCTGAAACTTGGTAGGCATATGTAACTCGTCAAGACGCACAAAAATGTAATTGACACCCATGCCCAAAACCCAACAGGAAGTCGGCCATTTTGAATTATATGTCATATGTTTTGACGATTATGGGTCATTTTTAGACATTTTCAAAAGCTATAAACTCAAACAGGGTACCACTGAGAGAGCTGAAATTTGGCCAGGATGTACTCCAGGCATGGATGATCAAAAGTTATCAAAATGCTCCACAAAAGTCTGAGGGCGTGGAAATGGCGAGCCACGGAATGCGGCCATTTTGAAATATGATTCATATTTTGTCATTTTTGGACATTTTCAAAAATTATTAACTCAAACAGCGTAACGCTGAGAGAGCTCAAACTTGGTCAGGATGTACGCCAGTCATGGGTGATCAAATGTTAACAAAACGCTCCACAACAGTCTGAGGGCATGGCCATGGTGACCACCAGAATTCGGCCATTTTGGATGTCTCGCCATGAAATAGGAAGTGCTGTCTAACTAGCCTGGACATGCATCAATCTGCCCCAAACTTTACATGTGTGATCAGGGTCCGACTCTAATCACATCCATAGGTCAATATACACTCACAGTAAGAGCGCCACCTGGCGGCCATTTTGAATGTCTCGCCATTAAACAGGAAGTGCTGTCTAATTAGCCTGTGCATGCTCCAATCTGCCTGAAATTTTACATGTATGATCAGAGTCCGGCCCTAATCACATCTTTGTGCCACTTGGCGGCCATTTTGGATTTCTCGCCATGAAACAGGAAGTGCTGTGTAACCAGCCTGTACATGTTCCAATCTGCCTGAAATTTTACATGTATGATCAGAGTCTGGCCCTAATCACATCTTTGCACCACCTGGCAGCCATTTTGGATTTCTCGCCATGAAACAGGAAGTGCTGTGTAAGTAGCCTGTACATGGTCCAATCTGCCTGAAACTTTACTCTCTCAGTTGCAGCGCCTCCTGGTGGATATGCGTGGGCCAGTCAGGCCGCTCGGATGCGAGGACCCGTCCAACGCTGCTTGCAGCTTTTATTGGTTTAGTGGTTGGAAGTCAATAAAACATTAGCGTCAGTCAAATTGAATGCGTCAGTGGATGGAAGTGGTGGTTGCCTTGTGCTGCTCTTCACTTCACTGCAGCTCCATGGCTCCATCTGCTGGACGGAAAGAAGTGCAGCAGCTGATGGCAGCTTCTTTGACCTCACGCTGCTGTCAGACCCCAGATTAGGGTTTATTTCAGATATATATAATAGAAAATAGTAATTAAAAAATAAGCTGATGTTGTATTTTTGCAGCAGTGAGTTTTACAGGGTTAAGAGCAACCAGTCAAAGGTTATTACTGAGGATTTTAAATAAAAACATTCAGGCAAACAGTTAACATCATAGGGTGCCTGACATGTTTGTTTTTTTTCCAGGTCGATACAGATTTTTTTTGTAATCAAGGAGATCAGTAACCAAGATTTGGAATCACTACACATTTGCAGAAAAAATAAAGTTTTTGAACAGCACATAAAGTTAAGTTAAAATTAAAATAATCACGAGTTGCAGCCTTTGCTTATTTATGTTTTACATGCTGAAGTTGTCCTTCAGTGTTTCACTGATCAGATTGTGCTGTGGGCAGGAACAAGATCAGAGGGAGGCAGCTGCAGCAGACCCAAAGTAGTTTCACATTCATTTATCTGATCAGATTTCAGGGGGCTTTTTTTTTTTTTTTTTTTTTTTTTTTTAAGAAATGGGACCAATAATTGAAAACATGCTAAATATCAGATGGGATCATTGGTGTCACAGGACATCTGCAGACACAGGTCAAAGATTACAAGGAGTTTATTTTACGAATGAAACTAAAACCAACACAGAAAGGATAACTAAACCAAGGTGAAAACAAAAAGGGGAAACCAGACTAATTGTAGGAGAAAGGTTCTGGTTTCAAAGTCTCTGGTCTGGCAGAGAGCGGAAGAATGAAGAACCGGGCCTTCGTGGATTAAGGTGATTGAGAACAGGTGAATCAACCCCCACACCTGTGAGAGAGATGGATGGATGGATGGATGGATGGATGGATGGATGGATGGATAGATAGGTAGGGAGGTCGATGGACCATAGATAGATGGATGGATAGGTAGATTCTGCAGTGGGGAAATTTTCAGTGTGGCAGTAGCAGATAGGAAAAAAAGTAAAAAGAAAAGCAGCACTCAGTGCACAGATATAAATAGATGCTTTCTCCTTAGAGAAGAAATAGAAATGCTTGTAAAAAAAAAAAACCCTGTGAAATTGCACATATTGACTTATTTACATTTTATTGCAGTTACTTCATGGGTGATCTGAACTACTGGGAGCAGGTTTGATTGAACACAGTCTGACTGCTGCAGGAAGGAAGGACCTCCTTCAAACATCGTGGGTGAAGCAGTCTGTCCCTGAAGGAGCTGCCGGTGATGGTCCTGTTTCCTGCAGGGGGTGGGAGATGTCCTCCATGATAGACAACAGCTTTGTCATCATCCTCCTGTCTACCACCAGCCCAGGACAGAGCTTGCTTTCTTAACCAGTTTCTTTAGTGTCTTTCTGTCTGCAGCTGTGATGCTGCTGCTCCAGCAGACCACTCCATACAGGATAGCTGATACCACCACACAACCATAAAAGGTCCTCAGAATTGCTCCCTGCACCCCGAAGGACCTCAGTTTCCTGAGCAGGTGAAGTCTGTTGTGACCTTTCTTACACCGTGCGTTGGTGTTGTATCTCTAGACATGTTTGAATGTCTTTATCAATAAATGGTCAAACACATGTTGAGTGTCAGTTCAGCTCTTTGTTCCACACATGTATATGTTCCTATGTGATTGGTGTCTTGCAGTCAGAGTGTAAAGAATTGAAGCTGTCAGAGGCTTTCTGTGGTGAAGAGGCTGCAGGACATCAGCTGCTCCAACAGGTGACGCCTTTGTTCTTTGGCTCCAACCAGAACCAGCAATAAATCAGCATGAGCTGCAGCTTATCCACCTCATAGAGTGTATAATAAAGAAACCAAGAGGTTTTAGTTGATAGCTGTCTCTAGTGAATGACCAGCAGTGTCTTGTTCAGGTTGTGATGAGAAGTAAAAAGCTTACAGCAGCTGGTATTCCCAGGTAGTCTCCCATCCAAATACTAACCAGGCCCAACCCTGCTTAGCTTCACAGATCAGATGAGATTGGGTGTATTCAGTCTCAGAAACAACCCTACAATGTAAGTTCTGTACCTCACATGATTCAAATCTCCACTCACACCTTTTATTTGTCCTTTGATTGCTCCAGTACTGGTTGATGCCATCATTTAAGCCAATTTACAACAACACCTTGTAGGAAATGTGGTGCAGAGGTAAGTTCTGTGCCTCACATGTTGAAGGTCCATGGTTCAAATCCCCACTCACACTTTTTATGTGTCCTTTGGATGCTCCAGTACTAATTGCTAGCATCATTTAAGCAAAGTTAGAGTAACATCTTGTAGGACAGGTGGTGTAGAGGTAAGTTTTTTTGTCTGGCATGTTGAAGGTCCCCGGTTGAAATCCACCTTAGTACCTTTATTATCTTCACCTCCTTAATAGTTTTGTGTACCATCATTTACGAAAACTAACAGTTACACCCAGCAGGAAGGATAGTGCAGTGGTAAGTTATCTGCCTCTCATCCAGGAGGTTTTTGGTTCGAATCCAGCCCAGGGCTCTTTTGACACTTTTTAAGATAAGATAAGATAAAGATAAGATAAAGTTCTTTATTTCTCCCCACTCCAGGGGAAAGCTTTATTTACAATATATACATACTTTGGCTGTATGACAACCTCTTTCAACCATCATTACAACAAAGTCCATGAAGGACCTTGTGTGAAAGATAGCTCACACATAGGTTGTGTGTCTGTCATGTGGAGGGTCATGGTTCGAATCCCCACTGGGAACCTTGCGGAGGATGATAGTGGAGTGGAAAGGTTGTTGTCTGTGGTGTGGAGTGTCAGTGGATTGGAGTTGAAGGGTGGTTCCTGCAAAACCAAGAAGTTGCTGGAAAAGGCAAAGAGCGCAAAGAGCGCAAAGAGCGCAAAGAGCGCAAAGAGCGCAAAGAGCGCAAAGAGCGCAAAGAGCGCAAAGAGCGCAAAGAGCGCAAAGAGCGCAAAGAGCGCAAAGAGCGCAAAGAGCGCAAAGAGCGCAAAGAGCGCAAAGAGCGCAAAGAGCGCAAAGAGCGCAAAGAGCGCAAAGAGCGCAAAGAGCGCAAAGAGCGCAAAGAGCGCAAAGAGCGCAAAGAGCGCAAAGAGCGCAAAGAGCGCAAAGAGCGCAAAGAGCGCAAAGAGCGCAAAGAGCGCAAAGAGCGCAAAGAGCGCAAAGAGCGCAAAGAGCGCAAAGAGCGCAAAGAGCGCAAAGAGCGCAAAGAGCGCAAAGAGCGCAAAGAGCGCAAAGAGCGCAAAGAGCGCAAAGAGCGCAAAGAGCGCAAAGAGCGCAAAGAGCGCAAAGAGCGCAAAGCTATTTTTTTTGGTTTTCATGGCCACAGTTTGGGGACATAAAGGAGTTTTGTAGAGAAAGACGGATGACCCGTTCAATGCTGCTTGCAGCCTTAATTTTTAACTTGAGTTTGGACTTGACAGTTTTTGTGAGGAGGTTGGACTTTAGGCTTTGTGCTGGAGGGTTGAACCCTGATTTCCAAGATGTTCTAAGTGTACAGACCTCTTGAGTCCTGAGGAGATGAGCTTTCACGCAGTGTGAGGGCTGAAATTTTTGAAGTTTCACAGTAGTTGTCTGTAAACTAGAACCTTGAGATAGTCCAAGGACTCGTGTCTTCTATGTCCATGTGTAGTTGTCTGTTAGTTTGAAATGTCAGATAGTGTGAGGACTGAAATGTGCAAAGTGTCTTAGTACTTCTCTGTTAGTTAGAAATTTCTGTTTAATTGAAGCCTTAAAAGTTGTGAACATGAGTCTTGATTTCACATTTAGAGTATCCATTTGAGTTTTGGTGAGACGTTCACCTGTGTGCTATTTAGAAATGGTCCAGAAACTTTGATTGTATTCACTGAAAAGTATAGTTAGTGGTGATCAGAAGGTAACATTAGTTTGATCAATGATTTCAACTATTAGTAGACTTTATGAGGGAAGCAGTTTTGAGAAAAGAGTTATTAGTAAATCAATTCATAGTGCAACCCAGAACATTGAAAGAGGAACTGTTTGAAGAAACATGTAGATGTTTTTGTTTCAGAATAGAAAACGTTTTAAGATATGTAAATTTATTTGTTTTTTTTGGATTTTGTTATTGTGTCTTCTGTGTAATTAGATATTCAAAAGTGTCACTGGTGTTTTTCCAATTTTTTGTCTGTTTTTAGATTAATCTTAAAAGTTTAGTTTTGGTCTTTTGTCATTCTTCATGATTTTATAATATTAGATTAGATGTACAACTGTTTTGTCTTTTTAATGTGTAATTGTTGAGTGAAAAGTATTATAGGATGTGATGAGTAAAAATATTATTTTCAATATTAAATGTTTAGATAAACTGTTGTAGTTTGTAATTTTAAGAACTTGTAGTAGATTTGAATGTGTAATTGTATATTTAAAGTTTTCATAGTAAATTGTGTTTAATTCCTAGTAAAAGTGTTATTGTCTTTAAGGTGTTTATTTGTAAATAAACATTGAACTATTTAAAAAAGTGTAGTAGTCTCTTTCACTTTTTGTTTGGATAGGCGTAGTAAGAGACAGCCAGACAACGGGCTAGAAGTAAGAGTTAGGGCAACTCATACAGCACGGGGTTGCGAGCGGGAATTGAACCCGGCTCTCAGCGGTGGGGATCTAGTACATACGTCAGAGGTGTAACCCGTAGAGCTACATGAGCACACATGTTCTGACCTTGTAAACGTGTATAAATCCAATAGAAAGTCTAGGGTTAGGGTTACAGAGCAAGGTCCTTACAGTTGTAATGAAAAAAAGGTAAATTAAATATTACACATAAATATTTTTAATATTAATACAAAGCAGCCGGATATTCTAAGAAATTAATTCGCGGTTTTTCCTTCAGCGCTGTCGACATAGTAAACCTAACGGTAAACCTAACGGTACAGTTCAACCACAGCGCTGAAGGAAAAACCCCAACTTTATTTTACAAATTTTTTGGTTAGAGTGACTTAATATTAAATTATGAAAAAATGTTTAATTTAATATCCATTTTTTGAGAATACATTACAACTGTCAGGACCTGCCTCTCCAACCCTAACCCTTCCCCTACACTTTCTATTGCATTGGTGCACCTTTGCTGACAGGCAATATGTGTGATCATATAGCCCTGCGGGTTAATCCGCTGACGCATGTAGTAGGTCCTCAACGCTGAGGCCCGGGTTCGATTCCCGTTCGCAACCCCATGCTGTATGAGTTTGTCATTCTTATTTCTGCCCCATTGTTTGACTGTCTCTCACTACACCTATCCATCATTTAACTGAAAAAGACTACAACACTTATTTACAAATTTCCTGTTTATTTATTAAATAAACTTCTTGAATTTCTTACATCTTTTTTTCCCCATAATTTATAAAACTTTGATTGTTTTAACTTTTTCCCTTTTATTTCATTGCTTCTTTTTTAGGTACTTTCTTTCTTTAATCTTCTTTTTCTTCTTTCTAGATTTTAACACCAACCTTAACAATGTTATAAAGCCTTACATTACAATGAAAACACTTCTATTGTAACAATCACAATTTAGTCAATTATTCACTTTAGCCATTCAACTTATTTGTTTAGCACCTTTGACACAGGTGACAAAACTAAACAAGCACATAGAAAAAACTATGCTAAAACTATGATGAAAACTCACACACATATAAAAACCAAATATTTAACATGTTCATAAAATCTGTTGTGCCCAGGGGATGGAGGAAATTTATTGAAACCTTCTTGGCCTCACACAGTCAATCATTTTCAATATTTACTTAATTTTCAGTCAAAGACAACTGGGAACTGCAGAGCAACACACCTCTGCACACAGCACCCTCTGCTGTTTCTAATTATAGAAAGGCATCATATACACACTTCATACTGACATCTGAAAAACCATAAAGGCAGGGCGATGTTCTTCTTGAATAACAGCCACTGATTTGGTTTCCCATGGCTGGCACGCTAAGGGGAAGATTTTATGGCAGTGCACAAGAACACACACACTCACACACACTCCTCCTAATGCAATCAGTCATTATTATCTGCCCCCATGTTGTGCACCATAAGTCTACTGGCTGACAGCTGGAGTCACCCTGACTGATGGGCTCCAAATCAGTGTGAAGAGCCCCAACATTGATGAAAGCGTTTCTCTAACCAGCATGGCACCAGCTGATGGCTCCAATCCAGGCCCAGTTTTATTACTACTGTGCGGTATACCTGAAATACCACAAGAAGAAAAAAAAAAACCACACTAATACTCACGGAGTTGATCCAAAACGAGCTGCGCCGAAGCCAAAGACGCACCCGTTTGTTTTTCTTTTGTGCCAACAGTCTTGTTGTTTCTAAACAATAAAACGGATTTTTACTGTGGTTTATAAATGTATTCAGCATTAACAAACTGTAATTATCTGATCTGCTTTCTAAACATGATAAAGCTCAAACAGAAGATTGAACAACTTTTTTCATGATATTCTAATTATATGACCAGCACCTGTACTTGTATATAGTTTTACTTTTAGCCCTCCACTGTAGCAGAAGCCCACCACAGTTTGTACTTTGCACATTGTAAATAGTTTTGATTTTGCTGCTGACTAATAAACTATTTTGTGACTTGAGCCGATAAGACAGTGGGAAAAACAAGCATGACAACAAACAGCAGAGACAAATATATTGCACTGGATATATGATAAATATATGTCATTCAGGATATTGACGCTATTATGTGTTAAATATCCGTATTGCACTTGGGTAAAATGTAGTGGTGAATCTGGAGGTGTTTATTATTATTGCATCCAATCCAAATGTCATTTTTTATTTTTTTGCCAATGAATGTCCCCCCAAAAAAATTTTACAACTGAAATCTAAATACTTTTTGCACACATTCAGTGAATTAATCTTGGAACGCCCAGTCTATGGCAACACCACATAAATGCATGATGATGTCACTCCGGACCAGCAGGCGGCGACCCAGCGTCTGTACGTCGATATATCGCGCCATTGATACGGGTGAAGAACTAGTGACGTATGATTCATGCGACGGTCGGGTTTAAAAACGATTGCGACCGCGTTCCGGATCCTTTTCCCTTCGTCTGTGGCTGCAGTTGGTCGAGTTGGGCTGTGGCAGTTTTTGTTGAACTTGTTTCTACAGTTCAGTAACCACCAGGCCCCAGAACTAACTGTTGAAATAACACACGTAAGTTCAGCTAATAGTTTGTTGTCTTTAGTTAAATCTCGTTAAAGCTAAATGTCTGTTAGCTAAAGTTAGCAGGTAGTTGCTGGGCCTCAGGCAGCCACGTGGAGAGAACAGAAAGAGGGAAAGGATAAAATAGAAAGTGAGATGTTTTTTTTTTTTGTTTCACTCACGTTATTATAAGTGTCTTGTGCAGAAAAAGTTCCACTACTGTCCCATATAATGTCGTTTTTCCTGGAAAAGTCTGAAGACGCATATGCCTTAAAGGCTAGGGTGATCATATTTTAATTACCGAAAACCAGGACACTCGGCCAGGCAGTGAGATACTCAAATGATGCTCGAAGTTTACTCAACGATGCCTTAAAATTTCAATGCATTTAAACTGTGCCTCCTCTGCACGGGTAGAAAACTGTTACGCTGTATTACCAAATGCTAACTATGACTAAAGACACAAATTCAGATAGGCTTCTCAGAGGTTACTCAACATGTTTCATTATGATAAGTTTCAAAAATAACGAATGAAATAAAGAAATAATGCCACTGTTGTATTAGAAAAAAAACAAAAAAATGCCTCTGTTATATTACCAATTGTACTTCAATAAAAATAGCTCACAAACTTTTAATTTAGTGGCACAATGAAAACCAGGACATCTTCATCCCTTTATAAAAGACAGCCAGGACAGGGCGTGAAAACAGGATATGTCCTGGGAAAACGGGACGTTTGGTGACCCTATCAAAGGCTAAACTTACCGTCATTATTTCTCTTTACGTTATGATAAATATTTCCCATGAATGTTGAGTTTCTTAAAATATATTGGCTGTATTATTTTAATGAAGTAGTTTGATGACTATTATTTGACTTAATGAATGTGATGATAGTGTACAACTCAAATCATGATGCCAAATGACATTTTAACCCAATTTACTCATAGATAACTGCTTGAACTTGTAACTGTTGCCCAACTATAGTATGAGGCAGCCTGTTGACTTATCTTTTAAAACTCTTTACTTTTTTCCTTCAGGTGGACAACACAAGTTTATTGTGAAAATCAAATCATGAGGCCTCCTTATCACTGGGAGGTGAGTAACTGTAAATTAACTGACTGTCTTATTGCAGTTGTGTCGGTGATGAAATCTGTGAATAGGAAGTGCCGTCTGATGCGACAACTGACGATGTTTCTCTCTCACTGTTCTGAGCCTCCTAAACTAACTGATTCTGCATGTTGAACCTCAACACACCTTCAATCAAAGTTAACTTTCTTATTTTCTTTTTTCAGACTCATTACAACATGGCAGCTCAAGAGGATGGAACCTCAGGACTAAGGTTGGTTTATTAAAGCACTGTTGAGTTAAATTTGCTAAAACCATCAAATGTAATGATGAAGTTTAAACTAAAACTGCTGGAATTGCTAGCAGAATGTTGATTAGTGGTGTCTTAGTTTTACAGCATGCAGTTTTGGCTGTAAAAAATAAACTGGCAAAACCTCACTAACATTTCATTGCTTTTCTTCTGCAGCTGAAGAGTTGTGTGAATCGCCATAAAGAATGTAAAGAAGAATAACACATCTGCTGTTGAGCAGATGTTTGAATGATGGGTAAATTAACAAGTCATTAATGTGTTACTTGGTGAAACTTTATAGTGATGAAAACGCGGAATAGGAAGTGCCGTCAGATGCGACAACTGACGATTTCTCATCCAATTTTCTGAATGTTAAGTGTTTCACAAGTAATGTAGTTACTATTCTCTATTGCTTAACTAATTTAATCGTTTTCCTTCTCTTACAAGTTGCCATGCAGTGCTGCTTGTGCTTCCAGCTAAACCAGCTGGTCACCGATTGGTTTCATGCAGGTGAATTTGCATTCTCTTATAAAACTGGAAAACTGTATGTTTCTGTTGTGATGAAACTTAAACTGATATAGCTGGAATTACCGGCAGATTGTTCAGTGTTGATCATTGGTTTTCTGAACACAAAACAACAATAAGATTTTGTCTGGAGATGTCTTGATCAAGGTTGGATTTTCACCATTTTGGACTTTTTCTGCTTTCTCAAGGTTGAGCTGTTTCTTTGGAAAATGATTCCTCTTCTGCAATGTAGCTACACCTTGGAGATGGCAACTGTAAGTTAATTTTTAGATGTCTTTTCTTTGAAATGCAGTCATAAATTTTCCTAAGCTCACTTTTGTGCAGTGAAAACAGACTTCCTGATTGTGAACAAGCATTTTGCAGCAAACGAATGAGTTCAGATTTCAGAATGCTAGATCAAACTCCATTTGATGTGGGAGTAAATGGAGCAGAAATTTGAAATGCGCGTACTGCAGACATCAATTTGTCACCTGCTACATTTCATGCCACCAGTCTATATACTACAAGAGCCTGACAGTCAAATCAATCTTTTAAAATCAAAATTTTCCCAACATGGAAGTTTGTCCAGTTTAAATTAATGTAATCAAATACTATTGAATTTTGTAATGTGGCAGCAAAATTGAAATCAAGTGATTTTGTTGCACAGTGGTGAGTTCAATGGAAAAACTTATTTGCCCAGAGTTCAGTGAACCCTGGAGCAGCTTTATCAATGATGAAAACCTGGAATAGGAAGTGCCGTCAGATGCGACAACTGACGATAGTCTCTAATCCACTTTTCTGAGTCTTTTAAAGGTAAACACAAGCAAGGTTTTCAAATTACATTTGTCTTTTCTCATTTTCCACCTCATATTTATTACAGACGGAAGTCTGCTGGTCTGATCCTGGGCCCTGAATTTTGACAGGTAGGCTTCAGTCTGTAGTACATAAATGTGTAATGCACTGTTGTGATGAAACCTAAACTGAAAAAGCTGGAATTACCGTCAGATTGTTCAGTGGTGACTTTCGGTTTTCTGAACATTCGGTCATGACATTACAGGGTACTCTTGAATGATATTTGTGGACTAACCTGCTCTTTCTGATCCTTCAGAACTGGATGTGGTGGTTCCAGCAACTGTCACTATACCTGAATACTCCATATGGTAAGATATACCCATATAATGAAGTTTGAAACTGATAAACTGTTGATATCCTTGTAACTAAAGGATTAGTCTAATATCTGCACTGCTGAATTTACAATAAAATAGCTGCATAGTCTGACACCTGCTGGGGAAACTGAGTCAAAGCAGAGTATTAACAGGATTTAGCAAAGCTACTTGTGACTATAAACCTCAACCACAGACTAGTTTCTTAAGCAAACAAACTTGTGAAAACAGTTCAGAGGGGATTTGCCAGTTGCTTTGTACACGCTTTTGTCCTTTATTTATGTCTCACCTCAGCTAGCCTTTTCTGTTCACCTGTTTTTGAAAAGTGATAGTAGATGGCATGTAAAACTTACGGTGTGCTCAGTGGTGACCACAGATCTTCTGTGAAACACTGCATGTGCTTAATCTAGTTTATTCTCTTTCAGGTGCCAAAACAACTAATGGATGATGGCAGTGAAGAAGGACATGATTTGTTAAACATTTTACACTACAATTGCAATAAACTATGAAAACTGATTTAGAATCCCAGTGATGTTACTTCTTGATTTTCCACAATGGTACATGACATGCAAGCACACATTTTTATGTCAGAGCTAAACTTCAGTTTTTCAGTGCCCCTCTCACCCCTTGGGGGAGGATCATGAAGACACAAAACATACAGAACATTACTTTTTTTTTAAAAAAAACTTAAATTACTCATTGTACCTCTTGTCAAATGGAAGTCTGTTCTGTCCACATTTTAAACGGATTTTCAGTAACTGCTTTTACATGTTCCTACAGGACAGATATGGGGCAAAGGAACAATAGCATGACTAGTTTTCCTTTGTCCCTCATCCTGTCTTGCGAATGTTTGTCTTGAACAGTTTACATAGTGAACACCAATGCAAGATTTAGTTTAACTTCTCTCTAGGATTGTCATCTCTATTGCTGCTTGACACTTTAATAGAGGTGTAATTTAGGGTTGGCAAGCCTTTAAGTTGATGACATACTTATGTGTGAGTACATGCTGATGGATGACTAAAGAGCAAGATAGAAACGCTGATCTAGAATGGTTGCCCTTCAGGCATTCATAGTGAAGAGATGAACAAAACATACCTGAGCTTTTTTCCCCTCTTAGAAACATCTTTATTATACAAGATGTCAACCTAGTCACATAGAGCCTAATGGAAGTTTATAATACCCAGAGATGGCCAAACATGCCAACAGATCCATGCTAACTGTCCATAAATATGTGGACAAAAGTTTTGTTGAGTTTCTGGTATTTAACATGAGCATAGAAGTTCTAACCTATTCTGTCATCTTTATGAGAGTAATATGGCGTCATACCTCAACGGGGGTAGCTGGAACTGGTACCTGCACCATCTGTTTGTTTTTTGACCTCTGAGTGACCAGATGCTGTTGCAGAGACTCTACAGCAGCATATACAGGGATCCAGAGAAGTTTCTATTTTGCATTTGTTTTGAATTTAACAAAGGAAATTACAAATGACACCACCTTAACAACTTGAGTAAATAGTTGAAAAATGCTCATTAAGTTCAGAATCTTAGTATTTGGTCTGCCTTCCTTTAATGACAGCAGCATATGAGTCATTCCACTCCAGTTTGTGCAAAACCTGATAGTCCATGTTATCCCAACATGATCCAACACTGGTCCAATAAGCTTTTTGTGATGTCAGTATTGCTTGTATCCTTTAAGTTCCCCCAACAGTGAGTTGATCTCATGTGACTGTGGAGGAAAGTCCATGATGGATGGCTCTTCTTGATCTTTGGGGGTCATGTTTCACTGTGGATCTGACACACTGTGGTATCATTCCTTCTCATGTTGGTGTCCTTTCTGTTACTGCCAGAAATCTCAAACTTGTAAAAAGATTTTTTCCATCTACTGTGAAATGTCAGCATGTCTTAAGTCAATCCAAGTGGTTTAGAGGTTTTACTCGTCCTCTGATGCCCATACTGGACCGCCTTTTGAGAGCACTTCTGCTGGTTGGAGTCTTGTGCTCTTTAATTAGCAAATTCTGTGTATGTGGTGAAGTTACTTTATTGCTTTGCTTGATGTATTCATTTTCTGCTCACTTTCGATTGTGCTTTGTGTATAACTGGCCCACTTCAATCCACTTATGATCTGACACTGAGAACATTCCTCTTTGCTTTGCTTTGCTTTGTCATGTCTGTTGAAACTCGACGCTGAGCCGTATTTATAGCAGGAGAACATTAGCTTGAAGTTGATTAACTTGAACAGGCTTCCAGTGATTTGATCCAAACCTGAGGGTTTTCTGAACGCTGCTTCAGTGGAAGAGAAGCAACTTAAGGTAATCTGATCTTTTGTATGAAGATGGGCAATGGCGCAAATTGGCTTCAGTTTGATTTCTTACCATGAAGTATAGCAGAATCTGAAATATTTTTTAAATTTTAAAGCTTCTTGTGATTGTAAATCTTTTTAAATCCTCAAATTTGTTGTTATTTTCACATTTATATGAGTATGTGATAGATTTTAAATATGGTATAAGGAGATGCAACCTTCAGTTTAAAAAAAAAAAACTTTGCACTTTGACTGTACCAACATAATTTACTGTTTCTCTCATAACAGATGTTGCAATGGTTGTGGTATAAACCCAGTAACTGTTTTTTCATGTTTCTCATTGTCTTGTGTCAGTTAAGAGGTTGTTTGATGTTGCTGCACTGCTCAGAGTGAAAAACTCTAAGGGATGAAAAGTAATTAAATATCTTTCCCCCAACTTTATTGCTTTTATTGTCTTCAACGTCTCCCACATTCCTTTTTGGGAACTCCGGTCAAGATTTAACGGAAATTTTATTCAACAGGGGTTTTCTCTCTGCTACTTTACCACAAAGCTTTGACTGGCAAAGACTGTCTATTTCTTAATGATGGGTTTAACTGTATTACAAGAGATATTCACTGACTTGGGAATGTTATTGTATCCATCCTCTGACTTATGCTTGTCACTAACCATTTCACAAAGTGTTTTTTTTTTTTTTTTTTTAAATATATCTTTATGGTGTAATTATAGCCAGAACTGCTAATTCACAAATGACTGGTCTTTCCAGATCCAGGTGTCTTTGTATTGTAATAATTTGAAGCACATCCTCTGCGCTCGAATCTCCATTTCATTATTATTTGACTTTTAGCATCAATTGGCTGCTGCTGTTTTCAGCTGGATAAGTCATTTTTAACAGGAGTGAACACTAACGCAATAACAAAGTTTTATGTTTTAAACTTTTTTATCATTTGACATTCCTTATTATGAAATCTGTTTTCATGTAAACATGTTTATCTGTGCTTACACTGTCAATTTTAGAACCACCACCAACAACAAAAACAAAAAAATTAAATTGTGGCTACTTTGCGTGTGTGTGTGAGTTAAATCTGTTATGCAATTCCTTTAATTATGGTGGCAGCATGCCTATTCTAGCTACATACCATATGTGTCTGGTATGCAGCCGATGTGTATAAACTAGTTGCAGGAATTGTGCTTTCATCATACTGTGTTTATACAGACTGCGGAGTAAGGCACCCCAGCACCATTTGCTGAGTTCAGTTTTGCCTGAAAGTAGCTGCCTCTTCTGCCGCACTCCAACATGACATCCATGACATCCACCTGTGTGAAGATGATTCACTCCCTCTACAAGCAGGGAGCAGAGGGAAGCCCTTGTAATCCTGTGAAATTCAAAGGTCAAGACTTTAAGCAGCTCAAGGAGACTCTGCTTCGAGAGGGGAAAAAGTTCGAGGATGAAACTTTCCCAGCAAACATCGGCTCTCTGGGAAAAATTGAGGACTTCACAGCTGAGGAGCTGAAAGAAGTGAAGTGGTGTCGACCACATGTAGGTAAACTTGTACATTTTCAAAATTTTTGAAAATGCATGCAGTGTTTTAAAGAAATTTGGAACATGCAAATGTCTCTCACCTTTTACAGGAGCTTAACCCCAACCCTTCATTCGTTGTGGATGTAGTTTCAAGGTTTGATTTTAAGCAAGGAAGTGTTGGTATGCAAACTTAGTCATTTACAGTAAAGACCACCATGAAAAAAGCTTTCTATTTAGGGACAAGGCTTTTTCTAACATTAAATAATTAGGATCTGCCCTTGCATCCAGGCAACTGCTGGTTTCTTTCATCCATCGGAGCGCTGACTAAACGCAGATCCTTGATGGTACAAGTGGTGCTTCCAGATCAAAGCTTCAAGGATAATTATGCGGGGATATTTCACTTCAGGGTAAAGTGATCTTCACTTGTCAGTCAAATGGAATGCAGACAATCCTTCTCTGATTTCAATTTTTTTTTAAAAAGGTAAAAATACTTTTTTAAGTGTGTGCTGATTTGAATGCTTCCTTTCACCTTTGAAGTTTTGGAGATTTGGAAAATGGGTGGAAGTTGTCATCGATGACTTGTTGCCAACTCTCCACGAGCAGCTTGTGTCAGTTTACTCCAGGTCTGGAGCAGAGTTCTGGGCTCCTCTACTGGAGAAAGCATATGCCAAGTATGTAATTCAGGCTCACTCTGTACTGAAATGGATGTAAATACACGTAAAGCAAAAATCTTTGCCTGTTAGAAAAACTGACTCCAAACATTTTGACACACACGTCCTAACAAAGCCACAAATTCAGTGCTGCAATAATCAAAGATCTCATTTCTTGCTTCAGGGTTTGTGGATCTTATGGAGACATGATCGCTGGTCTCCCACCTGAAGCCTTGAAGGACTTCAGTGGAGGTGTCCATATGAACTACAATCTGTCCAAACCCCCGTCTGACCTGTGGGATGTCATGATCAGGGCCACGCAGTGCGAAACGATGATGGGATGTGCAACTTTTGATGGGGTAAAGAAACAGGAATATCCCTCTTTAGATTAGGACATAGAAGTTTAAAAAAATTCATCACCCACTTTAAATGCTGAATTATATATTTTTCAGGAGAAAGGAGAAGAGTACAGTAAAAAGTTTGGTCTGGTAGCAGGTCACGCCTTCGCTGTAACAGGAGTCAAGCAGGTTTGTGCTTTATGTCTTTTTCTTCTATGTATACATTTCTGATTGTTTTGATGAAATCAGATGTAGACCTCCTCAAACGGTGGCTCTGCACTTGCCAAGAATTACACCATGCTGTGGTATTTTGGTTTGCTTTCTGTTTTTACTGTCACTGTCCAGATTTTACTTTGATTAAACAGGTCGAGAGTCAAGGGAAAAAGGTGAATCTGGTGAGGATCTGGAACCCGTGGGGTGAGAAAGAATGGACTGGAGGTTGGAGTGACCAGTAAGTGAAAAGCTGTAACATATTGCCTCTCATCAAAAGCTGTCATCCTCTTATTGTGCTAACAGACTAAAGTCTCAACACTACTGATTTGTGTTCCAGGTCAACACTGTGGAGTACTGTGAGCAAGGAGGTCCGGGAGGAGTGTTTGAAAGTGCGCGATGATGGAGAATTCTGGTAAAGTTATCAAAATAAAAAGAGAAAAAGAGGTACTGAAAGTTAACATCTCTAAAGTTAGCGTAACTTGCTATATGTTCTGACTCTGAGCATATTTTTTTTTTTGAAAGAGTGTCTTTGGAATATTTCTGAGATCAACTTGACTCAGTATTTTAGACTTCATCCATCTAACAGCAAGATATTTCAGTCAAAACCAAATTACAGAAGGAAAAGTCACCATAGTTAGTAGTCATCATTGTTGGGGGAAATCAAAGCCATTTATCAGATAAGTTTTGGAACATTTAAATATGCGCCAAGTTGTTAGACCTATGGATGGACAGATAGATGAAAAGGCTGAATATTGACCCATTGGTCGGTTTGAATGGGACAGAAGGCTACTTTGGAGATCTGTCTGCTCCCTGAACCGCAAACTTACCACCTGCAGAGCAAACCATGTTCTTTGTCATTATATTCCCCAACCTGGATTCTTATCAATCACTGTCTCAGGATGACGTTGGAAGACTTTTGTACCTATTTCGAAGGACTGGACATCTGCTGCGACAGCCCCAACTTTGTTGATGACGATGCCGTTTGCCAGTGGAACTGTTCACTGAAAGAAGGCCGCTGGGAATCTGGAAAATCAGCTGGAGGTGGCGATTATGAGACAGGTAAAGTTTTAATAATCATAGTTATTAAATGCTTCATTCCAAAGTGCCTTCCTCTTGTTACTTTTGTTATGTGTGTCAGGTTTTCTGCACATTTAGCCTGAAAAAGGAGTTGCGTTATGGGGATGATGTAAGAAGTCCAGTTTAAGTAGCCATTTATCAGCACATGAAGCACAGCAGAGAGATTTATAACACTGAGACAGGCCCGGTGACACAATATTTGACCTTTAATCAAGTTTATGTATCTCAGCTGTAAATGGTAAAAAAACAAAACAAAACACAGATGTTCATAAGAAATATAAAATATCACTGTGAATGCTCTTTTCCTCAGAGGGTTTCTGGACAAATCCACAGTACCGTCTCACAGTGAAAAACATCAAAGGAGGCAACAACATCTTACTGTCTCTGCTGCAGAAACCAGATGAAGAATATCGCAGCAAAGTTACATATTACTACATCGGGTTCACCATCTACAAGGCCAGTAAAGTGTTTGTGAATCTGTGATTAAATATGTGCACAAGAACACAACAGCTGTACTTACTTCCTTGTGCTTTATTTCTAAACAGGTGCCATCAGGGGTAAGAAAAGAATTATTTATAATAATTCTGCATTAAAAACATAAATATAACGCATACAAAATGCTTCCATGCATACATAAGCAAATGCCCCTTTTCTAATCTTTGTAGACACCCAAAGGACGACTTTCACCATCAGACGTACAGGATGCACCACCTCCAAAAGCCAGTGTCTTTGAGGAGACAAGAGAAAAGATTGAGATGCACAGTTTGGAGGCGGGAGAGTACTTGATCATTCCCAGCACGTGTGATCCCGGCAAGACAGCAAGCTTCATCATTACCATCTACTCCAAAGCAGAGACCGAGATTGAGTGAAGAAATCTGAGTGTCAATAGAAGGAGGACAGCAGATTTAAAAAAAAAAAAAAAAAAAAAAAAAAAATCAAAGTTCTACAACAATCTGCAAGTAATGACCAATAAAAGTCATTTATGAATCTTGACTTGTTGCTCAATTTTTTATTAATAATCTTTGATATCATAGATAGTGATGGGTATGAATAACAACCATTTCAAAGTCCTGTCCCACAATACTTCTTTAAAAACCACTGCCAGGCTTCAACTCTACATTGCAGCCTGTATTCTGTAACCACACACACACACACACACACACACACACACACACACAGACACACCTGAAATCTACTTAGGTTAATTAATAGTGATTAAACATTGCCGGTAGCCAATGTTTCCTCTAATTTTCATGAGTCTGAGCAAACACACAAACTCCCTGAGCGTCCCTTGGACCACTGTGAGCAACATCAGATGTGTGCACTGTGGTCACACCAGCATCACATCCATTCAAGTTACATGGTTCATTAAAAGAATCAAATTACAGCATTTACATTTCTGTTAAAACACTTTGTCAACAGGAGCCAGTTGAAGGCTGCAGTGATTTTAGTGACACTACAATGTATAAGAGTGAAGTTATTGAATATTTGTCTCTCTTTACTGTTGCAGCGGTTTTGCAAATTGCAGACGGACCCTGTTCACTCCATAGTGAGTGATATATTTAATTTTGAAAAAAGCATTTAGCCATACGTAAAGCTTTAAGTGCTTTATTAACACGGAACTAAAAATTTTGTATTGTTTTATTATCACAGGTTCTGTCTGAAAAGAGGTGGCATCATTTTAAACAGTGAAATCAAACTAACAAAATGTAATGACCAACCAGTGAGCAATACTGGATTCTGCAAAAACATAAACAACTTTTTTAAAAATATAAATCTTATCTTAACACAGTGAATGTATTAACTTATTTTAGTGTGTATGCATGTATTTATTGATTTATTTAGTACTGTTAACATATCAGAGTTCTGAGTGAATTTTTCTTAAGATAGACAAAGGCCATTTATTGATTACATATAGGCGGTAATGTAAGGGGCATAATGGTTAGGTTACAGTACATCAGGAATATTAGGTTACACCTGCAGGCTGAAAAAGTGCAAACATGTGAATTTATATCGCAAAGCATTCATCTGTCTATATCAGATTTTGTGTGTGTGCAATTTTGAAAACCACTGGGTGCTTGCTGAGAGTAAAAGGTGCATGTTCCTAACAAGTGGAGCACCTGTCTTCCTTTCCTGCTTTACCAGTGCATCAAAGCTTAGAAAAAGTTTTTGAAACTATCCAGTATTGATGTAAATCATCAGAAAAGGCCTTGATTGCTAGCGAATAACAAAAAAGAGGTTACAGTGTTTCTCGCTGTGAGACTAAAATGATAGCTCTATCTCAGTATTAACAGTCACTATTCAGGTTTGCAACAGGACAGCACAGTCTTTCATAGAGGCCGTTCAAATCTATTAAATGTTTATTAAAAACTAAAAAGCATTTTTAAAAAAACAACTTAGGCATTTATTGAGTCACTAAAATACTGTAGAGTACAGACCACATCAGCATGATTATAAGCATCCTCTGGTAAATGAACAACCAGATACTGATGTCTCTCACCATATGGACTTCAGGAGATGACTGGGGGATGATAAACTGTGACCTACTGGTTGGGTTCTCTCTGTTCTCATGTTTCTTACATGTTGGTCCCCTGACAGCCGGGTCCTGAAGTTTTTTGAGCAACACACCATACTATGACGTTTTTACAATGATGGTTCTACTATGGAACCAGTTTGACATGTTCAGGTGTTCTTTGTGTGAAAACTCAGAGATTTCAGGGATCAGAAGGTGGTTTTCAACTTTCTTTGTTAACTTTCTGCTTCAACTTTAAACTAAATTTCCTTCACTAAGCCAGCCCTCTGGACTTCCAGTAAGCTGTGTTCCTATTGGCTGTCCAGGTGGCTGCTTGGTGTTATCAGGAACACCTGAGCAGCTCAGTGTCTTCCTGCTTTATTTAGCTGCATTCAAACATTTCCTCTGCTTCTCTTCACCACTTTGGCTCCATTGCTTTAGTCTGTTCTTTAGGCGTTGGCTTGCAGCTTCCAGCAGTAAAATTGTCTTTAATGTGTTTCTTGGTGTGTTTTAGGGCTTTGTACTGGATAATTGTCTTGGTAAATGTGGTTCTTTAGCCACAGTTGGCACATGGTGCTAATGTGTACAGTGATTAGTGGATTTGGTGCAGCTGTGTCTTTATCTTGGCTGTAGTGAGTCTTCAGAGGTTTTTGGTCAGACACATTCTGTATTCTTGTTTGAGAACCAACGTTGGTTGTCCAGAAGGTAAGAGTTCCTGTCCTGATTCTCTGTTCTCAGAGGTTCTCTGGTAGGCTGCAGGAGACTTTAGCGTTTGGGTTGTACTAGTTTGGTTTTTGTATGGTTTCATTTGGACGACTATCTTGAGGCCCCTCCATGTGCTTTAGTGAGGTTTTCTGCAACAGTTCTACATAGCAACCTGCAGCAGAAGAGACTTTGAGAGTTTTTAGGAAGTTCTGGAGGCCAGACTTTAGAGCAGCAGAAACATTTGTCAGCAGTTTGAGCAGGAGAAGGTGAGCTTCAGAGTAGAAATGAGACAGAAACCTTCTTGACCCGTGTGGTGAGGTCCTGTACCAAGAGTTTGAGCAGGTTGTGAAGAGTCTGTAGTTCTTTGGTCTGAAAGCACAAGAACAGTCGGCTCATTAAAGAAGAAAACAGAAGATATTGTTGGTTCTTCTGTCGGTCTGCAGTTTCCTTAGACTGAATATCAAGTTTATATTTTAAATGATTTACCATGTGAGCCCAAGAAGACTTCAATAAACTCCCTCCATCCCCTGGACACAACATATTTTATTACCATGTTAAATCTTTTTTTTTTTTAATGTTTTTGAGTTTTAATCATAGTTTTAGCATAGTTTTTTTTCTCTTTGCTTGTTTAGTTTTGTCATCTGTGTAAAAGGTGCTAAACAAATAAAGTTGAATTGATAAACTGAATAATTGACTAACTCATGATTGTGACAACAGAAGTATTTTCATTGTGATTTAAGGGTTTATTTCATTTTTAAGGTTGGGGTTAAAATCTTGACAGAAAAAGAAGATTAAAGAAATAAACTACATAACAAAAAGATATTAAATCAAAGGAAAAAAATTAATACAATAAAACTTTTAAAAAGTTTTATTATTAAAAAGATTAAAGAAATTTAAGATGTAATTTTCTAATTAAACATTTAATTTTTTAATTGAATGTTTTGTCTTTTTAAAGTTTTAATAATCTAATTAAATGTTTTGCATTTTTTAAAATGTTTAATATTCTTCTTGTTTAATTGTATTTTTAAATGTTTAATTATGGAAAATATTTTATCTGTAATTTTTAATATTTGTATTTTTAAAATTTTGTTTAATTTCATAATGACATGTATTGCATCTTGTTGAATTATCTAATTCAATATTTTGTCTGTTTCATAGAGTTAAACATTAAATACAATTAAATTATATTAAACAGACAAAATATTGAATTAGATAATTCAATGATACAATACATGTCATTATGAAATTAAACAAAATTTTTAAAATACAAATATTAAAAATTAAAGATAAAATATTTTCCATAATTAAACATTAAAAAAAATACAATTAAACAAGAAGAATATTAAACATTTAAAAAAATAAACATTTAATTAAATTATTAAACCTTTAAAAAGACAAAACATCTAATTAAAAAATTAATGGTTTAATTACAAAATTAAATCTTACAATAAAACTTTAAACAGGAATTAAACAGAAAATACAATGAAGCATTTAAAAAGAAAATTAAACATTAAAAGGTGGTAAAACATTTAAAAAGAAAAACCTTAAAGGTTTAATTGAAAAATTAAACATTGGGAAAGAAAGGGAAAATTTTCGAACAAGCTGATAAAACATTTGAAAAAAACAAACATTAAAAAGACAAAACATTTGGAAATCAAATCAGACATTAGAAAAGAATAAATGGTGAGAAAAGAGCAAAACAAAACATTTAAGAAGAATCAAACTAAAGACAAACCATTTGAAAAGACACCAGTTAGACTTTAGAAGATCAAATTACACAGAAGAGACAATAAAATGATCAAAAAAAAATCAAAAACAGATCAAGGTCTTAAAGTGTTTTCTAGTCTGAAATGAAAACATCAAGTTGTTTCTTCAAACATTTCCTCTTTCTATGTTCTTGGTTTGATTGTGGACAGGTTTACTAAGAACTCATTGAAGAAAACTGCTTTCCAGATAAAGTCTACTATTAGTTGAAGGCATTGATCAAACTAATGTTACCTTCTGATCTCCACAAACTTTACTGTTCAGTGAAGTGAATCAAAGTTTGTTCAGGATTTCTAAAAAAAACCCACAGGTTAAGGTCTGAGAAGAACTCAGATGGATGGTCTAAATGTGAAATCAAGACTCATGGTCACAAGTTTTAAGGCTTCTGTTAACCAGAAAGTTCAAACTAACAGAGAAGTCCTGAGAAACTTTTAAAATTTCAGTCCTCAGACTGTCTAAAGGTTCAAACTAAGAGAGAACTGCTCAATAACTTTAAGGTTTTCAGTCCTCGGACTGTGGAAAGGTTCAAACTAACAGAGAACTACTCAGGAACTTTGAAGATATCAGTCCTTGGACTGTCTGAAGGTTCAAACTCAGAGAACTACTGTGGGACTTAGAAAATTTCAGCCCTCAGACTGTGTGAAAGCTCAGGTCCTGAGGACTCGGGAGGTGTGGAGGCTTTGAAAGTCTTGGAACTGAGGGTTCCACCCTCCAGCACAAAGGCTGAAGTCCAACCTCCTGAGAAAAATGGTCGAGTCGAGACTCGAGTTAAAAAAAGATTCGAAAATGGCAAAAAATAGATGATAAATGCGCAAAAAAAAGAAGAATTAGTATCTGAGCGAATAGCTCAGGAGGATAAGAGACAGACTACCAAGTGGTAGGTCGCAGGTTCAAGACCCGCCACTGGCAATTTTCTTTCTTTGTCTTTGTCAGGATTTTGAGAAAATTTAAGAAGTGTCTGGTCTTGAACCAGCGACCTGCAGCTCCATAGGCAAATCCTTAACTCACTGAGCTACAGATCAGATAAAAAGAAATAAATTCGTCGTCCCTTTGGCATCGTAGTTCCTGAAGTCACCACATGGGTGGAGCCAAGGCGGAGTCTGGGTGGAGTCAGGGCGGAGAGTAGGCGGGGAGGTGGGTGGCGGCCTCTCCCCTCTACTCCCCCACCTCCCCCCACCACCCACCACACCTTCCCCCGCCCGACAAGTTCTTCGAGTCTCCACGAGTTCTTCGAGTCTCCACGGGTTTTCCCGAGTTTCTGGAGTTTCCACCAGGTCGGAGGCAGAACAAGTCGTCATGAAGAGGTGTTGAAGTCGGCGAGGATGGAGTGACTTTTTACAGCAACGAGAAGAGCAGGTCTTTAACCACCATCCATAAAATCCATGGAGTCGGCTCCAGAGAAATGAAGGGAGGTCAACTTTTATCAGCCTCCATCCAGATGTTCAACTTGATATCTTTACTTGGAGATTTTTAGCACCACAAACCTTTAGTATCACACTTTATAATCATTTATTAGGACTTTAATGGAATCCACCAGCAGATTTAGTTTTTGTTGAGAAGCTTTATTCTTGTCGTGGGACTGAAGTATTTAAAACTGTTCCTTCTATTTGACCTCATGTTTATTAGTTTTAGTGGAGAAGGTTATTTTAATTGTCCATTAGTCTCTTAAAAACCAAATAATAAATTGGATTAGTCAAGAAAATAAAGGACAGACAGAAAATAAAAATCTTTTACTTTGTCATGTTTTAAAACTGTATGTATCTTGTAATGTTGGAGTAATTCAGCCTTATATGTTGGAAAATACATTTTCTTTGTCGATTAATCTGTTGTTTTCTCCAGTAATTCATTTCTTGTTTTGGCTTATAAAATGTCAAAAAATGGTGGAAAACATTGATCAGTGTTTCCCAAAGATGACAAACGTTTTGTTTTGTCCACAACCCAAATATATTCAGTTTACTGTCATAAAAACCAAAGGATTTACATTCATGATGCAGGAATCAGGCAGTTTTTCACCTTTTATCTTAGTTTAGTCAGAAAGATAGTTGAAAATGTGTGAATTGTTGCAGCTTGTGAGCTGTAGAAGGTTTTAATCTTTGGGGCCAAGTGTCAGAAAACATTTAGAAACCAACATCAACAAAACACTCAACAAAAATTTGAACATCATTAAAGGGAAATCCAACTTTTGCATGACAATGTCTAATTAAAGGACATTTATTTCCAACGTAAATGTGTGATATTCATCCTCTGGAGCTTTCTCTTCACATCGTCTTCCACCTGGACTGGTTTGGTCGGGAGCATGTGCAACAAACATTTGAAAAACTGCACTTTAACATCAATGAATGACACTGAAGTTTAATCTCTACATAAATGAGTCTGGATGTGCTGCTCTGTCATTAACTCCTAAGTTTAGGGAAAGTTCAAACAAAAGAGGACAGTTCAGATAAGACTTGAGAATGAGCTTATTTTGAACAAACATCTCAGAGTTTCTGAGCTTCAGCACCTCTAGCAAGATATTTTAACAACAAGCAACTCAAGAGATCCAGAAGTTGGAGAGAGTTAGCTTTAGCTGAGCCAAAGAACATGTGGGACGCTAACCTAGCAAACATTTCAGACTTTTCTCTGTGAATTCTGAGAAATAATTTCCTATTTAATGACAGAGCTACACATCTTAACTCAGTCTCATTAAAACAGACTCTAATTCAGTGTCATCCATCCATATTAAAGTGCAGTTACCCAAAATGTTTGTTGCATGAGCTCCAACAAAACCTGTCCAGGTAGAAGGCCACTTTGACAAACAGGAAGTGGAAGATTCCAAGCAGATTTATAGAAGGGGGAACCGGACTGTACTAAGTGTGGTCAAGCATAGAGGGGTGTTTTGTGGGTTTTTAAGGCTGATAATGATTATTAGTGAGACATCTGGAGTAGATATTCATTTGCAGTAAATGAAAGTATTTAAAATCTTGGAGTTAAACTTAGATGAACACAAACTCTAACAGAAAACTTTGTTAGGTTTTTGTTTTGTTTACAGATGTTAAGGTAAAGGAGTTTTATTCGTGACATATAACCAAATCAAATCACTCAAGAAGACAGAGCAACCACAGGTAGATAAAGGTTCAGAGCCAAAGTAGCACCAGTTTTAAATGTATTTATTACCATAAATCAGTAAAAAATAAAATACTGATAATCAGTAAATCAGTCAGCCCACAATTACTACAATTCTACAATGTATGTCTCTTTCCTTTGACTTGTTATTTGTACAATATATGATGTATATGATGGCGTTTTTTCATACCAAAGGCTATACTATGATGTTTTCTAAGAGACATACGATGCTACTCTGTTTGTTCTGGCTCTGGGCCGCTGCACTCCTCCTCTGTTGTTTTCTGGATTGTACTCAGCTGCATGTCTTCATCCACCCGGCCTCCGTTGACTCGTCCCGCCTGCCGTCTCTGGAGCTGAAGCTGGATTGGAACAGACCAAAGTACAGTCCAATCACGATGCCAGCTGCCTCTCAAAAGGCTCCTTCATCTGGCAGGTGGCGGCACTTCTTCTGAGGGGAAGCTGAGCTGGCCCTGCAGAACTTTGGAGATGTGTTCCAGTGGTTGGTGGATGTGTGGGGAGATAGAGAGGAACCTTTGAATTGTTCAGAAAGGAAAACAGGGAACCCATTGGTAGTTTTAGTTTACGGTGCTACTGTGGTGTGTTTTTGTGTTTTTGGGTTTTAAGAGGTGAACAGGAAGAGTTTTTTTTTCGGATTGATTATCTTTTACTTTGTTTCTGGTTGGAATGCCCATCAATGTCAACATGAAGTTCACTTTTAGTTCTGTTTATTTATTTTTATTTTACTAACACTCATTTGTTTTTAACCCCCTCACATGTTGTGTTGTTGTAAACTTACTCTTTCAAATAAATTCTCGTCTAACCCTCTGGAAACCAGCGTTTGGACTGTTTTTGTGTTGCTCCTCACCTACTGACAGCTGTGGACTAAAGGCTATACTGTGATGTTTTTAGAGCGACATGCTATACTATGATGTTTGTTGGGCGACACGCCATACTATAGGCTTTTTTAACTGACATATTACTGACGTTTTTTTTGTTTTTGTTTTTTTAAGCAACATATAAGAATTCGAACAGTTTTAAAAGTTACTATACTTTTACTTGTGAAATGAAATTATTATTCTATGGCATTTTTTAGATGACATATTACACTCTAATGTTTTCTTGAATTACATACTATTTTGACAATATACTGCACTATGACATTTTTTGAACCACATATCATACATGACAATTTTAGGCAACATCCTATCATTTTGCGCTTTTTGAACCACATAATAATCTATGTTTTGTTTTGTTTTTTCTTGCCAACATGCTGTACTATGAACTACAGGCCATACTATGTTATTCTTGATTAAAGCATACTATACTTTGACATTTTCTGAACTACATCCTATACTATGGCGTTATGCACAGAGTGCTTTGGTTACATGTTGATTTATAATCTAGATTTTTTTCTGTTTTGTTTTTTGACAGGATTACCACAGACCTGACTGTGAACACCGTCGACACCCACCTCAGGGAGACGCTGCCTAAGATCTCAAGGCTGCTTGGTCGTGGTCTTTCTGGCACATACTCTTCCAAGATGAGCCGGGAAGTTAAACACTGATGGAATGACACCAGGTCTAAGCCGACAAACTTCCAATTCCTCCTCAACCCATAGTCTCTGGGAAACCTACATGGAATAAGAAAAGTAGACAGAGAAGTAATTAAGTCTGTACACAACATATTAAAAAGAAATCATGCTAATAAATTAAGTACAAAGAACCGAATTCGCCAATATACTGGAGACCAGAGCTATTTAATTTGGTAAGTATAACCTTGTTTAGTAACATTTCAATTATTTGAGAGCAGTCCTAAAGAACTGCCTGTGATCCCAATCACAAAATGGGTTTGGAGGAAGAACATAGATGGTAATCTGGATATACATGAGTTAGGCTTTATAACTACTATTGGTTGTATTGGTGGTAGTAATAGCAATGTGACTACTACTAGTAGCAGTGGTAGTACACTAACTACTGCTGCTGATACTGGCACTGCTACTACAACTTGTAATACTATTACAAATGCTGATACTACTTCTACGACTCTAACAGCCGTTTATACTACTACTGCTGCTTGTACTTTTAGTATTACTACTACTGCATGTACAACTATACTACAGCTACTATTAATCTTCTGGTATTAGGTTGTCAAGCTGCTAGCTCGCCTTAGCGTTTTGCTAGTGGCTAACCAGTTAGCTCTCATAGACTGGAAGCTCTCAACAAGATTTCATAATGAAAAAAGAGCCAAAAACTATTCTTACCTATGAAAAGTCATTCCAAGTTTCCTTGTCTCAATCGTACAACGCAGTGTGTAATTGTATGCAGCACAGTGAGCTGGCATACTTGTTGTTTCCGTTTTCACGCCATCTACATCAACGGAATGCACTGAAACTTTTCCCCCACTAGCTTAGCCTCGCAGTAGCACGCAGCTCAAAGGGGCGTGTCCTATCTACTTATTCATATCTATGAGAACAACGGTGGCTGCACATAAGGACGCCTGACGTTGATTAGCTGCGTAAATACCATTATATACAGTCTATGGTAAATACGTATGTGAATCGCATCATTGGCTGCAGCAGCCAGTCACCGGTCACTCACTGACACACTGAAAAATAGCACAGAATGAATTGTTACATGTTTATTTTATTTACAGTTTAGGTTGGATTTTTTTTTTTTTTTTGCGCAGCGCAGATTTTGTGTGCGCGGAGACCGTGTCAGCAGTGTGCAATTGCGCACGCGCGCAGCTTAGAGGGAACAGTGCTGGTAGCATTACTTGGAGTCAAGAGAAGAAGCAGTGAAGCCAGGCACAGCAGCTCCTCTTCAAATTAACTAAGACTTCCAGTAAAGATTTCAGCTCAGACCTGTTCAAATGCAAAATATGTTCCCTTAAGCATTATTATACTGCAGCCAGAGTTATTATACTGTGCCTTTAACCTGCTCTTAAGGGAACTTTTTTTGTTTCTCACTCAGGCAGCAGCCCATCCTGTCAGCACGTTGCACACTGAATGAGGCCAGATGAGTTGATTATACAACAAATATAACAAAAAGGTTTCTTTATAGAGGATTACAGCAGCAGTGCAACATTTCAAGAACATTTGTTTTTAGCAACAGGGGAAGCATATTGAACCAAAGACCACGTTTAATGATAAAATGTTGTAAACTTAAGATGTCAAATAAATACAACACCGAAAATAGGAGTTCTATCAGTAATGTAGTGCTATATGAGTAGAAAGAGTAATGAAAATAAAGAAATAAAATACTGCAGTTGAAGTAAAGTTCAAGTGCATCTAGCTGTTTTAAGCTTAGTTTGTTTATTTCTTGTACTGCAAGAATTTGTCCCGTGGGCAGCTGTCACATCACCCTGACAGGGACGGAAGCCTAAAATGTCTTTCAGTGGAGAATGTATGCAAATTTTTACTGACATGTCAGAAGAAAACAAAAGGCTTTTACTGTGCACCTGTGAGGGAGCATTAAGAATATGAGTCCAGATTCTTGGCTTTTCTAGTTTTTACCTGTTTGAACACCACAAACATCATCATTATTTCAAACACCTCCCACTAGTGTCTTGCACACACTTGTTTTGGAGACTGTGTTATCTGTCTGTCTGTCTGTATATATATATATATATATATATATATATATATATATATATATATATATATATATATATATATATATATATATATATATATATATATATATATATATATATATATATATATACGATATATACGATATATATGATATCATAAAGCAGTGAAAACCTCAGAAATATATACATGTATTAGTACAAAGGCCATAGCAGATAATTGCCTAGTTATAATTATTAGGCAAATTGCCCAACATGCAAATCTTAGCCACAAAGTTAAACTGGAAAACAAAATGTGGAATGAACCTTTAATAAATCCTCTATTTGGTGAGTGCCGCCGTAGCCGTATGCTATAGCGAAAAACAAAGAGCCTTGAAATGTGGTCCTGAAACTGCAGCAGCATCCACAGCACAAATATGAAGCCACTGCTGCCACCTACTGGCTAAAATTAATATCACCCCACAGGTAAATAAAGTGAGAACACAAGAGTTTACTGCTGTTTACAGTTTTTCTCAGTTGCTTTGGTGCATTTCTCAGATCAGAATTGAAATTCTCAAAAGTACTTGTTCAATCTTCACATCATTGTGTCACTTGTGCACATCAAAAAAGCAGTTTCTCATTTCTTTGAAGAAGTCTGCACTGGAATTCCTACAGCACTGCATGTACAGTTTTCCCTAAGCAGATTGTTCTATGTTCACATTTCTACTTTTGTTTTTTCTTTGTGCTATGCAGCGCTTTTTTCCTTTCTGTATCACAATGACGTGGTCTGTCAACAAATTACAATAGTAAAAACATAAATGTGAATCTTGTCTAATCTGTTGCAATCAATCTCCCACATACACTAAGGTGTAACTTACAATTTACAGTAGCTGTCATGAAAACTTAAGCCATAGTTTACATCAGAACATCCCTCCAGAGAACACTGTTATAATGACAACATGACTAAACAATTTGGCTGTCTTATCCACACAATGACACGAGGACTTGTCATTCTGATGCCACTGACTTGGTCATTGACACAGATGTTTACTTTTGAGAGATGAACTAAGGATTTTGAGCAAGAGACTGGCTTTTGCAGGTAATCCATGGTGTTTTGCTATTTGTACAAATTGTTTTGAGAAATGCACTTACTGTTTTGCAAATTTCGAGGATGATTCGAGAAATGTACCAAAGTGAGTGAGAAAAACTGAAAAAATGACTCAAAGCGCTTCAAATAATAATAACCTGAAAAATGACTATAAAGAATTGTACTATTAATCTTAGCCCCTAAAATAGCTCAAATAGCTTTTTGTTGAGACCAAAAACATTATTTTCTGTATTTTCAAGCTGTCCGTCCATCTGTCTGTTCCATTCCTGTTCTTGTGATATTCTTTGAACATGTGGAATGAATCCTTTCAGATTTTGCTGACATTCACTTTAGTTACTTGGATGAACTGCTAAGAATTAGGTGGTTGAAAATTAAAGGTCAAGATCTGTGTGACCTCACAAAACACAATTTTTGCTGGAGCCTATCCCAGCTGATTTGGCAAAGGCAGGGCACACCATGGACAGGTTGCTAGTCTATCACAGGGCTACACAGAGAGGCAAACAATCCCACTCACACCTTCGGATAATTTGGAATCACCAATTAACCTCAGCACGTTTTTGAACTGTGTGAGGAAGCTGGAGAACCAGGTGAAAACCCACACTGCACAGGGAGAAAATGCAAACTCCATGCAGAAAGATCCCAGGCTCAGGTTGGGATGCGAACCGGGGATCTTCTAGCTGTGAACTGACAGTGCTAACCACTGATCTACTGTGCAGCCCACAGCCTGAAATATCAACAAATATTCTCATTAACGGTAGTAGAGCTGGAATTGATTCATTTAGTTTTGTGATAAACCAAATTATATCATCAGCATAGAGGGACTGATGGTAATCTGAGTGAATAATGACATAAAAGATCAAAAGTCATGACTGGACAGACGTGAATGTAAACTGCAACTTGACTAGTTAGCAGAGATACACTGATTCTAGTGTTAAATTTCATTGATGATGCCATATTGTCTCATCTGGTTACATGTTCCTTAGAGATATATTCCCTTCTGACAGTTAAATTAAGATGCACTTTTATTATTGGTTCATTTATGTTCATTCTCAGATGATACTGTTATATGTTTATTGTTGAAATCATAGCGAGTGATGGTAGGGTGCATTTGAAAGTGTGCCTAATATTTCACCACCCTATTAACATACACAAGGGGTGGAAAGTAATATTACATGTTTCTGTTGTTGTGCATCAGTATTAGGGATTTTTTTTTTTGGAACTGCTGCTTGAGGAACAAACAAATCAGCTGTTGCTGTAACATCCATACACAAGTTGCTCAAATGGATGAGTAGTTATGCAGTTTTAAAATCAAATAATAAACAATTTGTGTGTGATTTAAATCCTCTGTAATGCACAAATATATGTTGTAGTTTGATGCCTGTAGTTCAGTAGCTGCTCTGCAGTCTGACTCACATTCCACCTTTAGCTTTTTGAATAGATTTTATCTTTGCAATGTTGTGAATCTGTGCAAGAAACAAGCTTAATGCATAAAGCAACCTAAATACCAAACTACTGTGATTGTAACCATCGCCCAGGTGGATCAGAGTGAAGTAGGCTGTGATTTGACGTAATATAATGCTGTGGGACACTGCAGCAGCTGTGCTTCCAGACTAAAGGATCCATTCATTCAAAATATTTCTAAAATTACTGTACTCAGCTTCTCAGGTGTGTCTGGTGAGCTCTATCTGTCTGAAAACATGTTTTCCCCATATTTGTTGAGGCATGTAGATGACTTGACTTTCATTTGTGGTACATTTAAGAACCCTTTCTCCAGTATGTAACAGGCAATAGAGCTGAATAGGTAACCATGGCATTAACTGTCTACAAATTTATTTTTTATTACAGTTTTCACAGTGAAATCTACTAAAACTCCTGTTTTATGAGGAGGTGGAATATACTCCCCCTTTCACTGTGACTTAAAAATGACTGACAGGCACTGAGGGCTTTGCTCCAAGCGAAGCTTTGAACCACTGGAGCACAGAAATGGAGGCTGAGCAAAAGCTATTGCAACCAGTTTTAATGCCTACAGGTCGGAGTGTCAGTAGGCGTAGATGTGCTGATTATTACTGGTGTGTAAAAGCTTCATTTCAGCATTTCATCCCGTATGACAGCAATGAGAAATGACTTTCAACCTGCAAGCAACAGGTTGTGTGTGAAAAAACACCGAACAAAACGTGAGCTTTTATTGTAAAACAATAAAATATAACAACATGCACTTGGTAGGTTTAGAAACTGTGTCTATACAATGTATACTGGACCATAAGTGCACATTTAAATATCATCAGTTAAGTTTATAGAATAAACAAGCAATGTTGTCATATTTAAGCCTCAGTTTCATTTCCTTACGGATGGGTTTCTACAATTTCCTTTAACTGTGTAAGAATGCAACAATTATCCGCATTCCATTAAAACCTGTGTTGCTCCTGATCGCATCATTTCCACATTCCTGCTTTCTGCCCTGAAAGACTCAGTGATGGAAAATGTCCTGGAATGGTCCTGCGTCCACAGCACGTCAAAAATGTTACGTGTCAAAAATAAGTGTATTTCTCTCCAAAAAGTGTGTTTTCTATATTTTATGTTTTTTTTTTAAATTAATATTATTACTGGGCTAATGTGTAATTTTGCATTTTTCTGTTTTTAATGAGACATTTTTAACTAAATAATTATATACAGCAATCCATCTCTTTTTTAAAGACTATCATAGTATCGTTGTCCTGTGAGAACCACTTATCTCTAAAAAGTTTCATGTGTTCAGAAAACAGAAAACAGCCCTGTTTTCTTATTTGTGATGATGCATTCCAAATAGTTTAGACATCTTAATAAGTAGAAGAATATGCTCACCATCTACTACAGGGTTCCCCAATTAGTTTTCCCCAGGGGCCAAAAAATTTCAAATGTGCCAAGCCAAGGGCCAAAACATTCACTTTGTTTTTTGTGCAAGTTGACGTTATTGCTATTATTTGTAGTAGTAGTAGCAGTTATAGTAATAATTTAGACATCTAACTCTCAAACCTAGAGGCTTGCACAAAAAAAGAAATTGTACTGTAAACAAATTAAGTCCAAAACCAACCATTTATTCACCTAAATGCCCATTTATAACACTCACATTCCCACCAACACACTGAAATATATTAATTTTAAAGATCTCAAACCAAATGCATTTACATCTATACGGTCCATGCTCATACAAAGCTTAAACAACGGCACTAACATGACAGCAGAGCATCCTGAGGCAGAGGTTACTGTCAGATTTTCAAGGTCTGACATATCATTGAATGCTATTGTACTGTAATTATATTATTTAACAGTGTACATCTGCAAAACGTCCAAACAGCTTTCCACAGACACATCACATTACTACAACATATTCATCTCATGAAGTACCAAGTTAGATTAAGTTAGGTAAAGTTGGCAAGATATTCACAGATTCGGACTTCCGGCCTCAATAACTCATGGGATATACGTTGTAAAAACATAAACAATGCCTCTTTCAAATCGTTGTAAGCTAGACAATGTGCTACAAGGCCAGTTTTATCAAAAGTCGCTGTCTTTCAAACTGCAGAAATAACATTGATGTCTATGAGCAGCTGGCTGTGCAGCGAGTGAACAGGGACCGTCTGCAAATAGCAAAACCGCTGCAACAGCGAAGAGAGACACTACACAAATATTCAATAACTTAACTTTTATACACTGTAGTGTCACCAAATTTACTGGAGCCATCAATTGTGTCTTGCTGGTCATACTGCAAGTCTTGGTTTGATACTAAATACAAAATCTGAATTTTAAGGAATTTTTATTATTTTATTATTATTTTATTAGTCATAAAATTCAATAACTTCACTCTTATATACTGTAGAGTCACCAAAATCATTGGAGCCATCAATTGTGTCTTGCTGGTCATACTACAACTCTTGATTTGATGCTAAATACAAAATCTGAATTTTAAGGAATTTTTATTATTTTATCAGTCATAAAATTCAATAACTTCACTCTTACATACTGTAGTGTCACCAAATTTACTGCAGCCATCAATTGTCTCCTGCTGATCATACTACAACTCTTGGTTTGATGCTAAATACAAAATCTGAATTTTAAGGAATTTTTATTATTTTATTATTATTATTATTATTTTATTAGTCATAAAATTCAATAACTTCACTCTTATATACTGTAGTGTCACCAAATTTACTGCAGCCATCAATTGTCTCCTGCTGGTCATACTACAACTCTCGGTTTGATACTAAATACAAAAATCTTAATTTTGAGCAATTTTTATTATTTAATTATTATTTTATTAGTCATAAAATTCAATAACTTCACTCTTATGCACTGTAGTGTCACCAAAATCACTGGAGCCTTCAATTATCTCCTGCTGGTCATACTACAACTCTTGGTTTGACATTAAGTAAAAAATCTGAATTTTAAGGAATTGATGGCTCCAGTAAATTTGGTGACGCTACAGTGTATAAAAGTTAAGTTATTGAATATTTGTGTAGTGTCTCTCTTCGCTGTTGCAGCGGTTTTGCTATTTGCAGACGGTCCCTGTTCAGTCGTCGCACAGCCGGCTGCTCATAGACATCAATGTTATTTCTGCAGCTTGAAAGACAGCGACTTTTGATAAAACTGGCCTTGTAGCACATTGTCTAGCTTACAGCGATGGGAAAGAGGCATTGTTTATGTTTTTACAACGTATATCCCATGAGTTATTGAGGCCGGAAGTCCGAATCTGTGAATATCTTGCCAACTTTACCTAACTCTTTACCTAACTGTTAGATTAGATGACACCAGAACCAGCAAACAGAACAAAGGCAACTATTTCATTATTTACACACAAACACAAAGCCTGTTTACCTGAAAGCCTGCTTACCAAGCCCTTGTGTTGTCCCACCATCGACGGAGCCCCGTCGGTGACAATGGAGACGATTTTGCCAACATCCAAGCCATTCTTCACAAAGAATTGAGACAGTTCGGTAAAGATGATTTCCCCGGTTGTGCGCCCAGTCAGAGGAAGAAGACACAGCAACTCTTCCCGAAACGTCTTTCCATCAAAAAATCTTGCAAAAACAGAAAGCTGTTCCATATCAGTGCGGTCACAGGACGAGTCTATGGCTAGTGAAAAAATAGCTTCAGCTTTCTTCAAATCGGTGAGTAGGTGGGAAATACAGTCCGCGGCTAAAACTTCCACTCTTCGTGTAGCCGTATTTGCCGACAATGGCACCTGCTTTAGTAGTTCTACAGCAGTCTTCTTTTGTTTTTCATCATGACGTAAAACTTCGCTAACCATAGCAACTGCACAGGATTTCATTAACTCAGCATCAGCAAATGGCTTCTTAGCTTTAGCCACGTTCCAGGATACCTGCAATGATGCAGCTGTGGCGCTCTCTTGTGCCGATGTTGATTTAGAGATCGTCGATACGGAGTGCTTGCATGATGTTATCATATTTGCTATCTTTTGCTTGCGCTGATCAGATTCTGGAGGATAGTTGGCATTGAAACTGGCAGCATGCATAGTGTTGAAGTGCCGCTTCAGATTATCTGTTTTGCAGACAGCCACAGTTTGCGTGCAAATCAAGCATGTCGGCTTAGCTTTAGCATGATCTGGTAAAATAAAACAAAAACGATCAGTCCAGTCAGATTTAAACTGACGGTTTTCAAAGTCCACTTTACGCTTCTTCGTGTTAGCCATGCTCTTGGGTTTGGACAGATGTGCCTGGTACCGCCACTATTAGCGTTCAAGGAAGACGGAGTCACTGCAGGACTGAAAAGAGCGTGCAGGAGATCTTACGTTCACGCGCGTTCGACGGCGTGAGGTCGGAGGTCAGGGGTACGGTGTGGGATGAGATCAAAATGAAAAAGCGCAGCGCATTTATTTTCCACATTAGGACAGGACAGGATTGGGGTTCGCTGATCTACTATGTGCTACTATGTGCACATTCTCATGTGAATTATTTGCATTTTCCTGCATACATTTCTATTACTTTTTGCTACTTTACTACTCTCGTTCCGTATTTGTTTCTTACCATCTACTGGCTTTTAACACTTACTTTTTAATATATTTTTTGTCTTTCTTTAATTTGTTTCCTACACGCCAGTATTTACTGTTAAACACCGAAACACTGTCAGATTCCTTGTCACTGATTCTGACTCAACAAATAGGGGATAATCAAAAAAAAAAAAAAACTAATTCAAAATCACCAAATTTGAAGAGAAATCTGAAAAAGTTACCAAAGCTGTAAGTGAAAAGCAATAAAAAGTGCAATGTTTACTACTGAGGTGTAATGGAATGTAAATGTAAATGGAGAAATGCAAGTAAAGTACAAGAAACTCAACTTTCTAGTCAAACACAATACTTGAGTAACTGTAGTGAGTTTTTGGCACAGCTTCAATGAACTCGGTGACTTGGGACATTAAGACTGTCACCAACAAAATAAAGAGACTAGAAATTGTGGGCATCTGTTTATATTTAACATCTACGCTTCTGTCTGCTTCTTATCTCTGAAAACTACTTTGTAATTAGACTGATTAAGAAAAAACTTCTGCTTGAAGCCCACGATCAAAATCATACTAAATAAGTTCTAAGATTAATAAAATACTTTCCAGTGGATGTTTTGTCAGTGGACTGACTGATTGTATGCATGTGTTGGGTAAGATGATTTCTAACATAACCATTATATTTATGCTTTATAGCAAACATTTTAATTTTGGTCAAATAAATGCAATACAGACAAAATCTAAAATGGAATGGTGTAGGAGTATAAAGACTAATGAGAATAAAATATTACAGTAAACCACAAGTAGCCTGAGCTGTTTTAAACTTAGTGTGTTTATAATGTTTTGGAAGAATTTGTCCCATAGGCACTTGGCCTTTAACCCTGACAGAAACATAAGCCTATGATGTTTCTCAGTGCAGAATGTATGCTAGTATGTTCTGACATGTCAGAGGAAAACAAATGGCAAAGGATTTTATTGTGCACCTGTGAGATTAACCCTGTGAGGAGGCATTAAGAATATGGTTCCAGATTCTTGTTTTTTCTAGTTTTTACCTGCCTGAACACCACAAACATGATTATTACTTCAAACACCTCAACACAAATGTTGTGCACACACTTGTCTCAGAGACTGTACTGATTGACATTGCAGATATGAAAATTTTGAGGTAAAAACGTTGACTTTAAAGTTTGTCCTGATGTTTTTTGGGGTTTTTTTTTCTGCTGGATCGTACATATGACCGAGCAAAGAATTAAGTAATTAAAGTTATGCAAAAATAACAAATGACAGTTTTTGTGGTGTACTTTCTGTGCTGTTCATGTAGCAGATTCTATCTATTATTTGCGTGTTGTGCTGCAGAAGTGCTGACATGAAGATGTACTGTCTAGACACGTCTTTGCCCAAGGGCGAATGTATGATCTGAAAGCTGAAGAAACAGTACGGAACACAAAGAGATTTATTGTATGTCAGAACATGCATACAGAACATGCATTATTCTTGCATCCAGTATGCACTTACATAGTGACAGTGGTACTTATATGTTCACTCCCCCAACTCTGTGCCAAGGAAAATTGCTTCTGGCCAATCCCCGTGAGAACTGGGCTTTGTGCGTTTAATTCTCAAAATCCTGCCGAAACTGATCCAGCGAAGAAAATTATGTAATGGAACGTCCAACCCCTTACTCTACTCTAGCCCCTTCTAACACTTTTTTAAAAATCGAACTGCTAATGCTCTGGCCATAGATGGTGATTCAACACACAGCTTGTGTTTTAGAAAGTTGTTGAAACCCTTAACAACTGCGTCTCCAGTTTGCAGGTGCATCGTTAAATGTGGAAAAAGAATTCCAAAACTTACGTTCAAGTGCAAAAATGTGTAAACACTCCATTTTAAGTAAGTCCTGCAAGAACAATCCTACTTAATTAAACATCTTAGTAAAAATGTTGATTTGGTCCCTTTAATGCATCAGATATTACTATATATGTGACATCAGTAGGTAAAAGTAGCAGCGTTTACTGTTGTAGCTGCTGCAGGTGCAGCCAGTTTGAACTATTTTATATACAGTTTTATAAAACAGGGACAGCAGATAAATCTCAGAGCTTGAAAAAATAAAGTTCTGATACATAGATCTTATTCAGTTTCAGATTTTTTCCTCAAATGTTTGGTTTTTGGTGAGATAATAAATCATCTGAATATTTAGTTTAAAGGGAAACACCACTGTTTGACAGATTTGCAAACATAAATCTGAAAAAGAAGCTTAACCACTGATTTAACCTTTAACAATGTGCATTGTAAATTATCATTATGTGAGCTATTGTGTAAAATGTTCATCTTAAAAGTAATTGAAAAATAAATAAATAAATGCAGTGGAATAGAAAGTATAATGTGTCCCACTGAAATGTTGTGGAGTGGGAGAAGTGAGGATTTTAAAGGAGCTTTTTTGTTGTTTGTCTGGTTTCTTTTCTTTTCCAGATATTTCACAGGGCTGTTTGCTTTATGTTTTCTTTGCTTTAGATTTTCCCATTTTTGTGTCTAACCCATAAACCTGTTTTATTCAGTCATCAAACCCAGTCCTGTGCAGATGACATGTAATTTGTCTTTCTTCTACATGTGCGTGACAGTTCCCAGGAACAAATCTTGCCAGGGGCATGTTTCAATAATCCTACCAACACATTATAGAACATACATGAATTCCCCAAATTCTTCAAGTCAAGTAAAGTCAGTATTTAGAGAACTAATCCAGCTGAGCAGCAACTTGTTCCAACTGTTTTACAAGATTCAGAGCTGACTGAGTGACATGGCAGGAACATGCCAAGTACAATGCTTAGGCTCAATTAGATCACTCTGTAAGCCACAACCAGAGATCAGCCATTAAAAAAATCATCATAAATACTACCCTTAATTTGTTTGCGAATCTCACTTTTTCATTGTTACTATCTAAAGACTTCCCTGGCAGAATTCAGCCAAACATGAGTTTGCTCCATCTTCGCCTTTTGTGTCATTATGACTTTGCTCCAAACAGGTGAGCGAATTATTATATGTTAAATTATTTGGGGTGTGTCCAACCACAGGCCTGATTTGATTCGTTGCTGCATGTCATTCTTTCTGTATCCCAAATAAGGCAAAGAAAACCTCAGAAAATCAAAATTAAACATTGGTTGAGGTGGAATTTCAAAATAAAATGTTCATGAGCTATGATAATTAAAGCCTCCAGTGATCAACATTAAAGGTGATTCTGCAGAAAATAACTGCTTACAGGTATTTCTTGTGTCCATTACATTTTTTTTTCAAATCAAAGATAGACTTAACTTGTCAGTTTAGCAGCTATTTCAGAGACATTTTTTTGTCTTAAACATCATGAAACATAAAAAAAACACAAGTTAATGCAGTAGAAAAAACATGTTGCCATTAAATCCAAATCTATTTTCTACAGTGCCATAGTGTTTGCAATAAGAACACAAGTTCAAGTGCACAGAAAAAACAGAGAAATTTTGGAATGTATGCAAATTTCACCTCTGGCCATTGTCTGGGAGTCAACAAGTGCTTTTGTTTGCCTTTTAGCAAAATAAAGACTTAGTGGAATTTTTGGAGGTTTAACATGATGGCAGACAAAATGGATGCCAGGTGTCATTTCTGTCATAAATTCAATAGGAAAACCGGTTTTCTTGTCCACCGTAGGCCCCTCAACTCCCTCTCATTACAGGTTTACTTCATCCCTGAGGGGATCTGACAACACACTTACATAAGCCAGTGTCACTATAAGAGAGGGTCTCTCAGCTGCACAGATCAGACTTGGCAATTCCAAGTTTCTTCTCTTGCGAAGGAGCAGCTGTTGGTTGTTGCCACCTCACGGGTAATTATCTCCATTCATCTCTGACATGGCTTTCATATTTCAAATTTGACTCAGAATTCTCAGTTTATATTTCTTGTTGTGTCCCAGGGTCTGAAGCCACGGGTCAACATGTCTGAATCTGGAAGTTGCACCTCTATCATCAACCTGCGCTACCAGGATGGCAGTGAGGGAAGCTCCTCCAACCCTGCCAAGTTCAAGAACCAGGACTATGCGCAGCTGAAAGACAACTACCGCCGCAGGAGACAACTGTTTGTAGACAGCGCCTTCCCACCAAACAACCATTCTCTCGGTGACCTGCCTAGTTTGACCAGCTGGCAGGAGGATGACGTGGAGTGGCTTCGACCATCAGTAAAATACAGTTTTTTCTTCCTCATGTAAAATGCATGTCAATAGATTTTTGTATATGTACTGTGTAGGCACACGCATGCTTTTTACATGCTTGTCTGCAGTAGATTTATTTTCTTTATCATCTTGTCCAGGAAATCCTGAAAGCACAAAACATCAGTGATGAGCCCACTTTCTGCACGAAGGGAGCTTCAAGGTTTGACTTTGGTCAAGGCAGTGTGGGTAAGCAAGGATTTTTGGCTTAGAGCAGAAGACAACCAAAACTGAACAACTTACTTAGCTGAAAATGTGAACTTTGCTGTCGTGCTTTAGAAAAGTATTCCTTATTTTCCAGGTAACTGCTGGTTTCTGGCTGCAATTTCCTCACTGACTTTCCAAAAACGCCTGATGGCCCAAGTCGTGCCTTTGGACCAGTCCTTCAGTGACTATGCAGGAATCTTTCACTTCAGGGTGAGGAATTAACAACAGAATTGTGATAAAATTTCACATCTGCACAATGCATCGCCATCAATTCTTACTTGTCCTCTCTGTTTCAGTTCTGGAGGTTCGGCAAGTGGGTGGACGTTGTCATTGATGACTACCTGCCAACTTACAACAAGCAGCTGCTGTCCGTGCACTGCAAAGGTGGAAACGAGTTCTGGGTTCCTCTGATGGAGAAAGCATACGCAAAGTACATAACCATCCCACACGCCTTCAGATAAATGTGTATAGAAGTTGTGACACCAGAATCATGATTACATTTTTTTTTTATCTGTCTCCCTCAGAGTGTGCGGCACCTACGCTGACATGAGTTCCGGGTTGCCATCAGAGGCCTGCAAGGATTTCACTGGAGGTGTGAACATGACTTACAGCCTGAGGCGTGAACACACTTATGGTCATGATGACGAGCTGTGGCTTCAGCTGAGCAGAGCCACCGGGTGCAAGTCGATGGTTTGCTGCGGGACTCCCCCGAAAGGAGTAAGAACCACTTTCCTAGAAGATTTTTTTTATTATTATTTCTTTGAAAATCAGCTAAATTAAGCTGTTCTGCCTGTTTCAGGGTTCCAATGCCAACACTATCGGACACACTGGATTGGTGGATTCACACGCCTACTCTGTCACAGGAGTCACTGAGGTAAAGTGTGTCACAAAAACATCACTGCAGCAAGATTTTGTTAGCTTCGACTTTGCAGAAGTTCTTGATTTTTTAATTTTTTAAATTTCCTCTTCAGGTGAAGTGCTACGGCTCCACAGTGAGACTGGTGCGACTCATGAACCCCTGGGGAAAGCAGGAGTGGCAAGGAGAATGGAGCGACAAGTACTTAAATAATTCTTACATACAATGAAAGACTGATTTACTCTGCAAAAGAACTGAAGAATGACTTTTACCATTGAAGAAAACAACCAAGAACATGTCTGTTCCATTTCACTGTGTTGGACTGAATTCATTTCCATCTTGTGCTCAGGTCAGATTTGTGGGACAGAGTGAGGCCAGAAGATCGCGAAAAGTGTGCCGACCGTGAGGATGGAGAGTTCTGGTAAATGAGTTAAACTAAAAGTACCGTGCATTTGTGTAAACAGAGACAGCTTTTTGGAATCTGCACTGCTTGCTAGGTGCAAATTTGCAAATTGCTAGGTTTGTTGGGTCACCCTCTCTCAAACAGTGAAGCAGTGATTACACCAAGTGTGTGCATGTTGCTCCCTGTGATAAAAGCAGTGCAGGTGGTCAAAAATTTCCAGCGGTGCCTTTAAACTTCAAACTGCGAGGCCTGATAATGAATAAACACAAGAAAACATTTTCTGTTTTTTCCCCCTCTGCATCTGTTTCTGCCAGGATGAAGTTGGAGGACTTCTGTTACTATTTCTCTATGGCGTCCATCAGCTGTGAGAATCCCAACTTCCTCGACGGTGACCTCGATGTCCAGTGGCAGTGCATGATTTACGACGGAAAGTGGGTAGCAGGAAGATCTGCAGGTGGCAACGTGAACAACTGTGAGCCAAGTTCATTCTTTTACTTTCAACAGTCATTTCAAGAAAAATGTTGTGCCTTTGTTTATGATGTGTGCAAGCACAGAAACCAGCACACTGTCTCATTGTTTATGTCTTTCACCACCTGCAGCCACCTTTTCATCAAACCCCCAGTATCGAATTGAGGTGTCCATTATCGACAACCAGGAGAAAGCAGACAAAAACATCTTGCTTTCTCTGATGCAGAAACCTCAGCAGGAATATCGCAAAAAGATCAGATACTTCCCAGTTGGGCTCACCCTCTACAGGGTATGCATTATGCATTTTTCTGAAACAAAATGCATGTTAGAAAGAAAAATAAGTAACAATGTTTATTATGATAAAAAAAAAATAAAAAATCCTGCTATAGTCACTGTCTTAGCTTACTTCTGAGATTTCTGACTTTTCCTGTTTCTCATTCAACAGATTCCACCAGGGGTAAGCACACATCAGAACCAATATCCAACTTTCACAAAATTCCACATTCAAATTCCTTGAATAATGCATGCTGATACTTGGAAAACATTTTCATTATATTAAACAAGTTACACAATCCTTACAGACCCCAGCTGGACGTCTCGGATCATCTTTCTTTAGGAGGAACAGGCCTATTAAGAGATCCCAGCAATACAGCTCTGAGAGGGAACTGATTGAGCTCCACAGTCTGGAGCCTGGAGAGTACGTGATCATCCCCTCCACCATGAAGGCCTACACCCCTGGAGAATTCGTTCTCAGCGTCTTCACCAAGTCTGACGCTAAGATAACGTAAACACTTACTTTAATATTTCACTAGTGAAGAGTTTTATTCCAGAAAAGGCGTGCACGTTCGAATGTCTGACTCACGCTTTCTGCTGCGCTTCCAGTCCCCACCATGGAGACGAGGATGAAGATGAGCACAACCACGACCACGACAGTGACAATGAAGAGGATGACCGTATTCTTCCTGAGGTATGACATAAAAGATTGTAGAGGATAGAGGTTTAACTTTGTCATATTCAGAGCCTCAGACAGATGTTCATTTACTTCGTCTTCCACTCAAGATCCCTGACAAGGCCAAAGAGGAGGATGAGAAGAAGGATTATGACCCCAGCCGTGCCATATTCAAACGCTATGCTGACCAGGTGGGATATTTTTCTCTGCTTTTTCTTCAAACCTTTATCTGTGTCTGAATCATCCTCCGTTGATCACAGTTTTGGTTCTCTGTCTTTTATCAGTATGATAATCTGAGTGCCAGACAGCTCCGGAAGCTCCTGAATGATCGCTTCCCTCATGGTGAGTTAATGTACATCATGCATGCCTTCGAAACCTTAATTTATTTGCTGACTCAAAGTGATAAAACAGACGTTTTTTTCCCATGTGTACCACAGGGACTCGGTATGGCTTCAGTTTGGAGAGCTGCAGGAGCATGATCGCTGCAGTGGATGTATCCTAACATACTGAAATGTGTTCTTGATATCTTGCGCATCAACAGAAATGATCATGTCAATGGTTTTTGGTGTTTTTGTTGAGTTGTCCTTAACGTGCACAGCTCGACCAACGGATGAGGATGTCCTTCACGGAGTTCTCAGTTCTCTGGAAGAAGATCCACGAATTCAAGGTCATGCAGCAAGTACAGGCATTATTGGCTTAGTTTAACTCTGATCTGCAACTAAAGGTCTTAGTTGCTAAATGTATGTTAATCTTTGTTACAGAAAACCTTCAATCAATATGATTCGAATGGCAACGGATCTCTTACTGAAGCTGAGCTCCAGAGGGCAATTCAGGGTTCAGGTACCACGGTTTATCTTCACATTTGAACTTAAATATAGTGAAAGAACTGCCTCAGCAAAAGTTGAACTTGCTTCATATTCAGAATTATAACCCCAGAACTTTCTCCTTCTGTCCATACCAGGAATAGAAGTGGATATGTTCATGATCAAGCTGATGATGTTCCGCTTCTCAGACTTCTCAACCACCTCCTTGGAGAGCTTCATTTCTCTCATGTTCCGCCTGGAGAAAATGTCAAGTGAGTGACATAGAAGCCACCGATGGCATCGCTGTCAAAAATCGCACGAGGCTCTTACTTGCTCATAGCGTAAAACTAAATGTGATTTGTATTTTGTTTTCAGACACCTTCAAGAACAACTCATCTGATGGCATGATCCACATGAGATGGACTGAGGCAAGTTTATTTCCATCTTTATTTTGTTCTGAATACATTCAACTCACTAAAATAACATGATGGATATATTCACACTATGTACCTACTCCAGAGCAGCAATATTGTTATGGTAAAGATACTATTATGTGACAGCTATTGTAGCCACTTGTGCTCTATTCTATCTGAAATTAATACTTACTTTAGAGTGTTGTACTGTGTAGCTTTCTTTGCAAAAATATTACCACTAAAACAACAGATGCTAGTAACTAAAATCTACCTTTTATTTCAGTGGTCCAACATCGCCATATACAACTAAACCAAATGTAACAAGAAGAGCCCAGGAGACTCGCAAGAGAAGATTCCAGCAATCTAACATTGCTTTTACTGGAATTGTCTACCTTCATAAACCCTACAAAGCAGTAGCACGTTTCTGTGATCAAAGCATCTGTGCAATAAACATTGTTAACCTGCTAAATTACCTTCTGATATTGTCATTCTTGCACACATTTTTAACATGCAACCAAAAACGAATAACTGTGGACCAGAAATCATTTTTATTAACTCTCCATTGACTACATCAGACAGATACAAAAGGTGAATAAACACAACATCACTAGTTCACAAGTCATTCCACACTCATCCTTCTTCTCAACTAAGCAATAAGATAAAATTACGCATTTATGGTCATTCCTGTGTGATGATACAAGGGGCTCTCTGGCAAAACTCTCATATTTACAGGCCAGGATTCTTATTTCTGTACAATAAATCAAAAATCCACACAAAAGGAGCATGAGCACTCTCTGCTGTCAGTCAGTGGCTACAGGACAAGGTTGGCAATGCTCTAAACGTTTATTGTTCTACAATGAAAAGTCTTAAATCAACAATTAACTGTAAGTATAACAAGTTTTGTAAGTTTATTCATCTACTTTTGTCCAGAAATCAATCAGCCACACTGCTGCAGAGGAGGACATGCTCTTTCATTATAATGAAGATGAACATTGTAGTTAATGATATATTAATCCAAACTGTTCTAGTGCTGTCAACTGGTGCACCAAATGTGTAAAATAATCCACAACAAATGCACAATTTTCTCTAAGGCAAGCATGTTGGAAAGTATGGTAAAAGAAACTGTCTCTTTGAGGGATTTTTTAGAAAACAAAATATAAAATCATGATAATAATCTTATCCTCTAAATTGAGATAAAGGTTGAGTGCAATTTTGAGGTGTTTTCATCATACGCTGCACAGCTCTCAGTCCTCCTCCCTCTCGATGTAGCTCTTACATGCCGAGCGTGCCATCTGTCTGGCCATGTACCTCTCTCTGGCCGAACTAACAGTGTTATCCGTGCTGCGCTTTGCAAACTTGCTCGCCTTCTCCTCCGTTTCCTCTTTCTCCTCACCTTCCTTTTTCTGTTTATATTCTTTTTCCTCTGTGTGTTCACCGACTGCTTCCTTCTTTTCTGGATCTTTTTCTTCCCTCCTCACTGCCTTCTCCTTCTCTTGCTCCTTCCTTCGTTCCCTCTCTTCTTCCAGATGTCTGTCCTTCCGCTTGTCTTCATCTGGATACTTCCTCTTCTCTCTTTCCCCATTCTTATCCCGTTCTCTGTCTTTGGGGCTCCTCTCCCTCCTCCCATATCTTTCTTCCCTCTCTGAATCCCCCCTGCCTCTACCTCTGTCATCTTCTCTGCCTCTGTCTCTATCTCTGTCTTTCCTTCTATCCCTGTCACTTCTTCTTTCTGAATGTCTATCATCCCTTTCCCTTCCCCTGTCTCGGTTTCTGTCTCTTTCTCGATCTCTGTCCCTTCCTCTGTCTCTTTCTTGGTCTCTGTGGCTCTTCTTATGTCTGTCTCTCTCCCTCTCTCTTTCCTTCTCCTTATCTTCTCCGCTCCCCGATGAAGGCGACCTCTGTCTGTATTGGCGTTTTGAATGTGTCGAGGCGCCGCCAGGCTTACTAAACCCAGACTTCTGCTCATGTCCCTCCTCACTGTCGCTACACGAACTTGGGATGTTGTCGTGGGACGTAGGTGAGGGAAGAGGTGAAGTCCTTTCTGTGTCTTTTGAAACCACTGAGGTTTCAGTTCTGTGGAAGAAGGAACAAAGCTACAATTAAGGACTCAGAACAGTTTTGAAAAATATGTGCTGCCTTGTTGTGATTATCAATGTGAAAGTAATGAGGAGCAACAACTTACCTGTTTGCTGAGTGATCTGGTATTGCTTCCTCTCCTACAGTCTGATTCAGCAGGTGCCGGTAGAAGCCACTCAAGTCTCTCTGTTTCTTCACGTCCAGAGCAGCTACTCAAAACAAAAACAATTCAAACATTTATTTAATCTCACATACAACTGTTTATTTTCCCACAACATAGTGCCCTAAGGAAGAACATATTCTTTGAGAGGATAATATATATTGATGGGTTTAAAGGAATCGAGTTATGTTTAAAATAACTGAAAGACTATGAGGCCATTTTAACACTGTCGCCACACATTGTTTAACTGATGTTTGATACATTACTTTGAACACAACCTTATCTGCAGCTGAAAAACAGATGTATTGCTCTAACCTTCCATCGCTGCCTGTCTCTTCTCTCGCTCCTCCTCCTCTTTCTGCTCCTGCAGTTTTTGTCTATAGGCGGAGGTAACGTAAGCTTCTTTATCAGCAAACTGCTCTCCCTCTGCCTCCCTCTCCTTCTGAATCTTCCTCTCTTCTCTTCGTTCTTGTTCTTTCTTTCGGTCCTCGACTGCTTTCATTAACTGGTGTATATATTTAGGCTGCAACAAAGAGACACAGACAATAGAAGAAATGAAGTTATTGTTCATAAGACAGTTGTGGCTCATATATTGCTTTTACACCAGAAGGATGTCAGAACATCAGCTTAACACCAACACAGGCTCTTTCTAACATTAGAGCTGTGTTAGTTTCCAAATCCAGCCATACAAGTGCTTAATTACCCTTTTGTCAGCTCCTCCCAGAATCTTTTTGTTGCCTTCAAGTCTCTGTTTTTGGATATCATCGTACACAGCATCATAGTCATATACGGTGCTGTCCTGTTCCAGGGCCTTCTGCATTTCCAAACGTGTCTTTAAACGGAAAGAGAGCCAAACAAAGATTAAGGACCAGAGAAATGTAAATCACAGAGGAACAAGCTGTGTTGTGAAATAATTCTCAACATTAAATATATTCTCTTACCTGCTTCATCATCTTCTTTTTGATAGCTTCTCTCTGCAGACTTTCCCCAACCGAGGTCTGAGAAACAAAACATACAAAAACATGTTCAGAATATTTGGACAGAAGTCTTTTCAAATGTCAGATAATGACTGGCATTTAAGCTGTTTTTTCCCTTTTACAGAAATCTGTTGAGTTTACATAATACTAAAAATATTAACATCAAATGCAATGATTGCTGATGAATAAACAGCCTAATGTATTCCCCTTTTGGCAACAATTCCAAAAGTTTACCCACCTCATCATCTGAGTCATCCCCAAACACTGACGGTTTCTGCAAGGCCGCAGTTTTTGATGCTCCCTTCTTCTGTGGCAAGATCAGCCCGTACCTGAGGACAGTTAAGACACAGGGTTTCTTAAACTCTATCCTGTATTTCGCATGAAAAGCTTTCACAAGTCAAAATTCACCAAGGAAAGTGTCATCTCAAGTTAAAGGCTTTGGATCTAACATCTAAACCAAATCAGCCATTTGAATCAACAGCGTATGTATCCAGCAGGCAGAACATTCACAAGCCTTTTATATACCGGTATTCATACCAGTCTATCTTAGAAATAGACAGCACAGTTGTTGTCAGAGAGTATGCAACGTCATCCATCATCTATACACCTCTACGTCATCTATCATCTATACACCTCTTAATCCTCATCAGGGTGGGATGCTACAGTTCTATAATTAATTTGATCAGTAGATAGGTGACTCTCTACACTTTCGTTCACTTCTCGTAATGCAATTTTTAATGTACAAACACGAGAAACAAAACAAGCTTAAACCCAGTGAGAAATATACCAGAATAACTGCATGTTTCCATGACTTATGATGGCTACAAAAGTTTACTGCCTCTCCATGGCAACATGCAACGGATAAACTGTAGAAAATCGTGTTAAATATGCGGCAGATGTGAAGAAAAGGTGAAGTTTCCAAGTATCACGTAAACAAATCCGACCTTCTATTACTAAGCAGTAGCTGATTTGAGTAAAAAGGCGACGTTTGCATGTCGTTAGCTAACTAGCTAGCTAGCTGCCGTACAGGCTGAAATGGGGACACCTCCGTTTTTACCGATAAACCGCACTGAGGCTGTTACACTGAATTAGGTTGTTTGCATCACTACAACTTCAACCCAGTAAACAGGTACAGCTGTAGTTCCTTGTTAATTACACAGTCATAATCACGTTAGCGTGTCTCAAACTTACTGTTTTGTAGGGACCGCCATCTTGCTCTGCTGACTGTGAACGAGAGCAGCAGATTCGACACCAACGTTTTGGTAAATTTATACACACAAGCTCTAATGTGTCACATTTTGCGGTCTGAAAAATATAAGTATTTATTTTTTGGCATTATATTTTTTTATGGTCACTAAATATGAAGTTTCGACCTGTAGCGAATGTACGGACATTCAATAGATCAGAGCACCAGACTCTAATGGCCAAAATGTGATTTACCGTCATAGACTGTTTACCGTCGATTTATGCGATAATTGAGCTGTTAGAAAATAGCTATACCGTCATATAACAAGCAGATTAACACAGAGACCTAAACCGGTCGTTAAAACACTGCATTTCCAGAGAAACTGCGTGTATTATGTTCACCAGTAGATGGTGACATTGCTCCAAGTTGTAACTCTGTGACTTGAAAATGAGAGAAATATTGAAAAGCTCAGGTCCACTCTGCAAACTGAACTTTTATGTTGAAATATGCAGAAAAGTTTCCCCGGGTCCTGTCCGCTTGCTGCTGTTCGGATGTCTGATGTGGTAGCACAAAATGCAATAGTGAAAATGTAGTAATAGTTAATGCTTATAAAGATGAAAGTGAATCTGATTTTCCATCTCCACTGACCTTCATTGGAGTATGAATGATTGACCTTTCAACATCAGTTACTTGTGGTGATTTTTAAAACAGAGACCTTCTATATGCAACAAATGTCAAATCTCAACTGCAAATTGCAAGCAAAATGACAAACAAATCATTACACACAATACTGGGCCAGTGGAGGAACTTCCACTTCTTGAGCCAGTAGTAGTATATGATCAAATAAATTCTTATAGTTTAGGCCTACAATAAAGTCTAAAAACATTATAGCTCTAGTTCAGGTGATTTCATGTTTTCATTTCATGATTCATAAACATTTGACCATAGCTTGATGTCCAACATCAGTTTTAACAGGTTTACAATTTGGATAAACACTTGATAGCAACATTAAATTTGATAGACTGGTTGTGGTTCTGTTTTGTTTGTTTGTTTTCCTGTGTGACCTTTTAAAAACATGTGTGTGTTTGGTACTTCTCGTCCCAACATGCATTATTTTGAATTTTCTTTTTTTTATTATCATTTTTTTTTAAAACAAAAACATTTAGCTGAATGAAATGCAGTTTTTTTTTTAAGTGCAATTTTACAATCACTCACTGTAAAAAAAAAAGAAAAAGAAAGAAAAAAAGGACTATTTGTAAAAATATAGATTTTTTTTATTGTGGACATTATTGCAGTTTTTGCCTTCTCTTTTTTTGGATTAGCATGTAAATAAATACTTTTTTCCCTGTAATTTTACTAGTCATTCTCAGCATTCAGTGGGGAATCTATAATTTTTTTTAAATTTTTTTTTTACCGTGTAGAGCAAAGAAACTCCTCACATCTCATTTGACTTGCTTAAGTCATTTGGATATTTCCACTAGTGTCAGCTGCTCTCTTCTAAACCTGTGTAGTAATTCAGTCTGTTAAGTAAGATCAAAGAGCACAAGGCTCACCTGTGATTAAAGCTGCAGCTTTGAATCCTCACTGCCTCCTCTGAGTGACTCTAAATCCAAACACCATTATCTCTGTCGTAATCTGCATCTCATCTCCTCTCTGGCTTCACTGCTAATCCCTCTGGTACAAACAGAACAACCAAAGCTGCCTGATGGATGAATGGATGGAATGGTGACAGAGTGAACCATAGAGAGACTGGATAACACAGGTAGACAGTAGAATAAATAAAGGGATATAGGGACACTGTAAGTGATAAAGGAAAGGCGAAAATTTAATGGAAGCTGCAAAAATACTGTTTGGATACAAATACTCTCCTAAAGTTTGTGCAATGATGTAAAAATTAAACACTACTGATGCACACGAGGAATGTTGATTTGAATTTTTGGGTATTGATCCTGGTTGACTTCATATCTCTAAAGCATCGCTTACATCTGTGATTTTTGGTTACTCAGTCTGTTTATCAGGCTTATACATACAGAATGAAATGAGCAAGAGGAACCAGATTTTACACCAGCAGTGATAATAGTTGTATTAATAGTACTATGCGTCTGTGCATACCTGCACCAAGATATCTGGGCTGTGTACTGATGATACAAATTTGAGTGTGTGGTTTGTGACAGACTATGGTTGCTGCTATCCTTGATCTGTGCCCTGAGGCAGTGAAGATAACAGTGTAGCAGTACAGGTTCAGACAGGCGGGCTACACCTCAGGAGTCATGAAGAATCACCTGACGTTGCACTCGCTTCACAAAAGCTCATACGTACACGCAGAAAAGTTCACATGACTACTGGTTAGTAACGAATAAGGGGGCAGGCCTCCCTTCTTGTCTGAAATACAGCCTGAGATTGGAGGACCACAGGTTTAGACTGTCTTAAACCCAGACGTTAAAATAACAATGACACACATGGATAGTGTACAGTCAACCTAAAAAAAAATCCCACACAGTACATTTACATTACATGCTCAGAGCCAACAAAACATTTCAAAGCTAATCCAGAAAAAAAAAATCATGTGCCTCGAAATCAAATTTGAATATGTTTTGTTTACTTTAAGAGGGATTCTTTTAAAATAAAATTCTTTTACCTAGGTATGAATAATTTCTGATTTAGCCTACAAAAAACAAAACAACAATAAAACACTACTAAACTAAACTACAACTAAAGTTGACTTGGCTCAAGATTTGATAGTGACTTGTGAAAGCTGACTTGGTAATTGGCCTTAGTATTAATGCATTAAATTCATAATAATTGTTGAAAATATAGAATTATGTAAATATACTATCTTATAAGAGTCATAAAGCATATTGATTGATTAAAGTGGTACTCCAATTTTACACATCAAAATAATTCTACACATCTTTACTCGAAGTACTAGCCTAAATACTTCTATCTAGACTTAGAATCCTGTAATGTCTACTGTGTTTCTGTCCTTAGTAATTCAAGGTCTAAAATAAATAAATAAATAACACAGAGGATGTCATCTGGATTATCCTGGCTTGGGCTTAAAGACTTAAAATTTTTATTAGAAAGCCACAGTTCAAAACTGTATATGCAAAGTTTTTCTGACACAAGCTGCACAACACCAGGCTGTAGAGGCTGAGGGTTGCATCATGGGTAATGTAGGATAGAGTGATTATGAAGACAAACCATTACTAAGGACTAAAAATTGGGCTATTTTGGCCTTTATTGTACCAGTTTGACCTCAGGTTTTAAATACTGGAGTGTCACGTGTCATTAGAACAAGCCTATGCTAAATGTCTGGAGAAGATTCAAATTTGCAAATTTTGTGATTCTGTTTGTTGTAGGTTGTTTGCCTGCTCCTCCTTCACTTTAAGTCATCAGTACTTCAGTAACAGCTGGTGTGTTGTTTGACTGACAGATATGACTCCTCGCTGCTTTGTTTACTTCCAGCACACATAAGGTTAATCGGGATTGACAAGCGAAGGCTAGTTGCGCATGCGCAGGAGGCGCTGATAGAGGAAACAGCCGGGGAGTAGTCAAACAGTCCACGACCAGAGAGAAAGAGAGGGGAAAACCGAGAGAAGACCGAGAACTCGGGTCCAGCTGGGGTTCCGCCCTCTCAAAACAATTATGCTCGTCTGGCCGCCGTCGCTTCCTCTCAGGTGTCCGCTTCCCGGTCGCTGAATGGCGCTGGTTACCGTGCAGCGTTCACCGACCCCCAGCACCAGCTCCAGCCCCTGTGTTTCGGTAAGAGCCGCGTTTCTTGAACCCTCCTCCACTACCGCTTCCACCGGCATCAAAACTTAATCTCTGTGCTGTCGAAGGCGACTTGCGGCTTCATTTCCGCTGTCTTTTTGTCGGCTGCTCACTGTCATCAAGTGCCTTGCCTTTGTACTCCTGCGCATGCGTGAAATATAGCCGCTCATCATTTTTAGTTACCCTGTCAGCGTCGCTGTTAACATGCTTTAAAAATGTTGTGTCCTCGCTGTCCACAGAGACAGCACCATTAGCTGGTGAGGAAATGGCAGTTTCCCCTTCTGTTTTAATGGTTTTAGCTGTTTACACGGTCCCGTTGTGCACATTTCCGCCTGTGTAAAGGTTCAGCTGGCAGTTAGCTACTTTACAATGTGAGAAAAATTCCCAGCGTCCATCGTCTGTGTTGTGAATAATACCTGAACTTCCCCATTCATCTATGTGGGGATAAATTACACAGCTAGCTCTTGGTTTCGGTTTGTAGTTCCACCATTGCACTTTAACACGCTACCAATCAGTATTTCATGCACCTCCGGTTCTAATAAGCACCTTGTGGCACACATGTATGCGGTTATTTACACCTACAAGGCTGCTGTGTGCTGCCTTGTTATGTAAACCAGGTTGTGGACGCGTGTCTTTCTCTTTGTCTCTTGTTGTCTGTCTCCTCCCCAGACTGTCTGTCGGTCTACATATTTCCTACCTGCCTGTCTTCCTGTGTGTGTGTGTGTGCGTGTGTGTGTGTGTGTGTGTGTGTGGTGAAGGCAGAAGTGTGGCCATGCAAAGCAGAGCAGCAGGTGTTTTCTCCTGCTGCTGTTGTCTCAGCTCACCTGTACTGGTTTCTACAGAAGCAGGGGACCCCACCAGACACTCAGACATAGACTGAGGAAGTGATGTACAAGCAGACACTCTCGGTTCACCATTCAAATGTTATTCTCTGTCTCATACACACATCTGCATGTACTTCCTGTGTCAGTGCTGCAGAGTCTACTGTCAACAGCATCGTCTTCTTCAGAGTGGAGCAATTAGTGTGATTGTATTTCGCCTAAGAGGTGCTTTCAGGGCACATACCTATTCCAAGTATTTGTCTACAAGGAGAACAATTACTGATAATTGGAACCAGTATTCATTTGCAGTGTACATTTAATTCTTGACATCATATTTTATAATAACATAAACTCCACCACAAAACTTCATTGAATGCCTTTGTTTGTTTATGTTTTAGATATGGATGTCCCAATCAAGTTTTTTGTCATTTAATATTGAGTATCTGACAATACAGACTTCCAAACTGATAGTATTTTCCTAGAAAGTACAGTTAAACAGTGCACACTTTAAGGACACTAAAGTTATTAGATCCAATTTACAGCTGAATAGGTCTGCGCTGCGTTTAGAAAAGATGGCTTGTATACAAGCTGTTCCTTCATATGGTTTTTACTTTACAAAATAACAAAGTAAACAAACTCATCATAATTCTATTTCGTTCAGCACTGTAAGTAAACAAACTAAAATATTTTCATAAATACCTCATATTACAATTCCATTTAGTGCTGCAGTAAAACTAAAACACCCAAAATGAGTATTACAATCACAATTCTACTTCAAAACTTTAACTCTCACAGTCACAACAAATAAAAATAACAATTTTGACAATAATTAGTCAAATCCTATTATGTCATAAATATTTATATATCCTTTACTTCTAAGTGCTGGGTGAATAGGTTATGTTAGCGTGTCTAACTTCTTTATGGGTTTAGGGCCGAACAAGAAAGTGGCATATTATCAAAATCGCAATATGTCCAAATGTAAAATGTGTCACAAAATGCCTCTACGAGTGAAGCATTGTGGTACTATAGTGATGATCTGGCCTAATAATCAGATTCTCCAGACGTAAGGGAACATTCTTGTTGGTTTAGACCACAGCAAAAATCACATCATTACATGAGGAAAATCGAAAAACGATAATGTGATTCCCACTAAAATCATGACTCATTTTGCAAAAGGGACGAAATAAGCAGATTACAGGGTATTTTTTTCTAACATAGCAAATTAGATACTGTAAATGACAAAAATTATTTGAAACTTGTGATTATAAGGTTTAATTTGTAGGTTTGCATTGAAATATTTCAGGTGCCACTCAAAGAGATTTTAGCCAGCGCTAAAACAAATTTACCAGTGCTAACAAATTATCAGAAATAACAGGGGAAATACATAGATTTCTGTCAAACTAGGTAACACAGACTCATTGCCTTCACTGTATGTGGACTGATCATGCTAATTGTCATGCATAGTCAACTCCTAAAGGTCTATTTGGAGCCAGGAAAAATCCTGTGTATGTGGATATAAATGCAACAGGCTGACATATTTGTGTAACTAAAGACTATATATTGGCATCTTGCATTAAAGGAAGAAAAAAATCCTCGTAAGCCCTAAAAAACATGGAGTACATTAAGGCAAAACTGTGTCAGCTGTCTCCTTCCTAGATTAGATTACATTAATTGTGCATGAAAATGCTTTTCTACCCCCAGCTGTGTCCCAAATCCCAAACTGCAGTTCAGTTATCTATTTTACCAAGAATGACAGTCACAAACAGTCACAAGGTATTGTGGGCTTGAAGGCAACCGTATTCTTCACACCCTTTGTTTTCTCAGTGCAAAACAGGTTCTGTGAGTAGGCATAATAATAACAGTCTTGTTGTGTACAAACACATTTTTGGTGATTTGTTCTGACTGTCATCCAGAACAACTTTAAAATATGTAAAAAAGAAATTTTACATGCCATTGAGGAATCAGCAGCAAGGAGCGTAAGGCTCTAAAGCAATGCAATGATTAGCTACAATTTCTGTCTTTTGAATGATTATGTAAGTTATGGATGTGGTCGTAAACCAGCCACTCTTTCATCACTCCCAGAGTATGAGCTGTAAAAGTCAAGGAAGAAGATATGCATATGTGTAATTTAGCAAGGTGAGGCAGTCTGGGGTGGTGAAGGATGTGAAGGGTTTTCTAAATGAAATATGCTTTTAAGTTGTAACCTGGAGTAACACACATGCTCTGGTAACAAATTGTACAGATACTCTTCTGGTTTCCTGTCTAGTTATCATGTGATGTGTGTGAAGTCTCTCATGACATGCCTGCTAGCTGTTTTCCCCTCATCATATTTACTTGAACCTTATGTTGAACATGTCTGATGAGGGTGTTTGCAGGGAAAATAGATATACACACACTTAGACACCTTTGTTTGGCCTTTAGGGAAAAAAATTTTATGTTGGTGGCACAGACTGGTCTCCACTCCTACAGGTCTCTGCCCAGACTGCATGCTCAGGCTTCACATTTCCATAAGCTTTGGAAAAATCTCAAATTTCCATATGCAAAATCTTGTTTTCTCATCTAAGCAAAGGTTGGGTGATGTATCAAAACATAGGACTCACTAACATGGAACAACAAGTTAAACCTCATCTCATTTGGTCAACTGAAATATAAAATCACTATATAGTTCATATACAAGTTCATAAATTTTTTTTGTGAAATATCCCTTTACTCATTCTCAGTTGTCATGTACAGTGATGTTACTTGTGTTTATTTGAAACTTGATTATTCATTAGAATTATAATTCACCATAATGTGCATAAGAAGTCAGGGTGTTTGAATGTCATTGTCTCAGAAAAACCTGCCAATTACACAATTTTCATGCATTCGGACTTGTTACGCAGGACCACAGCAAAGCCATTTACTGTTGAAAATGTATTTTATTAAGAGTATGAGTGGTGCAGAGATTTATACATTGCTTCTGGCATCACATACTTTACATGAGATGCTTGTCGTTTTACTAGATCTGTTTTAAATATTTCTCTGAGAGCCCACAATGGAAACCTGCTTTGGATACTGTCTGAGAGCAGCTGAGCACCGCCCATTTCAGTTGTTGCACTGAACTGAATCTGCAACAGTGTCATAAGACCTGGCAGTAAATTCTTATATCCATGCTGTTTTGTACTTGTCTTTAACAGTCCGTAGTCCCAAACTTATCAGTGTTTTATTGACTTACATTAGCGATGCACATTAAATACTACATCACTTTTTATTTTTAACTATCACGAATAAGAAAAAATACTTTCATCTGATTTTTCTTTTATATTGTCCATTGTCGATCAGATCAAACCCACTGGTGGCAGCCTTGCGTGACTTCATCTTTTGTCTGTGCTCACTGTGGCCTATCATCATCCTGTAATCCACTTCTTCCTTTTATGACGCTGTTAATGTTTTTGTAATGTCATTAAGGCTAGTTAAGCCTACACACAGCGTAAACAAGATGAGTGCCAGGCATTAAAAGATACGTGTCAGGCGTTTATCCCCCACTGAGCGCTCACTGAATCATGTCAAAGCAAGCTTTATATTCCAAAACTCTCTGATTTACATTTTTCTTTTTGTGCTTCCGTGTCTCCCAGCTTATTTTTGTGTGTGAATGTGTTATTCTCCGACCAGCCACACCTTAAAAACAGACTGAGGTCATTTTCCTGGAGAGTGTGTAAATTGAGTTGAAGCTGAACTCTGCTCTCTCTCCTGTCTCTCTGCACCATTGCTCTCTGCTCAGGCCGGGCTGAATGCTAAGTTGGAAGCTACTTGTACTTTTAATGTGTGTGCGTGCGTCTGTGCGTGTGTTTGTGAATAGGGGAATACACAAGCTACTCTTTGTTGCCCAGCATTGGACAGTTGGATTCAATTCCTTCTCAAATGTCTTTCAGTATTTGTTTGGTATAATTGCTGGCTCAATTCAGTTTTGCTGAATTATTTTTTGTTAGGAGCCCTCTGATTTGCCACAGTAGTGATAGTGACTTTTGTTCTTAGGGTAATTTTTGGCATGTTCACCCATTATTAGATAGATACAGTGGGGAGAGATAGGAAATGCAGGGAAAAAGAGCAGTGGAATAACATGAAACTCAGGTCGAGGCTGGTCAGGAATCAAACCACTCCGTTATAATGCTGCCAATAATTTCCTTTGTCTGTTGCTCAGCATCATAATATTCATCTCATACTGCAATGTTCAAACTATATATGTTATTGCCGTTACTATTTACAATTGTCTGTCTTCATCAATATTACTGATGCTTTTGGGCTCTTACTGGGCAAAATATTAACTATTTCCTTGTACAGAAAACAAAAAGAGCGAAAAAAGAAAGCTCTGAGATAAATGTTTTATTATGACTGATAAAGGCTTGTCTGTTACATTTTAACATCTTTAACAAATTGATGTAAATGAAGTGATAAAATAATTAGAAAAACACATTGAAATAGACATTATTTTTAATAAATTGTTGTAATACATCAACATTAAAATTAGTGTTGTGCTCCATATTCTTCTCACTAAATGTATTTATCTCATTTTCTCTCCATAGGAGTCCGGTAGTGGGGAGGATGACCGCCGCTCCCAGCCTCGGAGGTAGGATATTGACAGATGTCGTATCAGATAAAGCTCCTACATCTTTTGCCTCTTTGAGCTCAGCATCTTAAAAATGTAGTGTAGCTTTGAGACCATACACCAGGAGTTTGTTTCACAGTGACTTTGTAATGGAAATGTAAAGCCAGGCCAAGTAAACGAGGAGACACTGTGATTATCATGCCAAAAACCACTTCAGAACACAGGACATGTTATGTTGCTGCCCCTGACCTCTGACCTGACCTGACCTAGACCAGCAGGGGAGAAAATAGGCTTTGCCTGAAGAGGCAGATAACGATTATGCATTACTTATATCTGCCACTGCAGGACTCCCTTCGTGTACTGCTGTGTCTTGATAAAAAGGTGCTCTGCTACTGTTGTGTGCCTTCCGTTGTTGCATCTAAGTTGGAAATCTGGTTTATCCTGTTTGACTCAACCATGCTTGCACCTGGCGTTAGTCCACCGGTGATCAGCAATTTCCTTTCACTGCTGTATTTATTTCTTCTACATGATACTAATGAACAGTCTTACATTTTCCTTTGTTATATTTGGCCCTTGAATAACAAGTGAAATCCTGAAATCCTCTCATGTATGGGATAATTAATGGTGTTTCACTGGCTGTCCATTAGAGGGCAGCAGCATCTGCGTGATGCCGGTTTGGGTATGTGGGTCACAGGGGAGCTTCACTGCTGATCCAGGGGCAGATTGGTAACCACTCCCAAACTCAGAGCGTCTCTGTGTCTGTCTGGTCATTGGAGCTCTGTGCCATCCAACTGAGAGGACTGTCTGTATTTGTGCAGCTGGGAGTGTAATCTACTCTCACATACTGAGGCTGTGTGTGTGTGTGTGTCTGCGTACAGAGATAGGTACATTATCAGATGTCTCTTTGAGTTTGAGTATATTATTAGAAATGTCTTGTTTTGAAGTCCAAGGATTATTTGATCAATGAAATTTATGCTCTCCTTTTGTACAGTCATTCACATGAAGTTGAGAAGAAATCAGAGCTCTTGTGATGTTTGATTTGACTTCATGCTGATCCACCCTCTTGTTGAATATGTAACACTGTGACCTTGTTACTTGTGCAGACATGCCATTATGTAATTTTTGTTTTTTTCAGTGGAGCACATATAAAAATATGAAGTTCCTGGTGAGGAGCTGGGTCTTGTCTTGACTTCAGAATAGCCTCAAACCTTCATGACCTGCTTTTATAACCAGTGTGGAGCTCTGTATATAATACTGGAGGAAGGAGCCTGTAAAAGCCTATAGTTCTCTAAAAGATGAGGGGAAATTTTGACTGTACTTTCGGTTCACTTCTCACAGTAAAGGTTTGTTCAGGTAATATTTCTAGAGGTCATGGTCAAATATTTTTATTAATATGTTGTCACTTGTTTCCATCTGAACTTTGGGGCATTGTTAGATATTAAGACCAGCACATGCTGTTCATTATTGTTTTGGGTAGTTGGTCAGTTTTTTTTCTAGAGTGGAACTTTATTTCAAGTCATTGTTTAGTGTGTCATATACTTTTGCATTCATCTGGCTAGACAACTGTATATACAGCATTGATACCAAGCTTTGCAAATACTGTAGTTCTTACAACAGTACCCAGATGACAATTCTCTTTGTTCCTCATGAATTTGTATCTTGTCTAATAAAATAGTCACATATTTATCAAGCAGTATTCTGACTTAACACCTTCCATACATTGGCTAAAGAAAGCCATCCATTAGCTGTATGAACAAATACACTAATGACTTACTGATGTACACCAGAAAAGACATATCGTGTAGGAATAAGTGAAATTCTTCACTCATAACCATAAGTTAGGCAAAGAATAATAGGAATACTTTTAAATACTATTCAGTCTAGTACACAACTGCTGTAAGCAGTAGGCCTTCCCCCACGCCTTCTTCACTCACATTGTCAGAGCTGGAAATAGAGGATAAAGGTTATATGACTAACATCACATTCTTCAAAAATGTAAGCAATGTTTTTAACAGCTGAAATCTAAATACGCACCTCATACAACAATATTGTACTGCTAGGGTAATTTATGATATATGGGTTTTGCTAGTCACCCCAAATTACATTTAACTGGACACATTTATGTAACAGCCCATAATTTTTTGACAAATACGTAGCCTATATCCAGAGGTAAGTTTAAGATCAGGTTTAAGTCATAGCTGCAGTGTTAGGTAGTAGAAACCTGGTGGTTTCAGGTGTGTTGGCAAAGAGATGAAAAACGATTCAGTAAAAGTCAGCCTGTTACACACAGTTAATAGCTCCCAAATCCTAGGAGCAGGTTTCTTTTCACCAACACCGCTGACGTCTGTTGCCTGTCATGCCATAGAAGTCAGCAGAGCTCTTTCCTGACATCGGTACCTTCGTGACATTCATTGAGGAAAACGACTTTGGTGATGCAGTGTGTCTGCCTGCGTAAGCAAGGCCCACTGCAGCGCTGCTGATTAAAGTCAGTGACATCAGCAGGATAGTGACATCAGCGAAAGCAGCAACATCATTGGCCGACCTACAGAGGAGAAATTAGAGGAAGGATAAGGGAGTTTAATATGATCCTACAATTGCGGACTATTTCTGATCTTTTCTACTCTTCATAATACTTTAGTTAGATGAGGAAAATGTAAAATTATTTGTCTTAATGAGAAGGACATTGGTTTTTTTTGTTGTCTTGCTACACATTTGCTTTCACCTTACAGTTTCATTTTGTGCTTTTAAGCCTCCACAATAAATCTTTTTCATTCACTCTGTTATTATCCAATGTATGTGATCTGTTATATGCAATATGGCAGATTGTTTAGACTGTAAATACTCAGATCGACTTTGTTTTGTGTGTAATACATACAAGGCTTCACTGCTCATGAAGTAGATGGTGATCAATAGTCCACGCTTGTGCTTCAAATAAATACTGAATGGGCCTTGGTTGAGCTGTATTTGACTTAGTTTATGTTTTGTGATCCCAAAGGTGACTGTCTGTGTGTTTGTATACATGGAAACATAAGAGCAGCAGAAGAGTGTCTGGTGTCTGTCTGCACATAAAAACCACATCCTGGCCTTCACTGCTTGTCATTGAATGGTGTGAATTTCAGCAGTCAAAAGAAAGAACAGTCAGTTGGAACTTGATAGATGGGTCCAACAACACACACGTAAACATGTGGGTTGCTGTGAGAGTCCACACCTCCCTGAGACGGTATTATAGCGTATGCCTGTTATTTCAGAAATAACAGAGATGAAAGTGATCATGAAAGGAGTCAATTAAGCGAGAAAGTCAGTCAGAGTAGGAGAAAGCAACCTCATGACATGTAAGGAGAGCTGTGGTGGGAGAATAGAACAGGAGTCTGATGTGTTGATTGAGTAAATGTCAGATTAAGTAGCTGATATTGACGATAAAGGCCTCCTCATGAGTATTTAAGTCTCATTAGTGTAACTTTAGTGCACTTCTGTTGTGTATCCATGTTTCAGTTAAGGTTTCTGCTTAATGCTTGACTGTATTGTGATACAGTTTAGTGTTTATACATGGATTGTGCACAACGTTAAAACCACGGACAGCCTAAGTGATTACATTATTGATTACAACATCTGATTACAATACAATGTTCTGCTAGGAAACCTTGGTTGCTGGCATACAGCACTCTAACCCTAACCCCAACCCAGTTTAAGAAACACAACAAAATAAGAGGTGTGTTGAAACAAGTCTGATCCAAAAAGACCCCACCCCACAACTCACAGGACCCAAAGGATCTGCTGCCAATGCCCCCGTTGCCAGACACTGTTGGATACCCTCAGAGAAAAGAAGGACCTACACATTATTAGGCAGGTGGATTTAACATTGAAGACGATCAGGGTACAAGCTTTGATATGTTAAACCACTTGTTTCTGCGACTTATAAATATGCAATTTTCAGCTTGTAAAGATCCGTGAAAGAAGGTCAAAACCTCAAACATCCTAGAGCTGATCAGCCCACTTCATCTTGTACTAAATTATGCCACCTGGCTATTTCATCAAGTGTCAGAGACAGCCTAAATGTACAAAACATCTCGCACAGCTTAGACACATTTACAGGGTGCCACAGATAGACCTCAGAGAAAAAAGCACTACACTGCAGTGGCTGTTTATCCTGGGATATGAATCGGCAGTCAGGTGGTGTCCACGTAGTTACCCTCAGTTTGTAACCTATCCTACAAATTGAAACCACGAGGGATCGACAAGCAGCGCAACCAAGCCTAAGGTCAAGTTTCTCCTCAGGTCATGGGTTGGCTGCTGTGTCCTTTTGGATTTCTCAATCTTTTTTCCACTGTCATGGTGTTGTTGTTGTTGTTGTGCTGTTGCTGGAAGCACTTTCAGTGTCGGGTGTTGCTGACACTGGTGAGAATTTTGTCTAAAGGCTACAAACCTAGAGTTGGTTACACAACTTTGTCACCCTTCCTCCAGCAACAGAGTTGACAAATGCCATCAGTGTGTGTGACCCACCCTGTTCAAAGGATGCCCCTATGGATATGGTATGTGGGGTAATTAATAGGCAATCATGGGAGGTGTTGTCAGGGAATATTTCTGATGCTCTTGTTACCCTGAGAAGAGAGAAAACTGTCGGAAGGGAGAGGTGTTACTGACAAAAAATATGTGAGCCTATGACCAGAAAACCCTTGAAGTTTGTGTGTTGGTTTGTAGCGGCTGATCAGTCACTGAGAGTAAAACTAGCTTTTTTCAGTTGGCTTTCTAAAGTAAGGGGTTCAAGGATTACTTAGTTTTATCAGGCTGTCAGGCTGGGAAGTTGCAAACTGTTAAGTAAATTGATTTCAATAGGGCAATTAGGTTGCACCGGAACTGTTGAATACAATATATGAGTTTGGGTGGCCAGACTGGGATAGAAAGGGAGAAGTAAAAGAGCATATCAACAATAGAGCGTACTAGTATTGTGACTAATAAGATCACAGGCTTCTCAAGCAAAAATTTTCAAGGCTTTACTTTTGTTCATTGGTGAACTTGAGTCTAAATGTGATGTATAATGGCGTTACTGCTTTTCTTTTTTGTTTGTCTGCATCTTGACAAAGGTTAAAATAAAAGGATAAAGGATGTCCTGGAGGTCTTTAGGTTAACTTTCAACTGTCAAGTAAATATAATTAGATATGTTTAGATATCCTGGAAATAATACAGGCAGTTCAACAGTGATTTCTAACAGTGGTTCATGTGATTTTTTTTTTGTGTTTATATACCACACTGCTGTTCCACTGGACTTTATTTGGGTTTGGTGTGGTCTGGTGTGTAAAATGCTTGGAACAATTACGAAAATGATTGTCCAGGCTACTTTCTTAGGTGTTTCAGACTATGGGGATGTTATTTATGTGTTTACTGTCTCCTCCACACTTCAATAACTTGACTCTTTTTGTTTAAATTGCATTTCCAAGTCACTGTCCAGTACATGTCACTGTGTACTTTATGATCTGGTCTCTTGGTCTTCATTAAGCTTCAGGAGAGTGCAGTATTGGTATATTTTTATTTTTAAAACATTATTGGGTAAACTCTCTTCTTACTTGTGTACTCTTCTGTCACTTGTCTATAGCTGTTATGGTTTTTGTTTATCGAAATGGCTGCTCTACAGGGTGCCCAGGATTTCCTCTGAACTTTCCATGTCTTATTTTTACACCGTTTTCATAGAATAATCTTCAGGACACACTACAGCTTACTGATTTTGTCTCCCTGGGGAGTTCAGTTTTTTTGTTTTGTATAGTTTCAGTTCACATCATAAGCCACACCAAGAGACTTTGTGCTGTAATGTGATAGGTTCCACTCTTCTTCTACAGCTGTATAGCAGGTTTCACTCTTTTTTCTTTTTCTTCTTCTTCTACGGGATAAGCTTGTAAAATTATACAGAGAAACCAAACAAATCCCAAGCTTCCTTTGGATTTTATTTGAGTAAGCAGTTCAAAGTGCTCAAAGCCTCATATTAAGAGTAACTGAAGAGTGCAATTAGTATTCCTAAGCTGAATTTTATGTATATTTATATTTACTTTTGTATCATGTCTATTGTTGTCATAATGCTTGATTTTATATTTTTTTGGAAGTTTATAATTGGATGCCTTCTTGGCCGGGTCTTACTGGAAAAAGGCCTTTTAATTGAGGTCTGGCTGACAATAGTGATAGTGGTGTTGGACACACCAATAGCAATGAGAAAGTTGTTCAATAAAATGTGTGCAGTCATAACAGCACATAACAAAAGAGCAAAGTTTAGTTGCAGGAACAAACACAAAGCATGCTTTATCCCTAGTTTGTAAACAGCCTGTCGTATCCCTTAATAATGGAGCCTCGTCACCTCCGGTCAGGCAGATCTCCTGAAGAAATTCATCTGTTGCATCTTATTGATGTTTCTCACTGAGGGCAGTTTACCTCAAAGTAAATTTTACTTGCTTTCTTTATTAAATATATACCAATGTGAGATCATTCCCGTGCGAATAGGGCTTATAGGCGGTTTATTATTTTTTTTATTTGTGGAAAATTTATTGTCAACATTAAAATTAGTACCTGTGTGACTTCTTTTTTTTTTTAAAGATTTCACTGGAAATTGGAAATAAGCTGACTCTCTACATAGGTCATTAAAATGATCAGATTTAGATACTGATATGGACTGGTAGATCAATTTTATCATTTTGTCATTTTTTTAGCTATACCACCCAGTCCCAATTTAAACTAATACATTTTGGAACCGATGTGACCACCAGAATTTAGTCACATAAACGTATTCTTTGAGTGCCAGTAATGTGTTTTCCTTTACATTCCTAGACTTATGAAAATTCAAAATAAAACATTTTAGCACAATAGTTTGCGTTAAAATTCCTCGATATGGCGCTAATAATCCGTCATACGGTCCTCACAGACTGTCGTTTTCTGGATTGGACCGTGTGCGTCTCCTCCCCTTCAGCTTCAGGATTTACCGCAGCCTGCTGCAGAAGCGCTGAGCAGATGTTGGAGGCACCTGCTCTGCGACAGCATGTGTTAAATATGTCACTTATCTCTGCAGCTTCTCAGTAATTCACTCTTAATTTGCATCGCGTTGGCGGATAATTTACTGACAATGTCGTGATTTGTACCGCAAGCAAACCTTACACCAGAGCTTCTGCGTTTCCACAACTACCTGAGCACCGCGCAGTGATCTCCTCCGCACCTCGACAGCGGCTATCGGTGACTGCAGCCCGCTTCTGAGCGCCCTGTTCCCGCCGCCGCAGCAGCAGCGATGCCTCCCGGTGTTGTTACCGCCCCACGGAGCTCGTCGGCCGGCTGCTTCTGCGCCTGCTGCGGCGTGAAGCTGAGACCTTATTTCACCGATAACTCCGTGATCTCTCAGGGGGAAATTTATCAGCTGTAAGTGGACTTAATGTACTATGTAGAAATAAATATCAACATGAGAGGCAGTAACATGTAGAGGCAGTTTAATAGTGAGATGCATGAAGTAGACTGCAGCTGCTGCAGTCTGATTCAGACACTCACTTACTTAGACAATGCACTTATATTCTGTCATGTGGTCATTTATTCTGCACTTAAACGCGTGGTTACAGTGGTCTGGTATGACAAAGACTTGTGTTTTTTCCACGATGACTTAAAGGGAAGGATGTGACAGCACAGAAGCAGTGGCTGTGAGAAGAGGTTTCCTTCCCTTTGCTCCATGAGAAATGTCTGCCAGATGCTTCACTCGCCTGCTCACAGGCACTCCCCTCCGCCCACCTTTATTTTTCATTGTAGCTGTGCTTCAGATGAATCTTGAGGGGGCACAGGAGGAAGGCACACGATGTACCGTAGTGGGTCAGGTGGTGTGATTAATTTGTCATAGTGTATTCTGAGACCAAATGTTAGGAGAGACACTTGCATTTAGTGGAAATGTATGTTTGATCAACCATGTCGGTACATAGTTTGTCTACATTTACCTATTATTAGCACGTATACAAGACACCTCTGTGGTGTTTGTGTGACATCCTGGCACACAACAGCATATAAATCAAAAAACAGGAATCTTGCCTGTTTGTGGTATTTATTCTTAAAAAAGAATGTGCAAATAAGACTTGGTTTTTACAATCTCTGTCCAGTTTTTCCATTTGTCAGTGTTGCAACTGGAATGAACTTGGAGCTGAAGACTTTAAGTAGGATACAGCTGTGTTTGCTTGAATCAAAAATATATATGAAAAAAATCCATTTTTTTTGTTGTGTTTTTCTTACAGATTTCAGAGGCCTTTTAGATGTCTGTCGATGTGGTGTCACAAATTCTTATCCTACATTCTTCTAAGTTAGCAGTGTTAATTTAAAAGTCACCTTTGTGAAGCTACAGATTGCTTCATTGTCACTTCTGTGATTACTGACGTCCATTCCAGGTTTATTCTTCTTTGCCTCTGTTCCTCTTCTCCTTCATCCTCACAGCAGATGGTGTCACGATGCAACCTCCTGCCTCTGATGGCCCTTTCTTAGCTTTGGCCTATATATATATCACTTCCCTCCATAAGGACTAGTGACTCAGTCGGTGATCACTAGTGTTTGTGATGACTCTTTTTTCACTCATTATCACAAAACACAGTGAGAATCTCACTGTGATGTCAGTTTAATCCCAGATTCAGAAACATTAGAGAAATGTGAAAATTAAAGGAATGCACTGGTCATTTTAAGTCTGTTACATAAGTCTATTGTTCGGAGAGCAGTAGTGCCAAGTCGCTTAGCTGGAAGCTGCCAGTTCCATGCTGGTAGTTGTTCACTTACATGCCATAAAGTACTGAAGTTCCAGCCAAAGTCAGTGAAGTTGTCCTTTGTACAGAGATGAACATTGCAAGTATCCCTGCTGGTTTGGGAAAGTTCATCTGAAGGTTAAATCAGCGAATTGTTTGGTTTGTTTTTCTTGCTGTGTAACTCAATGCGTCTTTGTTTGTTGTTCCTCTGTCATTTTATGAACTTGTCCATTTCAGTTAAGCCAACATGTAATTGGAGCCAGCTGGTTTCTGCTGCACGTTGCACAGTCAAGTGTCTTGAGCTCATAATGACACATAAGTCTTTCCATTATTGTTTTGTTTAAGATGTTTGTTCAGGCGGTCGGTGGGGATTTCCTGAGAAAACAGAAAGTTAAATCGCCGTTTTTGAAACAAATTAAACTTTTAGATAATAAAATCCCTCTTAATATTCAGATGGTTCATGCTGGAGAACAAAAATGTCTGCTTTTGACAGTTCTACAGGGAATAAAAAAAACACAACAGTGTTTACTTTGACATGTCACCACAGTGATGACAACACATAAAGTTAGTGTAGAGTATAAATAATCAGGCATCCAGCTTACAAATATCAATTGCAGCTGGGGCTCTGAACATTTTCAACTGTTCCCAACACTCAATATGATGCTTTTATGTAGCTTGTTCTGACTAGTGGTCCAAAACCAAAAAAATATTGAGTCTACTGTCATGTAGGACAGAAAAGCACAAAATCTGCACCTTTTGAGAAGCTGCACTTGAAGAATGCTTGGCAGTTTTACATGAAATTTACTGAAATATTTAGCAGATTATCAAAAGATTTGCTGATTATCTGTCAATTAACCAATTAATTTAGTTACAGTCTAATGTAGAGGTTTTGGTTGTTGAAGTGACAGGTCACTGAAAGCTGTAACTGAAGTCTTGATGTTGATTGATTCCTTGTTGCTCACTGTATTTTTCTTTTTTCAATCTTTTGCGCAGCATCAGTGAAAGTTTCCTGACAGTTAAAGGAGCTGCTCTCTTCTTACCTCGAGGAAATGGCTCCTCCCCGTCTTCTGCCTCTCGCTTCTCCCAGCTGCGCAGTAAACATGCAGGTGAGGTTAAATGCCCTCAGGAACAATGATTAGTATTTTGCTAAATACGGTGTCATGCATGCACCGCTGCAGTTCTTCACACTGACCAAAGTTATTCCTCTCATCTTACCAGGAGACATCCAGCAACATCTGCAAACCATGTTCACTCTCCTCAGACCAGAGGACAACATCAAACTGGTGGGTCCACATCACAAGGCAAATACTCAAACAAAATCAAGTTTTGTGGTTTTCAATCAACTGTCAAGACATCAGCTGTGTTTTCTTTTTTCTAATTCCAGGCGGTTCGTTTGGAGAGCGCCCATCCTCAGGTCACCCGTTACATGGTGGTGGTCTCAACTAATGGTCGTCAGGACACGGAGGAGAGCGTGGTGCTGGGGATGGATTTTAGTCCGGTCGATAGGTGAGACGGTGACACAAACACGCTTAAATGCGTCTGAAGTTTTGAGGCTGTACTTAAAGTTGTAACATGAAGATTTTTTTCCCTCCCAGCTCATGTTCTGTAGGGCTGGTGTTGCCCTTATGGAGTGACACCTTGATACATCTGGATGGAGATGGGTATGAATATTTCCAACATGCTTTATCCGCACAGCGCACCAGTCTGCTAAGATAGCTGACAGAATCATTTTTAATTTAACCTCCGACTGTGCTTTCTCTCTTCTTCCTCTCAGAGGTTTCAGTGTGTCAACCGATACCAGAGTCCATGTGTTCAAGCCCGTTTCTGTGCAAGCCATGTGGTGAGTCACACTGTGGATATTTGTGTATTGACTTATGCTGTTCATCTTGGTATCTCATTTATGCAAGTGTTTTTCTATCTCTGTCCTTCTTCAGTTTTAAATCTTACTTTTGTCTCTCACTCACAGGTCGGCCCTCCAGTCACTGCATAAAGCGTGCGAGGTGGCTCGTTGTCACAACTACTTTCCAGGCAGCTTGTTCCTCACCTGGGTCAGTTACTATCAAAGCAGAGTCTCTTCTGATCAGGCCCGCATCAACGAGTGGAACGCAATGCAGGATGTGCAGTCACACCGTGCCGATTCGCCTGTACTCTTCTCTGATGTGTAAGTATCCAGATGGTATGGACTTTGTTTTTCACTTTTTATTCACTCACTACCATGTTTTTTCACATTTCTTTCTTTACAATAAGCCCATGATTATCTGTAGAAAACTGAAAAGCATGAAAATATTAGAAGACAAACTGTAAAAGTTGGAATCCTTGGGTAATACACATAGTGCTATAAAGTGGTTTGGTTCAATGTACGTATGCTTCATATCATGTTTGTAATAATGATGTTTTTTCAGACCGACAGAAAGAGAGCTGACAGAGCGTCAAATCAAAAGCAGTTTGAGGGAAATCATGATGCAGAAAGATCTGGAGAATGTCACCTGCAAAGAAGTGAGTCACTGCTTCAGATGCTGATTTGAACATCACTGAAGTTTCTAAACATTCAGTCAATGTTTGCAAGGAACTGGGTCCCTAACCGGGTCCTTAATTTCCTTTTTTAGTCATCAGTGTCAACTTAAAAGTCCTGTGTTTTAGGTTTAGCTTGTGTGTGTTGCTCCTGACTGTAGTGTTTTCTGTAGATCCGAACAGAGCTAGAAATGCACATGACATGCAACCTGCGAGAGTTCAAGGAGTTCATCGACAATGAGATGATTGTCATTCTGGGCCAGATGGACAGTCCGACCGAGATCTTTGATCACGTCTTCTTGGTAGGTTTAACTCGGAGTACCGCTACTGCATTTGGCACCAAAGAAAAGAAAGTATCTGATGATTTACCCCCACTTTTGTACATGAGAGTTACTTCATGTCTGTAGAGCCTGACTAAGTATTCAATAGTCTTGTGTAATTCTGAGTTCCTCCCAATTTTAAGGTACTTTGTTCTTGTTTGCTTTGGAGTGCACTCTGGATGTCAGGCATGTCTTGCCACTGGATTTTAGCATTATGAAAAGCTCAGTGGAAGGCTATGAACAAGTCTGAGGATTGCTTTTGTTTCCTACAGGGATCTGAGTGGAATGCATCCAATTTGGAGGAGTTGCAGAAGAGTGGGTAAGAAGGAGAACAACACAACCCTCTACACAGTACAAAGTGTGGTGTAGTTAGTAAGAACATGAAGTATTCATATGAGAAAACCCTAAGATTATTTTTTTGGAATTAAATGTCAGGTGTTAAAATATTTTTCAGTTTCAGCAACTACAGATCCAATCACCTCTCTCATCCTCTTCTAATCTCATCGCACAGAGTTCAGTACATCCTGAATGTAACGAGGGAGATTGATAACTTCTTCCCTGGCGTGTTTGAGTATCACAACATCCGTGTTTACGACGAGGAGGCCACTGACCTGCTGGCCTATTGGAATGATACCTACAAGTTTATATCCAGAGCCAAGTAAGTTTCAGACTCCTGCATCAGTGGTCTGCTCTCCTTGTTAGGGAAAAGTATTCTTTGTTTTTGCCGTTTCTGTCTGATCTCATTGGGGGTTTTTTGTTAGTTTTTTTAGAAGTTAGCTCCTCTGAAAACCATGACTCAGTCAAACCATCTGCCTCACAGAACTCTTAACTCGATTCCGTATATCTTCACCAGGAAAGCTGGGTCCAAGTGCCTGGTGCACTGTAAAATGGGCATAAGTCGCTCTGCAGCCACAGTGATTGCATATGCCATGAAAGAGTATGGATGGGATTTGAAAAAAGCCTTTGATTACGTCAAGGAGCGTCGAACTGTGACCAAACCCAACCCATCTTTTATGAGACAGCTGGAGGAATATCAGGGAATACTCCTGGCCAGGTACCTACACGCAAGTGTATTTTATATCAGTTTTTAGAGATAGCTTGATGTTGACACTGCATATTCTGTATGAGGACATGGAGCATGAATTGCACTCATTTGGTGTGGTGATTCTGGCTCCCTTATCAGTTCAGAGTTTGGTGATAGTCCTTTCTAGGTTCATCACTGCTAATAGCTGCTTTCCTATTACACATGATCATTGATCAGTTGATAATGAAAAATGCTGTAAAATTGTATTTCATTTCAGCATTATATTTATTTGTGAAACAATACGTGTAACACACTAACCTAATATATGGTTTCTCTACAGAAAAAAAAAAGTTACTTTTCTTTTTCTTGTGTTTATTCTAACCCGGATGTCACCTTCTTCCACAGCAAGCAGAGGCACAACAAACTGTGGCGTTCTCACTCCGATAGTGATCTGTCTGAGCACCATGAGCCACTGTCTAAATCCTACGCCCAGCCCCACAGCCTGGGTCGCTCAGACCCTCACAACCAGGCGAGCAGCACATCTGGTCCCTCTGTGAAAGAACTGCTGGAATCACTGGGAACTTCAGCCAGCGCTGTCAAAGCATCACACTCCACTAGCCAGCCTGATACTGGTATCAGGTCCAATCAGTTTGGCTCTTCTTCCCTTGAGGGGGTGGCGGCTCTATCAGGTGATGCTGAAGCTCGAAGCCCTAAGGCTGCCTCTCATTCTGCCGTAGCCCAGAGTAGCCAGCCGCACCCCCCTCGTCCTCACTCCACAGGTGGTTCTGTGTCTTTATCTCCCCCTCTCTCCAATGGCTTATGTGACTCTGCGGAGCAGCGCTCATCACCTCCTGTCTCCCAGCCAAGGGCTGCCACTGTGGTGCCTGAGCCTCAAAAGACAGATGTGGTGACCGTTGCACAAAGCGTTTTGGTTAGACAACCTCACCCGCCTCCATCTCTGCACCACATCCCCCCCTCTCCTGCTTCATTCCCTACTCCGGCCTGCACGGATGACGGGGTTATCAAACCAGCGTCGTCCTGCTCTGTGTTAAAACCAATGTTAGTGTCAGTGCCTGAGCCCATGACTACACAAACACCAAGCACACAACAGGCTGGACCCTCTCCATCTGCACCAGTGCTGGTCAAAAAACCAGACTGTGATCCACAGACATGTGGATCATCTTTGGATGGTTTAGCCCCCCATCCTTCCTCCAATAATGATTTTATCAGCTATCCCAGTGCCATTCCACATGACAATGTGATGTTGTTTGGCCACAGCGCAGATCACATTAATTTTTTCAGTGCCAGGGAAAAGTTCAAGGGAATGAGTCAAGATGGTAAAAGTCACTGTGCTGCAGGACAGCAGTCACCCCTAGTGAAGAGCTGTGGCAAAGAAGCCCCACCTCAAGAGTTCTCCACTTGTGAAAGAAAGGTGAGTGTTGTTTATTGCAAACCTTAAAACACTAGTGCAAACTTAAATCCATTGTAACACCACAATTATTGTAGAAGTTTTAGGCCTCGTAAAATCCCTTCTTAGGCTTCTTTCATGCTCTGACAATTATCTCAGTTTGTGAGTTTGCAATGGAGTTACAAGTATGGGTGTTACAATGTTTTTCAAGGTTATGGCAATGTGGAATGTAACATAGATTGTCGAAATTTTTTTTTTTAGAACATATATGATTTTTGGAGGTATTCAGAAGTGCAGTGACCCCAGAGGAGTTAAATTTTGTCTCAGATTATTATCTTCATTTGGTTAAATTGGCCTGTGTTGTCTTGAGTGTAAGAACGCCACCTAGTGACCGATAAGTAGAGTACTTTATGCCAAATATCTGACATGTGAATCAGTTTTACTTGACTATGTTTTGAATAACTTTATGGTATATTGACACTTTTATTTGGCATTTAAACACAATTATCTTATATATGTCCCTCTTTTCTTGATAGGAAATCCATGTCCCTGTGCAGGTCACAGGACTGAAGCCCACAGAGGCGTCACCTCTCGACCTTCCTAGCCAACCAGAACCTCAAGGCCCCCATGACCAGGAAGTGAGGAAGTCGAGACAGGAAATGGAGGTTAGAGATGTTTCCTCACAGAAGGAAGCAGAGAATGTAAAAGAGGAAGCAAAACACAAAGAGGAGGAAGAAGGGGCTCCTGCTCGTCTCTACAGTGACTGGACAAGGGGGTCCGTTCGACGTGTCACGCAACAGCTGGAGCAAAGAATGAAACACGAGACTCCTTCACCTTCATCTTCTCCGCCATCCCTCTCCGGCAGCACCTCCTATGCTCAGCGGCGTCCTCATAGCATCCATGTTGCAACAATCTCAAATCCCCAGGATGCATCCGTTTGCTCGCAAGTGTCAGTGACTGGCACTGTGCACGAAGAGCAGGAGGAGGAAAATGGAAAGTTAAGGCCAGTTAAAAGGGAGAATGCTAATGTAGTAGAGATGGGGGCGCCAGGAAATAATGACAAAAGCACAAAAGGACACAAAGTCCAGCCTGCTGATAATAGACTGCTCTCTACCTCGTCTTTCCACCACTCTGCCCAGTCTCCCTTTGCCTCTGTGAACTTCCTGTGTTTGGAGGGCGTGACCGAGCTCGAGTCAGGCACAGACTGGGACTGTTCAATAGAGGGACCCCACAGTGACTTTATCATGAGGGAAACGTGGGAGACTTTGTGTGAGCTGGGTGCCTTCTTGCAGCAGGTGAGCATGGGTGGAAGCGGCACGGCCAGGCGAGCGGACCAGGCTTTTGGCGCCACTCAGAAGCGAGGTAGCAGCATCCAGAAGAGGGTTAGAGAGATGGAAGCCAGGATTCGCCAGGCAGGGCTGACCCCTCCATCCCTGATGAAGCGTTCAGCCTCTCTGGCCAAACTGGGCTGCTTGGAGCTGCTCGCCAATGACCTGAGTGAGTGGGAGCTCAGCCGCTCCACAGCCGCTCCGCCCTTAGCACAACCACCAGTCCACACAGTTAGTGATGAATCCAAGAAGCAGCGGGTTCACAACTGTCCTTCCTCAGCCAGCCAGCAATCAGAAATCATTGAGATCAGCGCAAAGAGGCTTTCAGAACCTGAAGAAACCTCACCAGGAACAAACCGGAGCCCGCAGAGAGGAAACGTCACAAACTCTGCCCAGGATTCTCTACATTCGCCTGCGCCAACGCTTATGACAGCAAGGCAACAATATGGAAGGACTCACCCTTTGAGGCGGCTTAAAAAAAGAACTGTTAGCACCCTTTACCACACCATGTAACCCTCATTGTGTGTGTGTGTCTGTGTGTGTGAGAGAGAGAGAGAGAAAGGGATCATGCACCTAGAAATGGAAAATAAGTGCAGATGTAAAACTTATTCAGCAAAACAAACCAATGCCTCTTGCCTTAAAGGATATGTTTAGTAGTTTCTCTACATTTTTCCCTACAGATCCACCAAGAGCCTCTGTGAAATCTGTGATGTGCGATACCAGCGTCAGTGCAAGAACAGTGACAAGGCTATGAAGGGTCTAGAAATTCATTTAAAAAGCAACAAATCAATCATTCGGATGTTAATTTGCCTGAGCCTCAGTCTTTACGTCATTGCTGGTTTCTCCTTTTATCTACTTGATATTTACTTGACTGGTTGGTGGGTGGAATTGTTCGACCTGATGTTATATAGAATGTAGCCTCCGTTTTCCTCTTCTCCTGCTTTCATGTTTGTTCATTCACATTTTTTTAGTTATGCTGGAAAGAAAAAGCTGCAGCTGTTCTTCTGGTACAATCCTGACAGGTAAATGAATCTGCTCAAAATCACATCAACACAAACTGGCAGATTTGGTTCAAAATGATCAAAAATTTTTGGCAAAACTTTGTACCAAAATTAAAATAGGACTAATCAAAGCTGGTTCTAAACAAACAAGATCTCAGGTTGAACCACAGACATCATAGATTAGCATTTTCCTTCAAAGAATGGTATATCCAGAGCTGTTGATAGGATTTGGAAATAATTGCATAGTTGTACGCCAGTTTATTGGACCAGAAACAGAAGAGGCGTGCTGGATTTTTTTGTTTTATTTTGACTACACAATACCTCAGTAAGTCGACCAAATCTGACCTGCACAAACGTCAGGTTCTGGGTTCCTGGAATGTGTGTCTCAGTCAGAATCAATTTTAACTTCATCACTTGGTAAACTGATGTAAACTTGTCTCCATCATGTCCTTTCACAGTTCTGATGCCACTCAAACTAGATTTTTTTTAAATGTATGTATTACTGTGTGGGAGAAAGGGTAGGTTAGGGAGATTGGGAGTTAAAGGCAGAGTGTATATTTGTGGGTTTTCTGCTCTATTCTCTTTGGGATGTAAAGGTCTGTGTTGTTGTGAGTGTTGACATTTTAGGAACTGTAAATGTTTTTATATCTGATTTGTGTCTGTGTGGGAGTGCGACTGTGTAGCATAACTTTACCATGTGGGTGTGTACTTTTTTCTTTCTTTTTTTAATTGATCGTTATCTCTTTTGTACACTTTTTAGGAGTATACCTGTGACTGGCAAGTGAAGCTTCTCTGCAGTCTATCAGAAATGTCTGTACAGGGACGTCTGTCATACATGCACTTTACTCCCTTTTTAATTTTAAATGTGGCTTTTTTTTTTTTTAATGTGTGTTTGCTACTTTGGGGGAGCATGCTTAGGTAGTAGCAGCTGTTGGGTATGTGTGTGTACTGTCAAAAACTTTTAGTTTTCTTTTATTTTAAACTGTCAGTGTAAATATTCTTTTATATCATGTGCTTCAACTGTGACCATTAAACAATGGAAATTATGAAGAGTTAGTTTTACTGAGTCTTTACAGTAACATCAGGCCTTGATATCAGCAGAAGACCATGTCAGTGTGGATTAAGTTTTTACATTCTAGTTATGTTCTTGATGTTGTTTAACAATTATTGTTTCATTTTGTCCAGAAAACAATAATCAAAAACTCTGAAAAGTCCATCATAGTTTCCCAGTCCTATGTGGCACAACTAGATGAAAAATCCTTGTTTAGTGACTGATTTCTCCATTTTAATTAACAATATATTCATTTCAGTATTCTGCATACATATAAAGGTGTCAGTGGAGCACATTCTTTGGGAATGTGTAAGCTGTCCCTTATTTCTCCTTTTGATTAATTTGCTTCACAACATGCTGTGACCTCAACATGAGCTGAGTTTCTTTCTTGGGTTGTGGGAAAGTTACAAGCTTGATAAGAGCAACAAAAAAGACAGTTTGAGGAAAAGTTCTGAACCAAAAAATTAACTTCCCAGAAATAATGCCCCCTGTTGGTTTTATTGTCTCTGGAACACATTGTCAATACTTTCTAGTGCTTATAAACGGTTGTTTTGTCGAAAGCTTTTCTCTCGATTGTGAACAAACCGCAGGTCAAGCCTGTTTGTACATTTATAAGACGTCACAAACTAAATTTTACACACACTTGTGAAAACAGTGTATATCATGCCAGTTTTCAGTGACTCCTGTAACTCTTAATTCTCTGTGATGGAATCATTGAAACATACAATATTTGTCGTAAAAATACAAAAGTGAACGTTTAATTCTTCCATTGATTTATCATAGTTTTTTTCTGGAAATTAACAAAATCCGCTGCATATATTCAAATTGTTTATCTGAAGTCTTGTAGAAAATTACACATTCTGTGGTAAATTGAATATAGAAAACAAAACTAGAAATGAGAGTTAAAAATCCATTAGCAAGCTTTTTCAGTATATTTTTCACAATATATGGAGGCAGTAAATGCATCTTTAATTTATGCCTTTAAAATCCAACGTGAATTCTTTTAGACAATGTTCTTTGTTGTTGCTGTGAACATGATAGCAGAGTGTAAGGTGTGATTTCTTAACTCATTTCTGACAAACACAGTGAGCAGAGAAAACTAAGTGCAGCCATTCAGCCCAGCCTGTACAGTGTGATTTCTGCTATTTTGGTCTTCTGGGTTCTTGTTAGTCAGACATTTTGCTGTCACCACCTACAATATTCACTCCTGGACTCCACAGTGATTCTAGTAAGTCGCAAGCAGCAACTGAAGCCATTAATACCTTCCATGTACGCTAGCAGTCAAAGGATTTGGACACACCTTCTCATTTAATGGCTTTTATTTAATTATTTTATATGTTGTAGATTAATACAGAAGACATCCAAGCTATAAAAGAATACATATGGAATTATGTTGTAAACAAAAAAAGTGTTAATCTTCAGTATTGATTTACAATGTAGAAAATAATACGAAATAAATAAAAAGCACTGAATGAGAAGGTGTGTCCAAACTTGTATGTCAGACATTAGGCACAGACGTGGAGTGTAAAATCCACTGATGACAAAAGCAAAGTCAGCCTCCTGATTTTTTCTTCTTTTTCTTTATGACAGTCCCGACACCATGATGCATGACAGACCTAATAAAGCTCCGTGTTTTCTGTACTTGGGTGAAGATCTTGACCTCTTTCTTGACAGCAAAAGGAGGACAAGCTGGAGTGTGGCTCAGCAACTTCGGGTATTCAGGTATGTTCATTGTGTGACAACCAAGACTTATTTATGTAACATCTCCTTGGGCCACTAACTAGCGAAACAAGCGCAGGTTCTCAGTGTAGCCTCCGACCTGATTCCCTGCAGCTGGTGCTTCTGAAAGGTCAAAGATCGTCTTCATTTATGCAGAATGTCAGTGGAGGCAACAGCAGGTGATGGCTGCTAATCAGTCAGGGTGGAAACAACTAATTACAGTTATTCCCTTAACTGTAATTAGGTCATGTTGTCGGCTATTTGTACTTTTTATGCTCATTTAATCAAGTCTGTAAATTTATTTAAGTATGCATTACACTGTTAGACTTTACTTACTTAAAATCTTACTTTGAAAATTATAGTTTGCTACTGAATAAACCTATGATTTGAACTAATTTCTAAACCTTTCCCATGTATTTTTGTAACCAATAAAGCTATCCAATAGTCAGTGAAAGTACAGTATTGCACTGCATTGGGAGAAATTACTGTCATAAAATATTTTCAGTGCTCGTAACCAAGACAAAATTCCTGTTTGATTTGTTATTTGTTAAGAAAACAAATAATTTGACCTATCCATACCTTTTATTGTTCCTATTTTCTGCTTGAATCTTCCTCTTTGAATGTCTGCAAAAATAATAACATATTAAACCTTAACAGTTGAAAATTAACTAATACTTTTAGTTTTTGAGAAGAATACTTTATGCTTTTACCTAAGTACATAGTTTCATTTGCAGGTGGGTAAAATTCCAATAATCTAATAGTACCTCCACTTCAGCATATTTTCAATACGCTTCCACCACTAGTTATCAATCGCAGTCTTATTTGTCACACTTGTGAAGCTTTTATTTTGTGTAAGATTACACATTTCAACAGTGGGGTGTAATCTTTTTTTTTTTTTTTTTTAATTAATGACTGCTTGCTGTATTTTCCATTGTTGAAGTTACAGACTGTTACATATTTGTAAATGTCTGGTGTCCAAGATGAGTTTACTGGCCATCAGGGAGCTTTGTTCAGTCTGAGAAAATTACTAAAACAACAATCTTTTAGCATCATTTTAGTTTAAAGACAGCAAACTGGAGGAAGTCAAGTCTAAAAAACATGGACGTAGGAGTGTTGATCAAAAAGTTCTGAGGCTGATTGTGGTGGTGCAGGTTAGCATGTCCTGGTCACATGCGTACAATATGTGTGAGCAGCGATGAATAGCAGGACCTGTGTAACGTAACATTTATGTGACCACTGGTAGGTGCACATTTGTGATTTCTCTGTGGAGTGGACATCTCATTCTGTGTCAGTCAGCAGCTGGATGATCCAGTGTTCATGTTGAGGATCTTCATCGGTGACAAGAGGTGGGTCTGGGGCTACCACCAGGAGAAGAAACAGCAGCTTGCGATCATGAGCACAACAGGAGCATGTTGTGCCTGATTGTACACCCTGAATTAATCTCTCAAGGGTTGAACTGGTGGGGTAGGGTTATAGTCTAACGTCCTGAGGCGTCTGAGGAAGAACATTTAGTGCAATTTACCTGAATTGTGATGCAATCACACATGGTTGCTCCACTGAGATGTACATCATCACAGCGCAGTGATTATGAACGTGTCTTTTGGCCACAGTAACGCAACCACCTCTCTCCACTCACCTTAAACAACAGATACGGCTCTTTGCAACTTCTTCCTCTTCTCTAAAATGAAATTAAGTTGGAGGGTCGCTGTTTTGACGTAGTTTGAGAGATTCACCGCAGATGGTACTTCACATGCTTACATAATGGGATGTCCATTGAGTGTTAGAGCTGTTGCAGGATCACTGGGAACCGTTTGTCACTGCACAAGGGGATGACTTGGACAGGGATGGTGTCCAAATTTAAATTGGGTACAGTTTTTTGTTTACTATAGGTATTCGTTGAACTTTTTGATTAGCCATTATATACTGTGATGACCCCAGAGATACGAGTTTGGAAAAAGCTAAGAAAAGACGCCACTGAGTTGTATAATGTAGGATTTAATGTTTTTAGAGTTTGATGCCACTTGAGACTGAAATTCAGGATATCTTTTTACTGTTCTTTTTAAACCTTGTCTCTAATCCCAGAGTCTTTTCCTGTAGTGCCTCTTCAGAGAAAGCCCATTTATTTAAAGGCTGTTTTTTCCACATTTGGAGATAACATGTCAAACCTAAATGGCACAAGCAGGAAGGATTGCTGCTTTCTAAGAACCAAGAGGCTGCTTTGCCCCATCTTTCAAAAAAGCTGCCTGGGAGGTCATTTCACCTGAGTCAGAGCCAGAGTCACAGTTTATCTATCAGAGGCCACCAGTAGAGACAGACATTGACCCCCGGGGACGCGCTCCCCCCTCGACAAACCGCGCGCGTTACGTTTCCCTGCACTGACAGAGCCGGTTCCAAAATAGACGGCACCCTCCCTCCTCTCACCCACCCACCCACCCACCCTCCCACACCCTCCTCTCTCCTGCTCTGCCCCGGTACTCTCCCCCTCTCTCTTTCCCTGCCGTGGAGCGTCGCGCAGTTGCCCAGTGCGTCTCCTCAGTGAAAGTCCGGCACCGGGTCCAGGACTCCGGACCGCAGGGGATTTAAATCAAAAAGCAGCAGCAGCAGCAGAAGGAGGAGGAGGAAGGAGGAGGAGTAGTGGGCTGTACAGCAACAAAACCGACAGAAGTCCAGGGAAGAGGGGTCTCCCCAAAACCTGAGGTGAGCTGTCCTTTTCCCAATATGTGTGTCAGTGCTGCAGTGGCCCGAGAGGTGCGTCAGAATCTCCGCTGCGCCGCTGGGGACGACCGAGCGCGTCAAAAGCTGCTACCTTGTGATTGTGCGCTCCGGTGTGAGCAGATCTTGAGTCGAGCATAGCAGCTGTGGGCTACTTTAAGGAGCACGCTTACTTACCTCCCCCTCCCACCCTCCCTCACACCTCCTGTCTATGTTCCTGCGTTTATGTGTATTTGTACAGGCTGTGCGCAAAGGCTCTTCGAAATTTACGGTGCGATCATTAGCGATCGAGGAGCGCGCTGGCTTCATTCTGGGACTATTTGGGACCAGGGTGGGAGGAGCGGCCGGCCCGGGTGGGACAGCGCAGTTTGGCATGTCTATATTAGGAAAGTGGCAGTGTCATTCTTTCGCTCTGTCTCGACTCTCCAGAGCTGTGCCATGCGCAACAGAACAGGGCTATCTCATTAACCTGAGGCACCGTTAAAGGAGCATGGCGCAGGATTTTCAAGTTCAACTTATTCTATTGTAAATTTCATATCTTGATTCTACATTTGTCTAGTTCTTTTTATACTGTTGCATGTTCTTTACCTCATTTTAATTCCACAAGCTGCTGGTTCACATTAGATGGCATGCGCAACAGGATTTATTTTTTTTCACCATAAATATTAAGATCAGGTTGGTTTTGATGCCATAGTAGGACTTTTTCCTGTTTCCTGTTTCATATTTTCAATATTATCTCTAAATCCTGACAGCCAGGTGTAAAAATACTGAATAAAATATTTGGTATTAAAAAGTTTTGGACATAATAACAATGAAAACTGCATCCAGCTATGTTGGTTATGGTGTTTGCCCTGAAATGCCCCAGGGTTGGCCCGCCTGAAGTGGTCTCTGCAATGTAAATCTCTTGATAATGGAGAGCTTCCAGGAAAGCAGCGAGAGCTTGAGTCCTCTCATCACTGTGGTTTAGTCGTGTATCCCACAGTCTTTAGGTTCACTTTGGAGCTAAATGGAATAGTATGAAAGTCAGACATCATCTATTTAAGCTTCAGTTTGCCCTTTGCATGGTTTTATTTTAACTCTAAAGACGCTTCATCCTGTAAACAAGGAGAAGATCCGCATCTATGAGATGTTTTCAGGGACAGGGGCAGTCCTACTTTTAGATTTGGGTTTTTAGTTGTGCCCTTATGTAAGCCAGTACAGTTTTAATCTACATATTCTCAGAGGGGTTGTATCACATGGGTGTGACTGAACAGCTGGCTGTATTGTATCTCTCAAGTTCTTCTCTCGCCTTTTAGCCTTTCTCTGTGTCTTAGTGTTTGTCTTTGATGTTTGACCGTCACATACTGTTTGGTGGGACAATCAACTATTAATATCTACCCTGATGGCCGGCACCGTTATAGAATATCCCTTGTGTTTTGGGAGGATTACGGCCTGCTTGGCCTGCTGCCTGGGACAGCAACAAACAGCCTAAAAACCCATCACAGTGTTTGTTATTCAGAGTCAAGCGGAGGGTTTTTTAAGCTCCCAAAAACTTGGCTGCGATGCCAAAAACTTTCACTTCATGACATCAAGTATCCATGAAGAAATCATCAAAGTAAAATACATTGATGGATGCACAGCATGGATGAATCACCTGCTGTGTGGTTGAGTTCATCAGTGCTTGTGTTGGGAATGAATGAAGAAAAGAAAAAGAAACGATGACGTGTAAAAAGTTTTATCTACTCAGTGTTACTAATCTAGAATCAAATAAAAAGGCAAAGCAATAACTGAGTCAGCTGCAACCTTGAAAACAGAGGACAGCGAAAACAGCATAAAGCTGCTCATAAAAACATATTAAGTGATGAAGGCGGTTCAACAACCTTCCTCAATGACAAAGACAATGACACACTGAGGAGACTGCGTCACTGTGATGAATTCTTTCTTGGGGATGAGATTACATTATACTGTTGCTGAGAGTCTATTATTTTTTTGAGATCTTTCTAAAGAAATCACCTGTACAGCCTTCATTAATGATTCCTATGAAAATCAAATGGCTCTTTTTGGTCCAACATTAATAGAAAATGTGCAGCCTCACTGTTCATTTAATTCTGTGGGCAAGTTTAGTTTGGTTTAACCACATTTTTACCTTTTCCTGACATTTTTATTCTTTCATCCTCCCTTCTCTTCTTCATCTCTTCTTTTCTAAACTTTCCCATCACTCTCTGCTCATCCTCTCCCACCTCTTCCTTCTTCACCTTCACCTCTCTCCTCTCCTCACCTCAGCCATGAGTCGCAGCATCGTGCGGCAGAGTAAGTTTCGCCACGTCTTCGGCCAGGCGGTCAAGGCCGAGCAGGGTTACGATGACATTCGTGTTTCCAAGGTGACGTGGGACAGCTCCTTCTGCGCCGTCAACCCAAAGTTCCTGGCGGTCATCATTGAATCCAGCGGAGGAGGAGCTTTCCTGGTCCTGCCTCTGTCTAAGGTCAGTGAGGTCAACGAGGGAAACTTTATCAATCTGCCAATGAAGATTAAATGAGATAATTAACCCAAAAAAAATATAAAAGTCTTCATGTAACAGTGAAGCATGATTTTAGGTTTCTGTGTTTGTTGTATACAAGTCACAATAGAAATGAAAGGCGTCTCAAACATCACAGGATTTAAGAATTCATGAACTTCTTATGCTGCAGAGTGAATGTCGATATTATTGTGAATGATATTATGATTTAAAGATGTGTTTTTTGCTGAAGATTTTACATTTTTAGCTATGGTAGCAGTACAAACCCATGGATGGGATTCTCCACCACTGAAACACCTTAACTAATGATAGATTGCTATTACATTTTGGTCACATATTCATGGTCTTCAGTCTCTCATAAGATAAATCCTACATATGAAGATCCCACCTTTTTTATTCTACTCTATCTTTATGTTGTTGTTCACACAGTCTGTGAGCTGTCCCTTCCTGTTTGAAAGAAATGTGTGATTGTTGTGAGCGAACTGTAAGTGGCTATTAGTTTTTATAATGTGTTTTTTTACAAAAAACATATTTGTTGGAATGTTGAGAGAGAACAGAAGCTCTCTAAGTACCAGTAGAGGTTGCAGGCAGAAGTTTTTGTATGACAAGAGGTGGGAGGAACGTAAGGGAAGAAGACAACTTTACAGCTAAAGAGGAACAAAAGAAACAGAAGCAAAATTAATTTAGAGCCTTTTGTGTCTCACTGTTCATGTAATACTTTAATCATTGTGCTTGCATCAGTTTCAGATCTCTGTTTATTGTTCTGTTGACGTTCCCAAATGAGGTTTTTACCAGGGGACATCCAGTTCATTTGAAAGTAACAGTGAGGAGGAAGAATAAGTTACCGTTAAAAACACAGAAGACAGACCTTAGGCACACATCAATTTGTCGTTTTAAGTGTTTGTCCTGTTTGGAGGCTCATCTCAGCAAGTTAATGTCCTATAATGTTCAGCTGTGATATCAGGGTTGGCTATGAATGAATGATGACGTGTTTGCAGCTCAGTACAGATGTCGAATATTCCTCTGAGCCCCAGATATTTGAAATACAGACAAAATTCTAGATCATATTGTGGGAGGTTGAGCCAAAATGAATGCATATCATACATTCACTGGAAGACGGGATGATTCCAATAACACATACAGTTTTATGGATGATGGAAGCATTTCTTGCTCTTAGAAATAATAGTTTTTTAGTGTAATAGAAGAGGACATAATTCTCAAGGTTTTTGGAAGGATGCCATGCAGAAATGCAGGAAAAGCAAGAAAAATATAAAATATCAACCATTATGACTAAGACAGATTTGTAACCAAGTAAAAATGAAGATCTTGGTATCAAAATTTAGAAAAATGCAAATTCCAAATGTTTTTATGTTTTGCACATATTATGTTAAAGGAGGTCTTTTCTTCATTTATCCTGCAGGGATGATTGGCTATTATATGTTGCCCAGAACAAATCAGATGGTGCTGTGGGTGAATATTGCTAAAAACTACAGATGGTTTTTATCAGAGCCAAAGGAGTGGATTTTGTTAATTTATTTCATCAGGAATCTGTAAATAACAATAGTAATAATGATGATGCAGATAATCAGAAAAATACTAAATATCAGATCTGAATCTTTATTTTAAAAATGTGATGTTTCCTTGTGGTGTTAAAGTTCCTGGAGCCTCAAGATAAAACAGCATTGCCTTAAAATAACAACAGACACCAGAAATGCACCGAACTTGTGCATTCATTATTATGTTAAGATGTATTCCTCTAGTTATTCATTAAAATAAATTACTGATACTGTATGTCACGTTTTATTTATTCTATAAGCTGCAGTACTATTTGGTTTAGGATGATAGAAACATTGATCTAAAAAAGCACATTTAACAGTATTGCTGTAAAATCTTTTGTCTTTACATGTTCAAAAAGCAATTCGCGTTTCACGGTTTTTACGGTTTGCTGCGGATCAGAGCTGAAGGTGGACTTCGCCTAATAACTGCTGACATTGCTATGATCAGCCAAGTCTGCAGAAATTTAGTTGGCCTGCCCTGCGAGATGCCTTCACTCAGCAAGTTTCATTTGAGCCGAGCTGCTAAAACAACTGCAAATCACAGTCCAGCTTTATGAGGACAGAGAAGTTCATTGTCTTTAGCTAGAGAAATATTCTCATCTTTGGGAAATCTTCTGAAGTTTTGATATCTAATGTGTAAACTTGATGCTTTTTAACAACTTCAGGCCACATGAGGACTCTGGGTGTGACCAGGGTTTACCCTAACAAGGTCCTCGCTGCTGAGATTCATCAGCTTGCAGAGGTGGTAATTAGTCAGAAAGAGCAGGAGGACGCAGAGTAATGCACAGTTTTTGGAGGCGAGAAATGGACGTGAATATATACTGAAGTCATGGTGAACAGACGTGCTATTAATACGCACCAATGCGCTCTCCATCCTCCTTCTCCCCCTTCTGGGTCCCCAACGGGCCACAAGAAAAACTCCCCTTTCAACGCCTCGTCACTCAGCTATAAATATCTCTCAGTGTGTGTGTGTGTGTGTGTGTGTGTGTAGGGAGTGATATCTCAAAAGCTGATATACGTGTTCACATGATAGGAACCATAGGAACAAGGAACATGGAGCTTTTTTAGTGCGACGTCTCAAAACTTCTGCTTTTATGTGACAAAAACATTTTGGTTGCACGTTGAAGATTCTGAGTACTGCAGCATCAGAAATAGGTCAATATGTGGAGTGGAGTGTTAATTTGCACATTTTTTGCATGTTAACATGTAAACTAAGAAGGTGAACACACCTGTTAGCTATTTATTGTAAGTATATTAGCCTTCTGACATCTCCATTGTCTCAAGTTCAGGTTACACAGCCCCCATTTAGTTTACATTGTCCTGCATAGTTCTAAATATTGTCATGTACAGTCTCCTGTGTGCACTGATCTTCAAGGCAGAAAGGGGAGCTTTTTTTTTTTTTTCCTTAAAGGTTAGTCCAGCCTTGGTGCTTTCATCAGCAATCGCACCTAAAAGCTCTGTTTTCATTCTACTACATGCTCCTCCTCTGCTTTATTCTAATGGATATTTCCTTTTTTCTGAGCACCTTTAGGTCTTCTTGTCCACATTATTTTAAAGCAGAGATTTAAAGTTTAGTTCTTGAAGTTTTTATTGAATTTTTGTAAAGAAATGTGAACACAAATGAACGAGAACTTAAGCACGAATTGCACAGGCAGACTATATAAAATTACTGCATCATCTGTGCAGCATCCACAGTGTTATGATTCAAAAGTTTGTTAGCACAATGTTAGTCCTTAAAGATTCTATATTGTGCCTCTATTTAGTAAATTAATCAAAGTCTCACAAGTCCCCACAGTGCGTCTTTCAGTTTCTCAGCTCATTTGCAAATGTGATTTATTTCACCATGACTGTGTGAACCCTGGTTTTTAGGGCTGTTAGGGTTCTAAAAAACAAATGAGCTGCTTCTGTTTCCGATCCCTTTAGGAAGTGTGTAACTGTGATTTACAGCCAGAGCCGTCGATCACAGTTTGTGTTGGACAACTATTGAGTAATTAGAAGTTACACAGCTTCTGAGTCAAATCCTTACTGGCTTGTAAAGCTTGGAGGATAACTAGTGGTGGGAGAGTTTCAGGAAAAACAGAAATAAATCTTTTATTTTACACCTTAATGTTTAAAAAAGCCACAAACACAAAGAAATGTATTTTTGCCTCATTGGTTTTCCTTTAAAGGAATCCTCATATGATCCATTTCACAGATCAAACCCAGAAGCAAAAGTAAGCAAAAAACAAAAGCCTACTTCTTTTACTTTTATGTCGATTCACTGAGAAACAAATATTCATGATGTGAAGATAGCTCATGAGACAAGAGACATGCATCCAAGGCAAATACATTTCTCCAAATGTACAAAGTCTAACCCTAACAATGAATTATTTCTACTTTATGATTATACAAGTTGTGGTGGAGCAAGTTACCGAACTCTGTTCCATCTGCAGAGTCCCTCTCAGTCTTTGAGAAAAGACTAAAACCAGCTCGTCACCGAACACATTTGCATTGGACAGACTGCAATGAAATAAAATAAAATAAAATAAAATAATTCCTATTATGTCTGCTCTGCCTGTAGACACCATGTTCCTATTATCACACTTGAACTTGTTTTATGGCTCTTATCCAGGTTGTTTTCTCCTGACTAGATCCTTGCTTGTGTTGTATCTACTCTCAGATGCGTCACTTTAGATAAAAGCGTTTGCTAAATAAAATTGCCGAAGTTGCTTTCATTAACTCATATGACATGCTCTGTGTCATTAATTGTATCCACTCCTTGTATTCAGTTCAATTAAAAAAACTTTATTTGTCCCCCGGGGGCAATTTAAAACTTAAATTAATTTAAAAAATAAAATAAAATAGATAAAATTCAAGTCTAACTTGGCTTGTCAGGGTTTGAGCAAATGCTGACTTGGAAATCTTAATATATAATATACATTTTAAGCCAAAGTTGAATTGATTGAGGCACAGTTATAAGTAACCACTCCTCTGCTGCTTTTATTATTTCTCTTTAGAAAAGCAGAACTAGAGGGCAGGGCCACATTGCATTTATAAAGGTGCCACCATCCATTTTACGTTTCCAGCACAAATTATTTTTCAATGAACCCATTTTATGAAGATGGACTGTTGGAAAAATACATTACGATACAATGCAATATACTTTATTGTCCCACTTAGGGAAATGTGTCTTGGACTCAGTAACTGTGCCATAAATGCCTCGACAGCCACAATGACAACAAAAAATGCCATTTCAACAATTACATAACAGTTCTGCCATCTCAATAATATCAGCTAAATATCAAATAGTGCAGAATAGTAGAAAAAGTTAATTCTTGATTTCAGAAACAGCAGAACACTATATAAATATATGTGAATCCTACTACAAGATCCATGTGTATGTGAAGTCTTTTAACTTATTTTTTGTAAATTGAAACATTGTGAACATCTACAGCAGAAAAGAAGGAACAGCTACTAACTGGCCTTTATACTGTCAACTACCACATCCAAGGCCAAGAATGAACTTTCAATCTAAATAATCTGGAGTAGTTCACACTAAAAGGCCATTTTAATGCTGGTTTTATACTTTTTACTTACATTTCTTGCTGTTTTTCACCTGCAAATCCTCAAATTAGTGCTTACTGCTTGTTATAAGAAGTGGATGAAGGTTAATGATATGTTATTTTACAGACACAGTCCTAACTCAGTCATTTGTGTTGCAGTCAGGCCGTGTGGATAAGAACTATCCTCTGGTGATCGGACACTCTGGACCCGTCCTCGACATCGACTGGTGCCCTCATGACGACAACATCCTGGCCAGCTGCTCGGAGGACTGCACTGCAATGGTAATCACCGTGTGTGTGTCTGTGTGTGTGTGTGTGTGTGTGTGTGTGTGTGTGTGTGTGTGTGCACATAGACAAGTAATTCTGAGTGGGAGAGAAAAGTTGCAAATGCGATGTGGAGGCGTTTGTTGTTCAGTGACTCAGAAAAGAGTCACAGAGTTCGTCACAGCTTGAGTTTGTCGCATCTTCCTGCCTGTTAAGTGGAAAAAAAAAATCAGAGAAAGTGTGTTTACCTGTCTCACCATCCACCCACCTGCTCTGCATCATCTCTGTCTCTTTATCTGTCTGCTCATCATATTTTATTCTCTATCTTCAGCCACTTTAAGACTGTAACTCACTTGCTCTGACCTGCTTGCTTCCATTTACCTGTATAGGCTTGTGTGAAGATTTAAGCAGTAATAGTGAGCAAATCTTCACCACATTCTTTGTTACTTGCTTCCAGTGAGTGTTTTCATGAACATTTAGGCCTTGTTCACAAAACAGGTTACCTCCTTCATTCTCAGGGACAGAATATCTGTCCACATGAAAACCCAAAAGCACAGCTGAAGTCCTGTAGGGAGCATACCAAACCAACAGGTGGAGATATAACCCAAATGCTACAGCCATATCAGCCAATCAGAAACCTGGTTCTGATTGAAAACAAGTATGGCAAGAAAAGGAGGAATCATGTGTGTGAACAGGTTATTCCTCAATATGAATTATGTGTAAACATACAAAAATAAAGTCCTCTGAGTGAGGTTGCCACTGGAGGTATTTTGGCCACCTCATGTTGGATCACTGATATCACAAGCCGACAACTCGGGTTAAAAACTGAGTCTCTGAATATCTTCATGCTGAAAAAGTTTTCTAAAAACTCAGTTTTCAGTTACCGAAAACTGTTTGCGTGTGGATGGCAGGCCAAAAACAAAAAGCCACGCTGTAAAAGACTCCCGTATACGTGTGGACAAGCCGTTAGTGTCATTTGGTCACAACCATAAGACATCTGTGGAAGTTAAGCATGTAGGATATCTAAACTAACTCTGTGGGGAATAGCTTAAAAATCTCCATTTGTCTGCTGCTAGGGTCAATATATCATTGTGGGACTTTTTGCAACATAGTTGACATTTTTGCTGTTTTCAGGCCTGAAATCAACATGGCCGCCTATAACCAAACACCACATGGAATGTTTAGAGAAAGATTCTTCTAAAATATTGTATACACAATTGAGTAAAATTTAAATTGAAAGTTATGTATAAAGATATTGTAGTAAACCTGTTGACATGCCATAAATCTACACTTGACTCACACACTACTTTATATTAAATAACTCAGAAAGCTTTAGAGTCTGGCCAGTCTTTTCTTCAGGAGGAAATGACATCATGTGGAGCAGGTCATGTGATCTGGAATTAACACACTTCCTTGACAGATGTTTTTGTAATGGGGAACTTAGTTGAAAGTGATTTCTCAGACACAGACACAATTTGTTTTGCTATTTTCCATATAAAATTTGATATATATTGCCAAAAAAGAAATATCTGTCGTGATTATCTCAACTTCATAAAAGAACACAATCAAAACAATTTTTGAATAAACTCATTATATTATTGTTTAGCTAATTAGAAGGTGGTTGTTCTGAAGTTTGGACCATTATTTAGTTGATAGTTTAGTGATATCCAGTCATTTTTCATTAATGTGATTGTTTCCATCATGAATAATCATGGAATTTGTAAAGACATGATCATAATGAACGCAAAAAACATTTTTTTTTTTTTTTTTACTTTTAATTAAAATGAATGCAAGATCTATCCCATGGACTTCAAAGTTATAATTATATATTGACCCGCTGTGTTTTGCTGGCAGTCACCACACAGCAAGTAATGTGTTAAGATCATCTCACAATCAATTTACAAACTGATCCTCTGGATTTTAGCTTAGACAGCAGTTCAATTACAAATACTGTCTGAAAATTATGTTTAGGTTTAATTATGATGACGAAAAATATATTGTTTTAGTATATGAACACAGGTCTTAAAAGTGATGCAATGCAGATGTTTGAAGCTCATGACTGTGTTCAGTCAGCAGAGGTCACTGTGAGGCCTCCACTGGAGAGCTGCAACTTCATATTTGTACTGAAAATACTGCTATTTGTCAAGCTGAAACAAATAATAAGGCTACACATGTGAATGCAGTTGATTTTTTAACAATACACCTTTCATCTTTTTGTTTGTGTAGCCTCATATCCTTGGTACTCAACTAGTTCAGTCCCATCTATTGAGAGATCTCTTCTTAATGTACTTTTTAATGTAGTGATGGAGGACCAACTCCATAGCTCCTGTTCTAAAGTTTATCTGAATATAATATGAGATTTCTGATAATGTAATACTACACAATATAAGAATAACTTCCACAAATTTCCCACTTTTACCTTACCTGGACAGTGTTTCAATAGTGGAGGAATAATGACCAAAAAAAGTTATACTACTGTTTAAATTCACACTGAGAAAACTGTGAATCTGTCTTTTAAGAGGAAATGTCATTATCTGAGAAATCCTCACTAGAAAATGGCTACAACTGCAATGAACTAAAGAACACAGGCTCCCTAAAGGTGCAAAATGAGAACCAGGTTTAGTGAGTGATGAGCTGCTCCACTGACACAAATAAAGAACTGTGACAACTCAGAGGGTAAAATTGTAGCGATCTAGATTAGAGCTGCAGCTAATGCTTACTTTTATTATTAAATGATGTGGGAGTTGATAATTCTTTGTTTGGTCCCTGAAATGTCTAAAATTACACTAAAATAAATAAATAAATAAATAAATAAATCCATCAGTGGCTCAAGTATAAATCATGAGATTTCCTGTTTTGTCTGATAAACAACTCACAACAAAGATATTCAGATTTCAATGGTTTAAAATGGAAAAAAATCCTTTCACTGAAGGAGTGAAACATTTTGGAGGCATTTTGGCTGGAAAATGACAATGACAACAATTAAATGATTGGGAGAAGAGTTCCTAATTATTTTTTACTCTGAGAGACTAATTTCAACTAAAAGCTAAATACATTTTCTTCTTTTGCTATCATGCACAGCTAAGACATAAAGCTCTTCTCGGTGGTATATACAATATTTTACTGAAATGATATGTTCTATTTTACACTAGCATTTTGTTAGAGACTGTAGGTCAGATAAGGCAAAGTGTGATCTGAATCATAGGTGATGATATATGATTGTGTTGCAGAGTCTCTAAGTGGTGTGTGTGTTTATACTACAATAATTATACATCAGGAACTCTTAAACATGAGCAATCATGTGTGATATGTGGTTCCATCAGGAAAAAGAACTAAGTCTAAGCAGATAAAGTATATTTTTCTACTTTTGTTCAGTTAATGTGCTACTTGAGTCACTGTGTGTGTGTGTGTGTGTGTGTAGTATCCATAAATGTTGTCACATATGTCAGCATGTGTCAGCTATAACATTTTTGTTGTTGTTTTTACGTAACGACAACAAGCCTCAACATGTGTGCATCAGTTGTCGCTGATGACAGACTCGCCCACTTGTTCATAGTGACATTGCAGGAGTGTTTGTGCGATCTAATGATTGAATCACTGCCTCTGTTGTGGCAGCAGCTGCTGAGATGCTGTTTGACTGATGTGTGTGTGTGTGTGTGTGTGTGTGTGTGTGTGTGTGTGTGTGTGTACAGGCTTTGTTTATGTCCAGCACGCAGACAGACAGTTGCAGCTGTCTTGGCTGCGTTGCTGCGGTGGAGCTACAGAAAGGCCAAAACTGTGATGTCAGTCTGTTCACTCCAGAGAAAATGATCGTTGTGTCATTTGGAGAGAGAGAGAGTGTTGTGTGTGTGTGAGCAGTTTGTGTGTGTGTGCGTGTGAGTGTGTCTGTGAGTAGTTTGTGTGTCTGTGAGCAGTTTGTGTGTGTCTTCTTGAGCGTATGTGTATCAGTCGTCACCTGCCACAGTGCAGCAAACTGCTGAAATATTTAGACGTTTAAAATGCAAAATGCATTTTCCTGGGTCAGTTTTGTTTTGTGCTTTTGTGACATGTTTGAAGTTCATACAGGAACGACAGGCTGTTTAAAGCTCCTGATAAGTCAGTTTGGTTTTAACTTAAACATAAAATATAGATATTAAATGAATGTAGTTAAATGACATGCTAGTCATGTGGCTGGGCTCAACAACAAAAAAAGTTTGCATCAGTCTTTTTGAGTTATAACTGCTTCTAATAAAAATATATTCAACAAACAAGCTATAATGAGTTAATTATTTAATTAGCTTACCCTGTCCAATTAAAGGTATTTTTAAATACCAGTTTTAACTGTCTGAAATTACATTAAGGCATGCTTAAGCTGTTGTAAATATTTTTTCACACGATATGCAATTATTCTAGAGCAGTATTTTTTGGCATTTACAAGCTCATGTAGTGCTATCAGGGGGATTTTCCACAACCTGGCAACCTCAAAAGTCTTAAATTACTAGTCTGAGCTGTCTGAAATCCTGATGTCAAGGTGGAAGAAATTGAAGTTAAGTCAATTTCATTAAGTTTCCTCAACTCAAGTTTAGTTTTAAGTCAACTGAAGTGGAAATTGAATTTAAATAATACATAATATTACTTTGATGCAATTACAAACATTATCATGTCAATCCAACCAATCAAAATTAGATTTGTTTATCTAAATCATTAGATTTTTTTTTAATCTTGCAAACATGCATTTGATGAAGTGGTGTAAACAGATTCCTTTAAATATTTTACAGAGTGTAGCTGCTGTTACTTACTGAAGTCGTGTCCTCTGTATTGTTTCTAGAAATTTGGAGGTTTTAAACTGCTTAGTGAAATTATATAGAAATGATATGTTGCACCTTTCTGAAAGGTCATTTTGCTATTTGTTAGACTCTTATAATATCAAAATGTTAAAGTAAAACAGGGATTTTTGTGGAAGCTGTCTCATTTAAATGACAACTAACTGTGTTTACTCAACTCTGATCAGAGATTTGACAGTGCAGTCTTCTCGTTTATCGGACCTTTTATTGATTGTTTGTATAGTACTGGTATTTAATAGTGATATCTTCTTTTGTTTTTTGTTTTCAATGCATAAATCTACCTCCTGATAAAAAATAGAAAAATCTATTAAAACTCTATGTGCATGATCATTTACAACTCTTGCTTATTTATAGTTTGCCTTTTTGTGACCTGTACAAACTATTTGGAATTTTACAAATAAAAAATAAAGTTGAAGTTGCAATTGTGACTGAAGGGCTGGAATTGATCCTGCAAGGTATTTCAGCTCATATTTACTGATTTTTGCACCTCTCGTTGCATTTCTTGCTATGTGGATGATCACACCCCCTACGTTGTTTGCGTCCTTCTCCAGGTGTGGCAGATCCCAGATCATGCACTGACCCGTCCCCTGTCTGACCCCGTTGTGGTCCTGGAGGGTCACTCCAAACGTGTCGGCATCGTCACCTGGCATCCCACCGCACGCAACATACTCCTCACTGCGGGTAAATACACACACTCAAACAAAAACACATGCACTAATGTTTTTGTATTGGAACCTTATCAACAGACACCAACAAGATTTTAATTTGGATCTTTTTGCTCATCGTCCTGCAGGCAGTGATAACCTGATAATAGTCTGGAACGTGGGGACGGGAGAACCCCTCCTCTCCATGGACGACCACCCAGACCTTATTTACAGCATCAGCTGGAACCGAAACGGCAGCTTGTTCTGCACCACCTGTAAGGACCGACGTCTGCGTGTCTGCGACCCCCGCAAGAGGGAGGTGGTGGCGGTGAGTGACGAGGAAACACTAATGAATCCCTGCAGTAAGGACCCTCAAACTGACTAACCCAGAGTTACTTTAAAAAGAGACTCCAGGCCAGAGGCAACAAGGATTCATTTTCAATGGAAGTGAACAACATTGATGAACATTTACTATCATAGATTAGATTTTTTATTAGTGTCACTGCCCTTCATTCTGCTCTACCATCTCTGATTTACCAGATTTTTTTTAATAGCATAAACTGTATCTTTAAAATGGTGTCAGTACAATTTTAGATCAATATAATAAAGACTTTAAAGCATTTTTAGAAATTGCCATAGACCCACTTTCAACATGTTTTTTTTTCTTTGGCTTTTGAGGTTTAAATGACAATATCTCATGAACTGTTTAAGATAAAAGCCCTAATTATTTACAGTTATTTCTCATCATGTCTTTAATTCAGAGCGACCCCAAACTTTTGAACGGTAGCGTATATTCTCCTATATGTTGTACAATGTCACTCAGATAACAAAACTATTCTGGCAAATACTTTTCCTTTCTTCTTGTATTTCTTCAGGCCCAATATGTGCCTGCATCCTCAGACACATATACAATTGTATGATGGTCAGGTGCTGCTTTCCCATCTGCTTCTGGGTCGTTTAACTGTCAGTCAGATTATCCATGTGTGTGCTGAAATCATGCAAATGCCAGATAGATGTTTGGCTTTTCCTTTAATTGGTGATTTGTGTCACGGCGTGGGGGTGAACCCGAGCAGAGAGCACACAGACGAGGAAATGGTGAACTTTAGCAAAAGTGTAAGGCGAAACAACTGACTGCATGAGCAGAGTTTACTAACTGGCAGGGTGTGGAGTGTGCAGCCAGCTTTTATGGTGGAGATGATCATCAGGTGTGCTGCACCGCAGCTGTCTGGAGTTCCGTTGACGAGTGATTGGTGATGAGCAGCAGCTGGACAGAGCAGGAAGGTGGAGAGAGGAATAGGAGGGAGGAGGGGGGTGAGGGAGGATGAGGAAGGTCAGGTGGAGGCTGAAGCTGGGACAGAGGAGGGAGCCCTGACAGTTTGAGGGGGAATGAAAGGGAAAGCCATCCCGCCCTCGTCAGCAAAACTTCTGGCAAAATGACCAAAATACACCCCAATTTTTAACCTTTGGTGGTAAGGGAGCAGGAGGCTGCTCCTATTAGATACCCCTGTTAGAAATAACAAAACCCCTACTGCAAGCAGCCAATCAACTGAAATCAAGGCTGCTGTTAAGTGAAGACACCAAGTTTTGAATCACAGTGAGACATAAAAGCTCATCAAGCAACAGTTCATTTTCCCAGTAACCAGAGGACCTTGTAATAATATCTGTGATGATGTTTGTCTCTCTGCTGACCAACAGGAACGTTTGGCTCCACATGAAGGAATCCGGCCAATGAGAGCCATCTTCACCAGAGACGGAAACATCTTCACCACAGGATTCACCAGGATGAGCCAGCGAGAGCTCGGCCTCTGGGACCCGGTAACGAACTGTTCAATTTCACGCACCAGAAGACGTAGAAATGAATGCACACTTTGGATTTTGTTGGGCTTAATTCATCGTTGTTATTCTCCACAGACAAATTTCGAGGAGCCTATTGCACTTTTGGAGTTGGACACAAGTAATGGAGTGTTGTTACCGTATTATGATGCAGACGCAAACATGGTCTACCTCTGTGGAAAGGTACAGAGACACTGGTTTTAAAATGTCGGTTCACCAATTGTAAATGTGTCGCCAGCTTTAATAATGAAAGTAATGACTTTAAACTGTTATATGTGTGTTTTTTGTGCGTAGGGGGACAGCAGTATCCGTTACTTTGAGATCACAGAGGAGCCGCCGTATGTTCACTACCTCAGCACTTTCAGCAGTAAGGAGCCCCAGAGAGGGATGGGCTTCATGCCCAAGAGAGGTGTGGACGTCAGCAAATGTGAGATCGCTCGGTAAGATACTGATCAGACAGTAAATCACCAAACAGTGCAGCTTTACAGCATTATTTCCATGGATTTGTCAGTATATCACCATCCAGAGTAAAATTTAATGACACAGATAAATGTGTAACTATTTTAGTGTAAACTGCTGAAGATTTGGTCCATTTACTGTCTGTTTAGCTCAGGAATACATATTTAAAGTTGCTATTCACCATTAAATGCCTCATATTTCTAATCATTACTAAACCTTCATGGGATATTTTGGCGTAAACAGCTACTGAAATGGGGGCTTTAAATTCTGATGCAACTTTGGTTTTCCCTCTTGTCCAATACTCTAACCACTACCTTTATGTCAGAAATGTCCGTATTTTGTTTGGTTTTCTTTTCTTTTTTCAAATTTTTATTTATTTTTTTTTTATTGATGGGCAGTTAGTAGTTGGGCATAACACACCACCTTACTATCTTTAATTGCAATAGCAACGCCTGTTATTTTCTATCCCTGTTCATCCTGTTCATCCTGTTCGTCCTGTCCAGTCTTTGTTTCCCCCACACATCACTGAGGTGTAGCACTGCCCCCCCTGGCTCATAATAGGGAATTCTAATAAAGAATATCTGCTTAGCTTTCAGGGAGGGCCGGTGATGGTCACACACATGCACTAAATATTAAAATATTTGGCTGCAAGACTAAAATATGCATCAATCTCATATAATGTTGACTCCCCTTTTGTGGAGTTAAACAATGAGAACAAATGCAGACAAAAAAAAAAAAAAAAAAAAAAAGAAATGTCCGTATTTGATGAATTATCCATCATTTGACTGACTGATGTTCATGAGATCACCATAGACTGGTGTTAAAAGAAAGTCCATCAAGTAGGAATTTTATATTTTTAGCTATTTTTTTGTGATGGTATATTACATTAATGACTGGAACCTCAAATAAAGATATAAGCAGAAGCTCAATGTGAAGAATTACCCCTCTGAACTCTAAGCTAGGCATTTCTTTGTCTCCTGTCACATTTTTTTTACTCACTGTGGGCTCATTTTTCAGTGCAATATAAAGTTGTGCACCTCTATGGAAACAGCACAACCATGACTGACAAGGAGAGAGTGAGCTTAAATATGTATTTGTGCAGCAGAACAAAGCTATAATACTAAATATCATAAAACAAGATATGACAAAAGTTTCATTTATTTAATCATTTATTTTAGAAAAAAACATTTCCATGTGCCTCCAGGTTTTACCAGTACTGGAAAAAATGGTCACTGCATATTTTTTGCAGAGTAACGTAATTTCTAAGAAAATGTCATGATTTTGAGGCTAGTTTTGGCTAATGTCCCCAACAGAAGGGCACATCACAGTTTATTCATCCAAGCACTGGTAGAAAGTTGAACATCTAATGATTATTTCTGTGTTTACAGTTTCTGGATCTGGAAAAAAGTTCACCAGGCATTGCCTATATGGCTAAACACCAGCTCATGAAATAATACATCATGAACTACATGTCAGTTTTATCTGACGCAGTCTATAGGAAGTATTGCCATTAGCTCTGGTTATTCAGACGACAGCTACAATTTTCGGGGTTGATACACTTTCCTTGAACACTGGATGCTCACAGACAGAAAGTATAACTTGATACTCTGATGTGTAACGAAGCACTGCTGATGTTTGTCCTGTTGTATCTCTGCCTTTCCCCATCTCTTCACTCGTTCTCTCAGGTTATACAAGCTGCTTGACAAGAAGTGTGAGCCCATCACAATGACGGTGCCCAGAAAAGTAAGTCCCACAGATCTAGACGCTCTGCTGGGCTCCTGACTTTGACAGAAGTGGGAAACGACTAAGTACATTTATAAAAATACTCTACTTAAATCTGATTTTGATGTCCTTTTTACTTGAGAGAAATAAATCATTTACATGTAACTTTGTACTTCATTTGCACTGGCTTCCAAACAGAAATATTGTACATTTGATTCCACTGCATTTTTACCTATAAAACTATAATCACTAGTAGCTTTTCAGACTGGGATTTTTCACATAAAACATATGATTTCCTTCAAAAACATGATGCATCCCTATAGACAAAGTAATCTTTGACAACTACAGCATTAAAGTATGGCTAATGTCAACAATAATGATCCATTGATTTAATAAAGTAACACTGACAAGGAGCATCTTTCATAAGTACTTTACATTTAATGTTGAAAGTACTTTTAGGAGTGTTTTACTTAAATAATAATTCAATTCAATGTGAGACTTTAACTTGTAATTGAGGATTTTTTTGGTGTAGTATTTCTGCTTTTATTTATTTTCATTTATTGTAAAAGATCTGAATTGTTCTTCCACTGCTGGACATGACTTGTTTTCTTGTTTCAGTGTTACTTGTTTTCCTTTGTTGATGTGTTCATTACGTTTTACCTCCCTGCTCACAGAGAAGCAGAAAACAGCCAGATTTTTGATTAACTCTCCTTATCTCATTTCCAAAACACAATCAAACTGTTATTTTCCCCGACTCTCCTGCACAGTCGGACCTCTTCCAGGACGACCTCTATCCAGACACAGCAGGACCTGAACCTGCCATGGAGGCTGAAGAGTGGCTGGATGGTCGCGACGAAGATCCCATCCTGGTGTCCATGAGGGACGGCTACGTGCCGCCGAAGAGCCGAGAACTCAAAGTGGCGAAGAAGAACGTCCTGGACTCCAGACCCACCACCAGACGCAGCATGTCCACTTTGGAAACCAACAGCCTGCCGGTAAGATCTTCATCTCCCCTTTTGTCAGAAACTAACATGGTGCACATCCTGAGGATAAACCACTGTTCAGGAACAATAGTTCTGTTTGAATCCTGCGGATGTGTCTCCTTGTGTTCTTTGCAAGTCGGTTCAGGGATTCAGGCAAGTGAAAGGTTAGATTTTCTTGACTAGCTCGTTCTTGCTTAGGTGTTCTAGTTTGCCGCCTTATTGTGAGGTAAACACTGGTGATGTGTACGTCTTGTGGAGCTCAACTTGAGGTTGAGGATTGCCGTGAGTAGGCCCAACTTTCTGATAGGTTTTCAGTCCAGGAAATGATCAAGCCAGGCTACAGAGGTCTGAGTCCATAGTGGTGGGTTGGTAATGGACTCCAGGTTGAGGCCTCACAATGCTCACATCACCTAAAGCCACCACAGCAGCCCTGACAACATGGCCAAGAAGTTCAGGACAGAGTTTAGCAGCATCCACAACTTCTTCAATGTCCCTGTAACCTGCAGTGCTTCTTATGACTGACTCCATGTAGCTGTAGTTTGTGTACAGTGATAGTTTATCTAGCTAAACATTATATTAAAGGTGTTGTAGTCTTGAGCTCCCATTTAAACAAATAAGCGCATCTGTCATTAAAAGCACTCCGAGCTCAAATAGTAAGAGCTGGACATATAATAGCAGTGTAGACTGAACCATAGCAGCAGCTGAAGTCTGAACAACAACAAGATATTCAGGTGCAACTTTACCATCATAGCAGGAAGAGCAGTGATTTACTGCTGCTGCATCTTGTGTGTTTGTTTGTAGCCTTATGTCACACATTTTCAATAAAAAAGCAGAATTTTCTTTAGTTTTGCAGCCTACAAACTCACTGTACATTTACACTTAAAGACATCTATCAGCTTTCTTAACCCTTTTCTGTTTATCTCTCTTCTACTTGTACCTGCCCACAACTTTTTCCCCCTAAAGCTCCCGTCTTTGTTTGGTTTATTTTCTCCTAGTTGCACACTTTCCTTGACCTATTTTCCCCCTTTTCTCTTTATACTTGATTTCCCCTCCCTGTCTCTATCTTTTTTCCTTTCTTCTCCCGTTTCCCTTTTTCCTTTTTCTCCACTTCTCTCCTCTTTCTTCTCGTCCAGCCTCAGCTGCTTGAGAGGTTGTTGGAGGAGATTCAGAATCTGAAGGCCACAGTTTTGTCTCAGGAGAAGAGAATCTGCGACTTGGAGAATAAGCTTTCCCAATACACCAACGGCACTGCCTGATGTGTGAGCACATCTTCTGAAGAACTGGTCTGAATTTCAGAATTACTATTAATTATAGAAACTAATTTCCCTTGCATTGACAAGGAACCACTCTTTTAAATGCTCTAACAGTGTTGCCCCTTTAACAGGTACTGTTTTGTAAGAACGTGAATTGAGAGTTCAACAAATTTGACCAAATTCCACTTACAGCCATGTTTTTGTGGTTGATTCGACATAATCCTTGTACCTTTAATGCTACGGCAATATATTGTAGCACAGGACATCTTTACAGTAGTTTGAAAAGAGTGAGAGGAGTGTGAGGGTGAAGTGAAGGAGCTGTAAGTTTGAGGGACGTGTGCAAGTTTGGTTAAAGGTCTGAAGAAAGTCAACACTGTTATCACTGTTTTGAACAGAGAAAAGGACAATTATAGAAAAAGGAACAAAAATCAAGAGCCAGATAAAAGACTGTCTGTCCGGATTGCAACTTTTTTTGGCTTTGTTGAATTACATCCACAACTTTCCCAAACTGCAAACTTCCACAATCTCTGAACGCTCACATAGAAGCATAGAAGATACTCACCAAGCAAGCACACATTTCAACACTAGCCTCGTCCTCTGTACCACGCGACCGGTTTATTTCGATAAATCTCTCTGAAAACTTTTCAAAGTGTAAATAGTGACAATGGAAACAGGAGAAAAAAAATGTTGAACTTGTAGGAAAATGTGAAAAAGCAAAACGTTTTGTGTTCTGTAAAAGATTCGACACATTATGACAACAATAAAAACAGTGTTTTTTAAAGCTGCCTGCTTTGTTTATTTTTTGTTACACCTTCTCCTAGTTCATTCGTGTTCTGATGATTGTCTACAGATGAGGAACTTTGCAGTAATCAGCAGGTTTTAAAGATGATCCAAAACTTTGTGGAAACAGAAGATGAGCTGGCTGGAGGGTCGGAGCACAGTTTCCTTTTCTCAGAGCAGAATTTACAGTTAAACATTTAATTACGGCTGCGTTCCAATATCCTGACTACTATACGATATATTATGCAAGAAAAAGGTGTAGGCAATCATAGTATGTATTACAGTGTTGAGGTCAGCATGCTTCTCTGACCCACAATCCTCTGCACAGCTGGAGATCTGTCACATACATCAGTATTTTGTGTAGCTTGAAAGAGCCTGTGAAAGTATTCTCCTTTAGAAGTTTTTCCATTATGTTGCACTTTGACTTTGATTTTTTACAAGAATTCACAAAAAAGAAAAGACACTTTTTTTTGTAAATTCTTGTCAAAAAAAAGACAAAAATACTGACCATGATTCAATGTTTAAAACCACTGAAAAGGGAAAACTTCCAAGGGGGGTGAATCCTTTGACACAAGCTTGAGTGCAAACAGACAAATGTTAGTTCATTTTACACTACAGACTAACAAAATGTAAGGTGCAATATTGCAACAAAGTAGTACATCTAAATTTTGTGAGTTGTGCATGAAACAGTATGTACTTTATAAAGGCAGCTGTAGTTAAAAAAAAACAGTATGAGATTCGGAACGGAAGCTTTAAGTGGTTCATAAATACTAAAATACATTCACTGAGCAGCAGCTTTGCAACAGCAGTAATAAGGCTCATAATAGCTGAGAAATCACTGATACACGCACAGTTTGAGATGTAAAGCTGCAGTAACTGGTGTTGGCCACTGGAGAGAAATCCAGAACAAGCTGAGTCCCACCGTAACTTTCAAAAGCTAGAGAGATGATAAATTATATCACAAGCATAATCACTACAGATTATTGTGCATAGTTCAATGTCAAAATATATTATTAAAAAAAAATGTGGACTATAGTGGCTTTAACTATTTGTCAGTTTGACATGGGGTCATTTGATGCCTACTTCTGTCAGTTTGTGGAGTCCAAACACCACCATGATGAAGCAAAGAAGCGGTGACAGAGTGACTCTAATGGCTGCAGACAGCGCGCCTGATGAACCTTCACGGAAAGAGTAAGAACAAGATCCAACGTTACCGACGCGATCCACAACCTGCAGCTGCATTTCGGGAGAGCAGCAGGACGAGTTGTAGGACACCAGCGTTATGTTCTCGTTGCCAGGCAACAGGCTGGTGTTCATGGTTCCGTTTCCTTGTTTGAGGGTGACCCGGTCGACCCCCGTCCCGTCAGCACCATCACTCACCCGCACGGACACCGACCACGAAGACAAGCTGCAGTTCTCAGAGCAGTTGGACTGCAGGCTGAGACGCTCACACACTGGTGCAGTGAAATCAGTCACCTGTGAGGGCAGGAAGGAGGGAATGAAGTCAGTTCATCACCTACAAACATGAAAGCAAAGGAATTTAAAAAAGAAGTAATGTTTAAGTTAATGGTTTTGTCATTTTCAAACCATTTCCAAGGTGTTTACAGTAGATAAACTTGCATTTTATAGCGAAGAATCATTAATTTTCTACTTTTAGATAGCAGGTGAGCTGAAAATGCAAAAAGGTGAAATTGCCAACAGTTTAAGGAGAGATTGATTATTGGTATGGCCGATTATCGCGGCTGATATTTTGTATTTTTACAATTATCAGTATCGGTATTTTTATTGGTCGATTGTTGATAAATTAAATGCACTCCTCCAGGTGTGATGCAGCCTCCTCTCTTTTTATGTTGTCACTCTGAGGTCTAAAAGTGATAGAACAGTGAAAGTTTAAGAATACGTCCTGATTTAATTACTCCTGTTTCTGTTTTACATATGCAGTTATAGTCACCCTAATAATAAAGAAGCCAAGCTATGACTGACAGGTTCTTTGCTATAACATTCTGTTAAAACATTACATTTAGCGTATATTGGCCTTTCTGGTTTACCAATACTTGGCATCAGTATCAGCCCTAATAAAATCCATGTTGGTCGATCCCTATTACAGTATACAAGAGTTTAAATTGAGGTTTTTCTAAAAGAGAAGTAAATGAAATATTTTTTCCAGGGAATTTCCTCAGTATACCTTAAAGTAAAGTTACCTTTGACCCTCAGTCAAAGGCATCGGCTCATGACTGTTGGCTGAAACACTCTAATTACACAACTGTGCAATAAAACCAATATTTCTGGTTCACCAAGACCAAGCAAACCCATTTATGCTTAAGATTATTATTAGCTGTGGTTTTACACTGTACTTAGAGTTTTTAAACCCTTTCCTTATTTTTGTTGAATGTAATGTGGAAGTGACTGGATACCTTGAATATCCCTAAGGGTATGAATAAAGTATCTATCTATCTATCTATCCATCTATCCATCTATCCATCTATCCATCTATCCATCTATCCATCCATCCATCCATCCATCCATCCATCCATCCATCCATCCATCCATCCATCCATCCATCCATCCACCCACCCACCCACCCACCCACCCACCCATCCATCCATCCATGAGGAATCTTCAGTGGTAGTTTTACCGTGTTAACAATAGAGATGCGCAGCACGATGTAGTTGGTGTCACTTCTATCCGGAGCCTCGGCCTCGATGGTCAGGGTGACATCACTTCCAGACGGAGTGTTCAGAGGAGCTGACAGGGTCACCGTACCATTCGTTCTTTTTCCTGTTTCCAGGATTAAACTGGTCGGGGACGTTGAGTCGAAAACTCTGCTGTTGGTGGCTCGGATGGTGAAGTTTCCTCCTGTTCCACTGGTCATCACAGAGAAGGGAACAGAGAAAGGTGTTCCCGGTTCCAGGATACTGTTTGAATCGGCCTAAATGAAGAAAGAACCAGACAAAAGGCAGTGTTTGTAGAGATGAAGAACTCCTCTGCAATCTTTTTATGTAAAGTGAACGTTTAAAACTTTAGTTGCTGTTTACGTGATATTTCAGAGGAAGACTCACAGTTATAGTGATGTTGGAGCCTCTGAAGTTGGTGGACGACTGCCTTTGGAAGATGATCGATGAAGAGCTGGAGGAAGAGCTGTCGTCTCGTCCTTTCACTTGAACAGAAAACTCCCCCGATGGTATCCTGTCGACCTGCACTAAGAAGTTTCCGCTGCCCTGTGGAACCACGACTCCTCTAATCTCCTCGGCGCCTGATTCAACCAGACTGACTGCTGTCACCGTGGCAGAGTTGCTCCCCGTCAAAGACACCAACAAGCTGCCGTTGACGCCTGAAACGAAGAAGCTCTTTTATTATGTCTGTTATGTCAAAGCAGCAAACCATCATAGTCACATGAACGGTTTTGTTTACCTGCTCTGGGTCGTGTGTCGAGAGCGTCAAACCCTCCGAAGGGGCCCTGAGACACCTCCACAAAGTCAAACAGGAAGTCGATAGAACTCTGACCTGCAAACAAAAAGACATGAGGAGAAAAAGTGAACAGGGTTAAAAGAGCAGTCATGGTTTTACTACACCTGAACACCGAAGAAAATCCATGTAGTTGTGGCTGGAGTCATGGAGAGAACTGTTAAACTTGATCTAACAGAGAACGTACGGCAAAGTTTGCACTGATTTCTTCAACTCCTTCCATTTTTTCTTTTCAAATGAACCAGCTGATAAAATTTAAGAACAAACTTTTTTTAAAATCATTCATCAACTAAATATCCCTTGATTCTTTGGCGTAGCAGTGCAGCAGTGGTGCTTGTGGGAGCTGTAGTTAAATAATGATCTGTTGGAACGACAAGTCAAGTCAGAGTTAAAACTCCAGTCAAAGGTATTTTCACCAGAGTAAAAAGAATGTTGTTGCAAATTTACTTACCAACTTTATATATTAAGGTTAGGTTATATTCATTTACCTGACTAATTTGAACATCAAAATATTTTTTATATGATTTTTCTTCAATTAGTTTAGATATTGGAGTTAAGACCCAACAATATTATTTATCACAGAATTTTAACAGACTTTGAATAACTATAAAATTGCAGTTTTTTCTAAAGAAATTTTTCTTTTAAATCCAAAAATTAGACACAATTACTAACTTTTAACAGAGATAAAGGTTTTAATTTTGTAATTTTACAGAGATTCGGTTGTTAAATGAGAGATATTGCATATAGTTAAACCAAAATGCTGAACGAATGTGAACATGATCTCGAGTAAAGTTAAGGTTAAAAAATATGCTTTAATTATTGTAAATTACAGGATTTTTGTGACGTGGCAATTTGTGATTCACAGTATATTTTTGGTGCCCCAACTGCTGGAACAGTTAGATTTTTATTATTATTATTTTTGTAACAATGTCTGTGAAGTGCCCTGAGAACACGCATGTTTTAAATTGGCACTGTACACATACAATTCAATTTAAATGAATCCTCTGAAGTTCTGAATGTCATTAGATACATTTAAATTATAATGATTGAATTACAAACCATGTGTTCACACTGAGGTGGGACCAACAAGCACAAGTATACCTTTTGTGATCAGGTCAACCTTTTTGTTGTCTTATGCTTCAGATCTTTAACTGTTTAAAAAATGTAGAAAATTGAATGCAAAGTACAAGCAGGCACACTATTTTAATATGTGTGCTGCTGTAATGCCACACAATTCAATTAAATGGTAAAACAGAATTTAAATAAAAAAGGCTTCTATCAAACTTGTAGCAAAAGGCAGCAGGTAGCAGCAGTATGAGCGTCTCACCTATGACCTTCAGAGTGTAAGGATTTGTCGACACCATATTTATTTCCCACATTCCAGCTTGTTTGTTGAGCTGCAGAGACTTGAAGTTTCCCACAGATTGGGATGCAGAAATCAGAGAGCCTGATGTATCGCTGCTTTGCTGAGATTCACCTTTGAACAAACAGTCAAAATGATTCATTAACATACTGAGTGTACTGGCTTAATTGCATACATTTGCATTTCAGAAATGTTAAAATATGAGTGAATTAAATAAATGCATTTTCAGGCCACTGATGACAGAAATTGTATGATAAATGCTGGTTTGTTATGTAAAAAATTTGGGCAAAATCCATAAAAACATATTGATGCTAAACTAATGCTCATAATGCCTGATGAGTGGTGCTAATAAAGACAAAGACAGTGATACCTGTGGGGCTGATGACAGTGAAAGTGATGGAGCTGCCAGTGATGTAAACTCTGAGGTTTGTTACTGTTTCATCCACTATAAAAGTGAAATTATGAGCCTTTCCTGGGTTCCTTGCTGCCTGTAGAAGAGTCACCTGGGAGATAAAAAAGTCAGAAACGGCACATTAACCAGCTGAACTCTTTAAACTAACAAAAGTTGAGATCTCTGTGACGTTACCAGAGAGGGGCTGGTGGACTCGGTTATGAGGCTAACAGCTGCTGGAAGTTCACTCTTGGTGACTTCGACGGCCTGACCTCCTGACATCTGAGCCAGATCTCTGTACAGCTGAGCGTCAGACGCCGAAAGCCGACGGGTCTGTCGCCGCCTCCGACGATTCACAACCACAGAGTCAGTAATGAAGAAGTTCACCTACAGAGAGTAAAAGGATGGAAAAGCAGGTTAAGCAAATCAGAGAGGAATGTAGTAGCAATTAGCGTGAGTAGAAAAACAAAGAAGAACAACTATCATTTCTTCCAACGACGGTACCACACTATCATTGGTTCTTTATTTCATTCAGAAAATCTGAATGTTTTAACTCATTTATATCAGTGATAAGGATCAATGATTCTATGAAATGTCAGAAAACCCTAAAACAGATCCATCCCTGTTTCCTAGAGTCTAAAGGGATGTATCTGAATATTTTAACAGAATTATGGGACGATTGGTGCATGTTTGTCCTTCACGTCTGTTAATCTGTTCCTCCGTCTGTGCACATTACTCAAAAACGGAATATCCAGAGAAGATTTTTTTGACTTTTAGCCATGATTCTGCTACTTCTAAGGAAGTGCAGGACATGTTTTACTCCACAGTGAGTGAAAAATGAGACTGAGGCAAACACCCAGAAACTGTTAGGAGTCCAGAGTGTTAAGAAATAAAGTGAAAGAAATCTTTAAAGTTCAATGTACGTGATCACACTCACCACAGTTTGTGTCCTCTCTATGAGAGCCATCACTGTGCTCTTCAGGTGTGTGTCTTTAGCAGGTGCATCGGTAAAAAGGAAGATTTCAGAACTCGAAGGAGCTCCAGATAAAGCCAACTAGATGAGGAGGAGAACATCGAATAGTTTTTATTAAAGCCACATCAGCAAGCTTTGACAACAGTCACAAATCTCAGCACCTGAAGCCCAGAAAGACTCAGCTCTTGATCGTCTCCTCCACCAGATTCTTGTAGTGTGTTTAGAATGGTCTTGAAAACCGCGGAGTCTGTAGTTTTTATCAGCGGCCCAAATTCTGGAGGTCATTTGTGAAAATTTATGAGAAATGTTTTATTCTCATCAAATGAATGGACACAACAAGCACATTTCCACAAAACCAAACTAGGTAGATAGATAGATAGATAGATAGATAGATAGATAGATAGATAGATAGATAGATAGATAGATAGATAGATAGATAGATAGATAGATAGATAGATAGATAGATAGATAGATAGATAGATAGATAGATAGATAGATAGATAGATAGATAGATAGATAGATAGATAGATAGATACTTTATTAATCCCGAGGGAAATTCAAGTATTAACTTGAACATCCTACCTGGATCGTTGAAAGGCACCAGGATGTACAGTGACGGCTCATTCTCTGTTCCCACCTCACTGTCGATTATAGAGGAAGTGACGCTTCTCACTGCCTCGATGTCGTCACGCATGCTGTTTGTGGTGTCAACGACAAAACAAAGAGCTTTACTGGATCCTCTGGAGATCCCCACCATCCTGAGCAACATAAAGAGAGAAGAAACAGGTGAAACAAAGAGAACCTCTACATTCATCCTCATGAACTAGAACATTCAGGATTGGTTTCGTACTGCAGGAACTCTTTGTCCCCAGCTGCCCCTCGAATGTCCTCCAGAAGGCCGCTGGTTGCAGCTACGGCCATGTTTGCGGCTGCAGTGTGCAGATGTCCGTGGTTGGAGCTGAAGGTGTCTTTGTTGATGCCACCTTTAGGATCCAGTTTACTCGTTTGATCGACTGCTCCTCCGTGACTGCACTTTCCTTTTCAGAAAACAGTAAAAGAGTAAAATGATGAATACACAACTGTTTTTGTAAAACTGCATGTTCTGACCAGGACTGAAGACGTTCATGCTCTCAAACAGATACGTTTCCGCTTGTAAATAGACTTTAAACACAAGGTTTTTACATGGTATGTTGATATGCATGTACTTTACTTATAGAGAAACTAAAACTCACATTGGAGTCATTTCACCTCAATTCACAGAACACCTGACCATCTTCAATTTGACAGATTTTTAGATCTTAAAGTGGTGAATATTCATTGAGTTGATCTAGGGTCATAGGTAACATTTGTTTTGAAGTTAAAAATTCTTAAAGAGGGGTAGGGTCATGTCAATATTTGCATAATTTTCTTGATGCCAATCTGTTTGAAGTGCCACAATTTGAGAAATAATGTAGCTAAAGTCTTGAGATTTTGCCAGCTTTCAGGAAATTTACTTTATTTTCAGTTTTACCCATTTTACTTAATAACATACATATGCATAGAAACAAATCTGACAAATATGAGATGGTCAGGTGAGAACTTTTTTTAAAAAATGGTGAATTGAGGTGAATGAGCCATGGAAGAATGCATGGATGCTTTCAAACCTTAATTTTACTCCCATATGGAGACACAGACATCAGAAACACAGAGTAATTGCTATGATATTACTCTTCTAGTTTTCTGTATGGGGAATTGGTTTCACACGTGCAGCACGTCATAATTACATATTCTGTACATATTGCTGCAATCGTAACATAGTTGCTGATTTAGGAAAGTACCAATAGACCGATTTATCCTTTTTGGACATGCATTCCACCTCAATACACAAAATTTTTAAAAGTTCATTCCTGACCATCTCATATATGACAATCTCATGATTTTTTTTCTCTCTGTGCATACATAAGTTATCAAGTAAAACATGTAAACTTTTTGAGTTAAAAATTTTTAAAGAGGGGAGGAGTCAGGTCAATTTTTGTGTTGCTGTCTTTGTGGAAGAATATTTCAAGTAACTTGAGAAATAATGCAGCTAGAGTCTGGAAATTTCTCATTGATATGTTCATATAATTTTTAATGGCTCAACCCTGCTTTGATGGAATGATACAAACCAGTTATATGATGGTGCAAATTTGGTCAACAAATATCGACGTTTCTGTCTACTCTGATATTCCACCAACTATAAAACTGTAATTTTTCTCCCTAAGACTTCAGAACAGACTTAAAAAGTGGCTCACCACAATCTTTTTTCTCTCTTGCCTCTTAAGATTTCCATAGTTGCCTTTTTAATGACATAAGGTTGTTCTCTGCAATATTCTAGTTGTTTCATTCCTTTAGATGGTTAACTCTTTAATTTTACATCTCGTGTGGCAACAAGTAAAACATGATTATTTCATGAATGTTTGAAGAACATATTACAAACTGTGTGTCTGCTTTGATCTGAACAGACTACAGCAGCACACTCAGCTGACTCAGTGTCATAAATACACTGTGAAGACAAGGTCATAGACCATCCCTTATGTCTGTGAGAGGAGGGGCTGGAAAATGTCTCTGAGCCAGAAAACACATCAGGCAAAAAGGCAAATGAAGTGGGCAGAACAAGAGAGAAGGGGAAACTACGCTGACGGAACAGAAACCAAATGATTTTTACTGCTGTAGTGATTTTGCTGTCTGTATATATTGGTGTCAACCAGCCAGTAAAAGTGTGTTCAGACTGAGAAAGACGGAGAATCCATGCGTATAAAAACATCTTAGATTTCATCACCAACGCTGCAAGTCATGGCCATTACAATGAAATCTAAAATTAAATTGCAATTAAAGAAAAGCTCCAGAAAAAAGCTACTTTGTGGACTTAAAATTTCAGCTTCCAGGCTGAAATCTTTAACTTTCCACAAGCTGTGCTGCTGAGTGAAAGGTTGCCGTTCATTTAAACCAACTTTTACATAATTTGTCACTTACATCTGAGTGCATCCTGTTGATTTATTATGATAAGATGGATATTGAAGGTTGTTTCATTAGTAACATACAGTATTTGCATCGATCTAATGAGGACATGCTGTTCTGTTGATGCTTTGTTGTACATAAAGTGCAATAAGCGTTTTCCTTTAAGAAATGTGATTGTGAAACACTGTTTAAAAGATGATTTTTGTCGTGTTACAACACAGCAGAATTTAAGGATTTCTCAGCTGCAGTGACAGAAGAAGTAAGTATCTTGTATTATTGTAAAAGTAGCACTGTTCTACTGTGAGTTCATGCCTTTCATCCAAGTAGGAGCACAGAATTGTAGCTTCAAAATGTAGTTGTAGTATGAAAAGCAAAAGTATTATATAGACAGCAGAGCGTGCTATTATTACATTGTTAAAATACATGCATTACTGTATGGGCAGCTGTTCAGAATTAAGTTATTTTTTAGGATTGTTGGCTATTTTGAGCTGTAACATTTAATCTAAAATGCACCATACTTTATATACTAAGCATATATTTTGTGTGTAAAAACCTCCATAGCTGCCAGATGAATGCAGTGGACTAAAAAGTACAATGTGTGGCTTTGAAATGTAGCACAATAGAAGCAGAAAGTATACAAATATTACAGTAAATCAAAGATTGAAAGCCTCAGGTAAAGCTTATCTGTATGTATCAGTGTGAAGAAATGTTGTTAACAGATGATCAAATTCTTTACCTTTGGGTTTGACTGAGACTAAAGGCACGATGCCAAAGTAGCCAGAAATGAGGATTTGCTCATTTATGATAACCTCCAAGATGTTGTTGGTGCAGTCGTCTCCGTCACAGCTGCGACACGTCGCCGTGCTCTCATCTGGGAAGATATGAAACAACATTTCAGTCATACTTTCTCTGTGATCACACCCACACTGCATGCCTTGTCTGCTGACACAGACGTCACATGACAGCATCTCTTTACCTGTTAAGTTTCCAACGCTGGTGTCTGATCTGATCAGATTGGGGTTTGGGAATATCTTTCCCAGCTCCACCCAGTTGCTATGACTGTAAAAGTCCTTCAAGTTGAAAGAAAAATAGTTTATGATCCCTTTATTCTTCTTTGCATCTTTTTAAACCTTGAAAAACGGTATTAATGCATTTCAAAATGAAGCTGAATACCTGTAAAGTATGCAGAATCTCTCCCAGTTTCTGCCTCGCTGCCTCATAGTTTTCTTGCTTGTTGCTCGCTTTGACCGCTTGTAGTCCTGCTGTGATGATTTTCCTCCCTTGAATAAAGTTCTCGTCATCAAAGTGGAAGCTTGCATTAAGAGCATGGCGGATGTCCACACGTACATTCATCAGGGTGATGAGCTGAATGGCTTGGCGGAAAGTCTTAGATGACTGTGGAGTGTTACAGGCAATAGCGACATTCTCTACAGTGAAAGGTTGCACCTGAAAACACAGAGTTAAATTATTAACTTAAAATGAAATTATCATGAGTAAAAGAGATGTACTTTTTTTCTGGTGAAATAACCTCACTAAAGTCAGTTCTTACAGGAGGAGTGAAGTCTGTCCCCTCAGCCAGGGCGATGGCTCGACACACCTGCACTGTTACATTTAAAATCGCCCTCTCAGTAATTTCCAGGTGACTCTCAGCTTCATCTGGCAATATTCCAAAACCATGAGCTCCAGTGTGCAGGAGCAGCAGACACAACACAGCCGACCCTGAAGGCATCACTCCTCTGACCTGATAAAACCTCTGGAGAGAAACAAGCATGAGTTGAACTTCCTGCATCCTCAGTGACTCATGATAAAGATTATTTATTCGTCTCAATCAAACTTGAAACTGCAGGTAAAATGATGTTTTATACATGCATAGGTTCATTTTGAGATTTGAAGATTTGCTTTCATAAAATCTTCTTTCAGCCAAGTGGAAAGAAAACACCCAAAATACACACCTAGGTGTTTATTTTACATCTTGTCTATTGGATGAAAATGAATGCATATTTATTGAGGTAATACCTCATTTGCATATTTAAATGTAACATTTCAGAAAAATTGTGATATACAAAATAATGTAAATGCCCAAATGGGGACATATTATGGTGATATCTGTTATTTTATAAAGCATATACAGTCATGGAAAAAATTATTAGACCACCCTTGTTTTCTTCAATTTCTTGTTCAAGCCCTTCATCAACTAAAGGCAGAGAAAAGCCTGGTTACTCTTTACTGGGGATCACAAGGACTGGACTGTTGATGATTGGGCTAAGGTTCTCTTCAGTAATGAATCCAGTTTTCAGTTGATGTCCACTCCAGCCAACTTACTGGTTAGGAGGAAGCCTGGAGAAGCTACAAACCAGACTGTCTGCCCCTACAGTAAAACATGGGGATGGATCAGTGATGATCTGAAGTTCTTTCAGTCTGGGTGGAACAGGGCAAATTCAATTGTGTGAAGGATGAATGAACCAGGTCATGTACAGGGCTACTCTTGAAAACAGTTTACTTCCATCAGCTGGAAAACTCTTTCCTGCTTCCAATGACTGGATTTTCCAACAACATAATGGCCCCTGCCACACAGCAAGGTCAGTTTACGCCTGGATAGAGAACCAGAACATTGGAACCATGCCTTGGCCTGCTTAATCACCAGATCTAAATCCAACTGAAGATCTGTGGAAAATCATCAAACGCAAAATGGAGAACCACAAGCCCAAAAACAAAGCAGATTAGTTAGAATGAGTGCAACAGGAATGGGCTGCTGTGACAGCAGAACAATGTCAGAAGCTGGTGGAGAGCAGCCAAGATGTATGGCTGTAGTCATCAAAAACAATGGTTAGGAATCAAGTACTAACTCCTGTGTGTATTCTCTTTTCTGTCTGTCTAAAACAGACAGAAACCGAACATGGAATGCCTAAAAGCTGTTTTCGGCAGTACAACGTCATAGCTATTGACGTAAGAACTTAAGTGATTTTGGTTATTATCAAGAAAACCATGGAAAATGTCTAGATATCAGCTCTTAAACTCTTATGAGCTATTTTTGTTGTTATCATTATATTTGTCCAAACAAATGTACCTTTAGTTGTACCAGGCATTAAAATGAACAATAAATTGAATAAAACAAGGGTGGTCTAATATTTTTTACATAACTGTATGTAACACACTTATGATGTACACAAACTCATATAAATGCCATCAAATACTAAACTCGACAAACATAAAAACAACTAAACACAAAATTCCTTTCTTTAGTATCATTTTAGTGCAGATGAATGTGTGTATATAACCTGCATAATCGCACCTCTCATCTTTCAGTCGTTCATTATAAGTTAAAGCGTACCAACCTTGATGTTGTCCTGCTCACCGTATGGTTATAGTGTCAACACCTGCAGTAAAAAGCACCAAGTCCAGGGCGGGGTCATGCAGGACTTGTTCTACTGGTTGCCTTGGTAGGATTCTGCAGAGAGAGAACAAAAGGCGATCTGGGGATCTTTAACGCCTGATCCCCATTGAAAACATGATGGGAAAAGATATGAGGGGTTTCTCAAATACTGATAATCCTCTGTTTGTGCCATGCATTTCTGTTTTTCTGTATCTTCATCAAAGTGTAAAAATAGACTGTTGATTGATTGATGTGGGTGATTCATCTTTAATTTACTTATAAACATAACTGCATGTACTCACAATAAGAAAAACAGAAACATACTTCCGTGATGCCAACTGCCAAAAGACAAAACAGAACTGGAAGAACAAACTTTTCCACTGAGCTGAACTGCTATCGTTCACTTCTCTGTTGAGCTGTCGGTATACAAGCATGTAAAAAGTAAACAAGGCAGCATATAGCAAATTTGGAATTTAGTCAAAAATCTACAGCAATAAAGTCTGAAAAACCACCAGAGGCAGTAAAAATTTTTAGCACCAAATCAAGTACTTTGGAAATGTCTCTGTTGTTTCTGATCACGATCAGATCAGATATAGAAGTTCAACAGGTGAAAATAGATGAGTGATTTGATTTAAATTTCAAAGCACACAAACAAAAATTGATTTCTTTAGCTTTCTTGGCCTGACACAACAGCCCTAAATGACTTGATTTTGCTTCTGGCTTTTGTGAGACAGAAAATAAAATACTTTGCAAAATTTGCAAAACCTTCAGGAAGAAAATTCCAATAATTCCTTAAAAGTTTCCCTTAAAAGTTTTATTGAAAAAAAAAAAAATCCCTCAAAATTGGCAAGAAAATTCTTGTAAATATTTTCAAAAAATGAGTAAAAATCTTTCAAAAGAAATCCTAAAAATATCTAAAGTGATTACATATATATCAGTAGAACTTCTGTTTTCTCGAAGAACGTTCACAAAAAAATCAACCAAAATCCAGCGAAATTCACTGGATTTTGGTTGATTTTTTTGTGAATGTTCTTAAGAAACATTTTTAACATTTCTTTTTTCCACCAAAAAATGTTCAAAGATTTCCCAAAAATGTTGAAAATGTGGACATCAGAAGTTTCACTGTGAAAATATTTTTTTCCCCCCACATTTTCAAACTTTAAAACGGGTCAATTTTGACCCGCAGGACAACACGAGGGTAAATGTAAGTAGTTAATATAAATAGAATCGTAACATCTAGTTATTATTAAAGACACTACAGCATCGGAGATTGTTGAATCAGTGATGCTGATTCATCAGCGATTAACTGAATTTCGACATATTGAGCACAGGTAGATCACCAGGGGTCCGTTTCACGAAGCAGGTTTAGTGAAAACTCTGAGTTTGTTAACCCTGTAATGAGGGAAACTCAGAGTTTTCCGTTTCACAAAGGGAGGTAACTCAAACCAGAGACAGAGGGGTAACTCTAGCCTGTTTCACAAAGAGAGGTGACTTAAGCTCTCGGTCAGTTACCGTAGTAACAGACTCTATAGCCGCGATTCCACAAGCATCTACTCGGCGCGGTACGGTTCGCCACTATTGTATTTGACTCGGCTCGTCTCGGTTTAGTCGTTTTTCCATATAGCCTCATCGTGGGTGGAGTCGTCATAGCGCAGCGAGCCGAAAGTCCCTTAACGTCATTTGCGTGCGACACAAACGCAACATAATGGAGACGATGGTTCACCTGCTGCTCGGTCTGTGGCTTTCTGTCAGATTCAAAGTAATAGAAGAGTCGGAGAAAGCTGAGAGCGGCGAGTCGAAACATTCAGGAGACACACAGGAGAGTTTGGGAGGCGATGCAGCAGTATCAAGCTGAAGACAAGAGGATATGAACGAGACGACATATGAGGGTAAGCTAATGCTAGTTCGCTAGCTATCGTGTATCAGTCCTGTGAACGACCCTGTAATGGCTGCAGTTTATCGCTATTAGGTATTAAAATATGTATGCTGTGTATGTGTTTCAGATGCTCTCTGATGAGACTTCATGGGATTTACCTGAAGCAGCAGCACATGAGCCTGCAGTGGTACAAGGTGTAGAGGAGGAAGACAGAGATTTACAGGATGCACTGATGCAGTACGTGTCATGTAAAGTTATTCTTCTTGTTATACTTCTGTTTTTCTGTCCCCAGACCGCTATTGTTTTCTTTAATGCAATTCTGACAATAAACTTTTGTACCTTTTGCAGATGTGTCTGTGCTATTGGTTTTTTTTGTGAAGGTTAGCAAGATTACATGACAAATTAAACACCAAAACATTAAACAGCTGTTTTAAGAATATTCCAGTTTGATAAATCAGTATTGCTTTGGTGTAATTCAGTCAACGGAATTATGAACCATAAAGGAGTTTGTGTTAAAACATGTTAAATCCCATTAAACATAAATGCATTATTAGGGAATACAGAATTGTTTGGTTCAGACTGTCGACTCTTTTCCTACCAGTGTCTTAACAGAAAAAATGAAAAGTTATGATGCAATCATATAAGTCACAAAATAGTTTATTAGTCAGCAGCAAAATCAAAACTATTTACAATGTGCAAAGTACAAACTGTGGTGGGTCTCTCCTACAATGGAGGGCTAAAAGTAAAACTATATACAACTAAATCTCAAGTCTCTGGGAGGTGGACTCTGGCTGCCCACTGCCTGCACCAGCTGCCCCAGCACACCCAGCACTGCCTGCACCAGCTGCCCCAGTACACCCAGGACTACCTGCACCAGCTGCCCCAGCACACCCAGCACTGCCTGCACCAGCTGCCCCAGTACACCCAGCACTGCCTGCACCAGCTGCCCCAGTACACCCAGGACTACCTGCACCAGCTGCCCCAGCACACCCAGGACTACCTGCACCAGCTGGCCCAGTACACCCAGCACTGCCTGCACCAGCTGCCCCAGCACACCCAGGAATGACTGGTTGAAGGCAGCATTCTGGACCATCTCCTCCCGCTGCAAGGCCGCTTCATTCTCTCTTGCTTCGCTGAGGAGCAACCAGATGTTCTCATCATGCTGGGTGCCGGTTCTGCTCCTTCTCAGCCTGCATCTCCACAAGTACGCTTGGAAGGTCCAATTTTCTGTTGCACCTTTTCCTCTTGCCTAGACCAAAGACAGAAAAGTGATCAGAATCAGCTTTAGTAAGTACACAACATGCAAGGAATTTGGTTTCGGCTGTTTGTATCACACTAGGAATATGGAAGAGAATAATAAAAAATAAACTATAGAATGAGGAGCAGGGAGGAAAAAGAAATAGTAGCAAAATTAAATAAAACAATATATACAGAAATTTACAGCTAGCCTGGAATAATCACATTAGCATTAGTGGCAGGTGAGACAAACTAATCCCCCAGCAACCTCTCTGACTCACAGTGTCGCGTGGAGATTAAATCTTCAGTACAGATGCACAGACCGAGAGCGTTTTCTCCGGAGTGCTCCACCTTCACTTTCTAATCTCCTGGTAGCAGAAAGTGTGATGTCAAAAGAGCTTGTGCTGCTTCATTTTTTATAGAGGAGAGTCTCAGAGGCACTCGTAGAACTCGGTGCCACCTTGAGAAGACGGGGGCAAAGGAAGACCTGCTGAGAGATGAGCAGTAAAAATACAGCAGGGATGATCTGCTCACTTCTATAGCACGGCATGAGTAAATACAGGCAAAGAGCTGCACTAGAAAATAATTTAAATATCTTTTTTGTCATCCAGATGTGTGTATCTGAACCTCCACGCCAGTTTTCTTCAATAAAGGACTGATCAAATTAGCAAATTATATTTATCATTTGTTTTTAAATGACAATATAATGTGTCTCTTAAGATGCTGTCCTAGTTTTCTCAAAAAATGTAGCTTTTTTCCACTTTTTCTGTTTTTCTACAGTAGAAGAGTCAACACACACACACTCACACACACATTTCAGCCTGATGGAACAGTCCACCTTCAATTAATCATCAGCCCTTTCATCTTTAATTAAACTTACCATCTTTAAAGCACACCCCTTCACACATGCCATCGCTGTGGCTGCACACACACTCGCTCGTACGCAGAAACAATGCAGTGCTCTGTGCTTCCTTATGGCAAATGTTCAGTGGGCGCATGAACGCACGCACACACGCACGCACGCGCACACACGCACACACGCACACACGCACACACGCACTTGTGTCTTGGGATGTGGTCTCAGAGGATGAGCTCCCTCCAGGGATTCCCTCAACCACTGGCCTTCCCAAATTCTGGCTTAGGACCAGCTCCTCTGCCTCCGTTACAGGTGGTGGTGCTGGGCCTCCTCCCTTTTTACAGGCATCTCCTTTCTTTCTGTTGGTTGAGTAGAAGTCTGTGTTAGTTTAAATAGGCTTAATTGTTTGACAAAACATGATATGGATGCAGACATTTAGGCTATGTGTGGGATAAAACCACTGCACAGTCAAACAGCCACTTAATAATTAAGCTACAGCAGTGTTGCACTTCTTTCTAAAAACGTGCTCAAACTCGCTATATAAACGCATTAAGATTTCCAATTCAAACGATGTAGTCCCCCGCTTTCCCATTGCTATGGTGACTCGTCAAATCGGCGCTCCATTAAAACTGGCTTTTCAGAGTTGTGGTGCACGCGCTTAACTCCGGGTGAAACTACTCCGAATTGATTTAACCAACTCAGATCAGCTGCTGTAAAACCAAAAACTCAGAGTTTTCTATCTCACAATAGATCAACTCAAAGTTCAGGATTAAACTCAGAGTTTGTTGAACCTGCTTCGTGAAACAGACCCCTGGAAGCAGAATAAACCCTATCCTTTAATCAAGATCTTGTGACCCATGTTGTTACTACAGGAACCTACAACTTCATTCTGTGACATTCATGTACAACTGCATACCTTAATTTCCTCTATATATTTTCAGTTATCACTAACACAGATTTACAAACCACTTGCTGAAAATAAAATGCACAAAACATATAATTAAATTCAATACTTTGACCTCCACATTACAAGAGCAAATCAAAAGATGGAATTACTACAACACAAGTTAGAGATGACTGCATATTCACAGCTGAATTATGTAAACTACTGACAAATGAACTAAACTACCTCTTTCATTTGTATGAAATAAAGAAAAAGGTCATCACCTAGGTCTTCCAATTAAACACCAAGGTCTTGCTCTCCTCTAATTGTGGCAATACAATGACAAAAACACATGCCACAATAATATCACAGGCCCCCTCATGGGTCACCCTGAAGTGACATAGACACAATAAATAGGCTTTCAGCAAACCTATGATCATCTACACCTGTACTCTTATCCTACAATGAGCCTGCTAAAAGTTCTGTTGGGAATCAGAGTAGAAGGTCATCACTCTGGGTTGACATGGTAACCTCAATCACCCAGCAGAAGGCCATCAAACTCTCCTGCAATGTACAGTTGATACATTACAGTATATTAATGAAGATAAACAAGTCAGTTATATTGTGAAAATCTTTAGGCTGCTGACCACGTTGTAGTCTGTTGCTCACATTAAACTCATCACAAATCCTCAGATCATGAACAAAACCAGGCCACTTGGCCTCCACATTAGAAATGATGTATGCAGCATCACATATGATCTTGACAGTGCAGAGAATGACAAATGTTGAACTATGATGCAGCCTTTAACATTTTGAAACCATAGTCAATCTACCTGCAGCCTACCTGCACATTTATGCTGTGAATGCACTTCCTACTCACATAATCAGCTTCAGTATGTGAGGCAACTGGGATGGGGATGTGTGTTCCATCTATGCAGCCAATCACACTGGGAAATCCTAAAAGACATTAAAATTACTAATCCCACTCTGACGTTGCAACATGATGTCATTAACAGATTATTATATAACATTAATTTAACACATCTCTACATCGTTGATCTGCAATCCTGTGAAACTCCTCCTTGATGGCTCTGACAGGTTTATGTCCAGGGAAAACCACAAACATGAGTAAAAACCCTTTCAAGGCCAAGCACACTTTCCTGCCTCTCCTACACACAGTTGCCTTTCTGAAGTGCTCTGCACCTCAGACATTATATGGAAACACTTCCATTTGCAAACAACCACAGTGCAACACACAATATCTGCTGAGATGTCAGAGCATAACTGCAGTTGGTAATGTCACAAATGTAAGGACAGATTAGGTTGTGGATGTAGATTATGAACTGTGATGTAAAACAGTACCACTCTAAAAGACAACTATCCAGAAATGCAACATCTATGCACAGTCTGATAACAATCTCCCAAAAAATATTTAATTCTCTGCACAGTAATGCTGCTCCTTTATCCACTGCACCATTAATCAAAGGACATGACATTTTGACACACAGCAGAACTAGGCTTCACAAAAACTCACCTGCTGACTGAATGAATGACAAAATCAAATAACATATGTGGCTGAAAAAGGACAGAGAGGAACTCAAGGTTTACTGAGATAAACCTGGTCCCGACCAGGTTACATTCATAGACTCCGTTACTACAGTAACTAACCAAAAGCTTTACTTACCTCTCTTTCTGAAACAGGCTAGAGTTACCCCTCTGTCTCTAGTTTGAGCTACTTCCCCTTGTGAAACAGAAAACCCTGAGTTTCCCTCATTTCAGGGTTAACAAACTCAGACTTTTCACTAAACCTACTGTTACAAGATTTTTTTAAATTATCATTAATGATAATATAAAAAACCTTCTAATATTCCCTCCTGTTTATCATTAATACATTCCTTTATGATCAACACTAGACTCTAACCTGGTCGGGACCAGGTTTATCTCAGTAAACCTCGAGTTTCTCTCAGTCTCCACCCTTTTTCAGTCACACGCGATTTGATTTCCTCATTCATTCAGTCAGCAGGCGAGTTTGGCGTAGTCTAGTTCTGCCGTGTGTCAAAATGTCATGTCCTTTTATTAATGATCCAGTAGATGAAGGAGCAGCATTACTGCGCAGAGAATTAAATATTCGTCAGGAGATTATTATCAGACCGTGCATAGATGTTCTTGCATTTCCAGACAATTATCTTTTTGAGCGGTACCGTTTCACGTCACAGTCCATAATCTACATACAACCTAATCCATCCTTACATTTGTAACATAACCAACCACAGTCATGCTCTCACATCCCAGCAGATATTGTGTGCTGTGCTGCAATTCTTTGCAAATGGAAGTTTTTTATATAATGTCGGAGATGCAGCGCACTTAAGGCAACTGTATGCAGGACAGTCAGAAAAGTGTGCCTGGCCCTGAAAGGACTTTTACCATCTTTGTGGTTTTCCCTGGACATAAACCTGTCAGAGCCATCAAGGAGGAGTTCCACAGGATTGCAGGTGAATGATGTAGAGATCTGTTAAATTAATTTTAAATCCTATTCTGGAAATGGCATTGTGCTGCAACCTCAGACTGGGATTAGTCATTTAATTTCTTTCAGGATTTCTCAGTGTGATTGGCTGCACAGATGGCACACACACCCCCATCACAGCTCCCTCACATAATGAAGCCAATTATGTGAATAAGAAGTCCATTCACGACATAAATGTGCAGGTAGGCTACAGGTAGATTGACTATGGTTTCAAAATGTTAAACATTGCATCATAGTTCAACATCTGTCATTCTCTGCACTGTCAAGATCATATGTGATGCTGCATACTTTATTTCTAATGTGGAGGCCAAGTGGTCTGGATCTGTTCATGACTCGAGGGTTTATTTCATCTTAAGCTCCTGCCTGTTGGAGAAAGCGGAACTATTATGTGTGTGTGTGATGGCTGGTGTTCCCACACGGAAATATATCGTGGGGGTACTTGAAGGCTGGCATTAAAGAACAACGCGTTATGCACTACCAAGGTGTCGTCTGTGTCTCCCGTATAACGTTAAACCAGATAACGTTAAACCAGATAACGCTAACGTAACATGGTGTTCGAAGAAAACCGACGAAAATGAGTCAAGAGGACGCGGCGCGAAGGCAGAACGGAGACGGCGGAGCAGCTGTGCCCCAGCTAGCGGCGCCAGGCAGGTTCGACTTTACAAAAGTTTCTGAGTGGCCAAGATGGCTGAAGCCGTTTGAGCGCTACAGAATAGCGTCGGGACTAGATAAGCAGTCTCAAGAATTTCAAGTAAACGGCTTCATGTACGCTGCCGGTGACGATGCAGAGGACATTTTAAACGTCCTGCCACTGGATGACGCTCAGAAGAGGTCGTATGATGCAGTAACAGCGGCTTTCACGGCGCATTGTGTGACCAAGAGGAACGTCATATTCGAAAGAGCGCGCTTCAACCGGAGGTTCCAAGAGCCCGGGGAGAGTGTGGAGTCCTTCATAACAGCAGTGCACACGCTAGCTGAATATTGTGAGTTTGGTACATTGAGAGATGAGCTCATAAGGGATCGCATAGTTGTGGGCATAAAAGATGCTAAGTTATCAGTGAGCCTACAGCTGGATGTAGACTTAACTTTGGAAAAAGCTATGACAAAAGTGAGACAAAGTGAAACAATAAAAAGACAACAGCCAGTCCTAAGAGGAGCTGAAAATCAACGAGGACAAATACAGACAATCCAGAAAAAGCCTGCAAAGCCATTTAAGACATTTAAAGATAAAATAGACACCAAGACATGTGAGTGCAGCAGATGTGGATAGCTAAAGAAACACTCAAGAACTGAGTGCCCAGTGCGAGATGCAGAATGCAGGCGATGTCACAAGAAAGGACACTTTGCTAAGAAATGCAGCTCGGCTGGGGGGGTCCACAACATTACAGAGCTTCACAGCCGGAGTGCAGATGAAGAGGATTTTGTATTTCTGGGTGAAATGGACTGCATGGGGGAGGAAGAGTGGAGTGACATAGTTCACCTAAATCAGGACAAAACACTCTTCAAATTGGACACCGGAGCAAGTGTTACAGCAATCCCAAGCAGCATTTACTCCCTACAGAAACATGGGACACTGCAACCACCAGGCAAAATACTGTATGGTCCAGGCAAACAGAAACTGGACGTCAGAAGATGCTTTAAAGGTAAATTAACCTTGGCTCAGAAGACAACTATACAAGATGTGTATGTTGTTAATGAACTGTACAAGCCATTGCTGGGTCTTCCTGCAATTAAAGCACTGGAGCTCATAAAACATGTCAATGCAGTGCAAGAACAGTCAAAAGACTTTAAAGCTCAGTACCCAACAGTGTTTTCTGGACTGGGGAAGTTAAAGGAGCCCTAACTAAATCGAGCTGGAACCAGGAGCCATCTCATATGCCCTGTCAACTCCACGCAGAGTGCCCCTGCCCCTACGGGACAAAGTTAAAGTGGAACTGGAGCATATGGAGCGAATGGGAGTGATATCCAGAGTGACACAACCCACACCATGGTGCACTGGAGTGGTGGTGGCACCAAAGGCACGGCTGGGGAAAATAAGACTGTGTGTGGACATGACCCACCTGAATAAGTGGGTGAGGAGAGAGAGACACATCCTTCCGGCTGTAGACCACACACTCGCCATGCTATCCGGAGCAAAGGTCTTCACAAAATTGGACGCCACATCCGGGTTTTGGCAGATTCCACTGGCCGAGGAAAGCCGGCTTCTCACGACATTCATCACCCCTTTTGGCAGATATGCATTTAACCGCCTGCCATTTGGGATCTCACCTGCTCCAGAACACTTTCAGCGTCGCATGTCCCAGATGCTGGAGGCGTGTGAGGGAGTAGTTTGTCACGCAGATGACATTGTCGTGTTTGGAGAAGATGTGCAGCAGCACAACGAGAGACTACACAAAGTGCTACAGACCCTCAGGAAGGAAGGACTGACACTGAACGAGAAATGTGAGTTCTCAAAAGATAAAATATTGTTTGTGGGACACTGTGTTACAGCTGAAGGCGTGTCTCCAGATCCAAACAAAGTCAGAGCAATCATGGAGATGCCGGAGCTGACAGATGCAGAAGGCGTGAGGAGAGTTATGGGCATGGCCAACTACTTAGAAAAGTTTCTTCCTCATCTTGCATCGTACACAAAACCATTAAAGGACCTTCTCAGTGATAAGAATGAGTGGCACTGGGGAGCCCCGCAGAAAGATGCTTTTCAGAAACTGAAAACTGAACTGAGCTCACGTGTTCTTGCACCCTACTCACTAACAGCAGAGACGTGTGTGGCAGCCGACGCCTCATCATATGGGCTCGGTGCTGTCCTCACACAGGCACAACCAGATGGAATGTGGAGGCCAATAGTGTTTATCTCAAGAGGCTTGACAGAAGCAGAGAAACACTATGCTCAAATAGAGAAGGAGGCTTTGGCAGTCACATGGGCATGCGAATGATTAGCACCCTACGTTCATGGACTGAGGTTCAAGTTGGAAACAGATCACAAGCCTCTCGTCCCTTTGCTAAGCACAAAAGCATTGGATGAGCTTCCACCCAGAGTACTGAGGTTTTGCCTTAGACTAATGAAGTTCACATTTGACATTGTACATGTTCCAGGTAAGCGCTTAATAACAGCAGACACACTCTCAAGAGCGCCAGTAAAACACATGCTGACACAGGATGAACTGAACAACGAGTCAGAGGTCAAAGTGTTTGTGGACTCTGTGATTCAATGTCTACCAACTACAGCACAAAGACTAAAAGAAATCCAGCAGAGACAACACACTGACCTCATCTGCGCTAAACTCATCCACTACTACAAGACAGGGTGGCCTGAGAAACATGCATTAACTCCAGAGCTAGGAGTATACTGGCCTGAGAAGGAAAACATCACTATGGCTGGAGAGCTACTGTTAAGAGGACAAAGACTGGTTATTCCCCAAAGCATGAGACAGGAAATTCTAGACCTACTCCACAGTTGTCACCAAGGCATAGTCAAATGCAGAGCGACAGCCCGCCAATCTGTCTGGTGGCCAGGACTGTCAATACAGATCAGCCAATATGTGGACAACTGTAACACATGTTCACAGCACAGGGCTGAGCACAAAGAACCACTGATGACAGCACCAGTACCTCAGTGCCCCTGGCAGAGGGTAGGCACTAACCTATTCTTCTGGGAAAAAGAGACTTACATTCTTCTTGTGGATTATTTCTCAAGGTACATTGAGGTGGCGAAGCTGAAGGTGCCATCTGCAGCTACGGTGATAGCAGCCATTAAAGAGGCATTCAGTCGCCATGGGATACCAGAGGCAGTCATGTCAGACAACGGACCACAGTACAGCAGTGAACTGTTTAAAGACTTTGCAGCAGAGTTTGGGTTCACTCACATCACCAGTAGCCCATGGTACCCGCAAGCAAATGGAGAAGCCGAGCGAGCTGTGGCTACAGTAAAAGGACTGTGGAAAGGTGGAGGTGAGAAATCAAAAGCACTACTCACATATCGTGCTACACCTCTCGAGTGCGGCTCTTCTCCTGCACAACTCCTGATGGGCAGACAGTTGCAAACTACACTGCCACAGCACCCTGTCACCTTACTTCAACAGTGGCCAAATATTAAAGACTTCAGAACCAAACAGAGACTGTCAAAAGACAACCAGCAACGTCAATTCAACCGTCGCCACAGGGCCCGTCCACTTACACCCCTGCAACTGGGTCAACAGGTGTGGATCCCAAGAGAGAATAGAGAAGGGACTGTTGTAGGAAAAGCAAGTACACTTAGATCGTATGTCATTCACACAGATGAGGGACATATCAGACGAAATCGCACACCTGTGAGACCTTTATGTCAAGCACCTGTTGAAACACAAGTTACTAGTGAACCAAGTACTAGTGATACACAAACAAGCAGTGCATCAGTCACACTCAGTAGTAACACACAGGGCACTACAGGCACACCTTATGTGACAGCTTCAGGACGAGTGTCCCGTCTGCCTAAACGTTTAGACCAGTAAAGTTAATGTTTATTAAAAGATGTTTGCTGCCGATTCTATAAGAAAGCAAAAAGGACTGTAAAAAAAAAAAAAAAAAAAAAAAGTGAAGTGTGTTGAAGAAAGAAACAGTCCAGGTTATTGTTATGGATGAGTTGTATTCTGGTACAATTGGTTAAAAGAAAGAAAACAGTAACAGCCATGTTTATATTGAAATGAGTGGAAGGTTTTGACTTAAGCGCATTCACCACAACTCTAAAAAGCCAGTATCAATGGACTGCAGATTCGATGAGTCACCATGGCAACGGGGAAGCGGAGGACTACACCGTTTGAATTGGAAATCTTAATCTTATATAGCGAGTTTGAGCACGTTTTTAGAAAGAAGTGCAACACCGCTGCAGCTGCAAAAGAGAGGGAGACGGCGTGGGACAACATTGCTGCCCGGCTCAATGCGTAAGTTTAAATCACAATAATATTACAGGAAAACTGTTTGAATAGTAGCCTATTAAGTTATTTCATTTAGGTGCAATCCTGCGGGGGAGAAGCGCATGTGGCAGTGTTACGTTAGTGTTATCTGGCTTAACGTTATACGGGAGACACAGACGACACCTTGGTAGTGCATAACGTGTTGTTCTTTAATGCCAGCCTTCAAGTGCCCCCACAATATATGTCCGTGTGGGAACACCAGCCATCACACACACACATAATAGTTCCGCTTTCTCCAACACCTCCCCTCTTAACTCCGGGTGAAACTACTCCGAGTTGATTAAACCAACTCAATTCAGCCGTTGTGAAACCGAAAACTCAGAGTTTCCTGTCTCAGAGTAGATCAACTCAGAGTTCAGGGTTACACTCAGAGTTTGTTGAACCTGCTTCGTGAAACGGACCCATGGACTCTTTTATCTAGGTAAGATGCCATCTGCAAACACCACAAGTCAGGACATAGTTCACAGTGAAAGTTGTTATCTTAAAGGAAACATCCAGTAAATCAGCTCTGAAAACAGCCAAATCATGTCATTTCACGTTTCTAAAATGAAACCATGATGATTTCATTAGCTTGGGTATGAAATTTAAAAATGTTTGCAGGAAGCCAGAGTTACAAAATAAAGGCGTGTGGTTCAAAATGTAACATTTACGATACAAGTGTGGTCTAAATCATTCCTTTAATGTGATTTTTGTAAACAGTGTTGCCTGATGGGGAATAATGAAGTATTCCACCAGAGGATTTCAGAGGGAAATTATCATACGCGAATCATAATCAAGGTAACAAATGGCTACAAAAGTGTAATTTCTAAACATTTAAACTTGAAACCAATGACTTTTTCACACTTTAACCACATTGTTTATAGAAACACTAAAGAAGTTATATGAACTGTGATAGGTTGGAGGACTCACTCAAATGAAGTGTATCAATGTTTAAAGCCTAACTGAATGACTGACTGACTGAAAAGATGTCACATCAGAAGAGATGCATAAAAACAGAGATGTAGGATCCATAATTTTCTAAAATGAAATAGTAACAGCAGCAGCAGCAGTAGTAGTAGAAGTGATAGTAGTCATAGCAGTAATACTAGTAATGGTAGTAACAGCAGTAGTAATAGAACTAGTACTAGTAGTAATGGTAGGCGTAGTAGCAGTAGTAATAGAAATATTAGCAGTAGTGGTACTACTAGTAGTAATAGTAGTAGCAGTTGTAGTGATAGCAGTAGTAGTAATAGTAGAGGTAGTGGTAGTAATATGCTAGTGGTAGTAACAGCAGTAGTAATAGTAGTAGTAGAAGTGATAGTAGTGGTAGTAAAAGTAGTAGGAATAGTAGTAGTAATAGTAGTAGTACTAGTAGTAGTAACAGTAATAGTGATAGCAGTAGTAGTAGTAGTAGTAGTGGTAATACTAGTAGCAGTAGTAATAGTACTACTAGTAGTAGTAATGGCAGTAGTAGTAGTAGTAGTAGTAGGAATACTAGCAGTGGTAGTAATAGTAGTAGTAATAGTACTACTAGTAGTAGTAGTGGTCATACTAGTAGCGGTAGTAATAGTACTAGTAGTAGTATTAATGGCAGTAGTAATAATACTAGTAGTAGTAGTAGTTGTTGTAGTTGTTGACACAGTTTGCGTCCAGCTTTATGGAAATATAAACACCAGGTCCCTGAAGTGCCCCTTAAAATCTAAGAGAACTGTTTGACATTTTATTAAGTAACTGGTGGCAAGAAACTGAGAAGAGAAGTTTGATTTAACTGTCTGTTGAACGGATATAAGGCTATAGCTCGGCACTGTATCTGAACAATTTGCTACAAGAAATACCAGAAAATGACACATACTTTCTGTGGGAATATACACGACAACAGCATAAGTTACTTCTCGATGACTGAAACAACCACAAAGGATTCATGTGTCTGAAAAACTTTTCTACTGAGACTATGGAAAGATCTATATATTACAAGACTTACAAAATGGAAATTTGTTGAAATAGTGGGTGTGGCAGGTGGTTTTCCTCAGCATCCCTCCAGCTTTAAATCCTATTTGCATCCTTTTTGTTGGTCCAGCACATAACTCCTTCTACCACACCTTGTTTTGTATTGAGTAAACAAATGAGAAAACATATGATAAAAAGTCACCTTCATGGGTGGATTCTGCACCACAGGACAGAGTCAGACAAGCTGTTTGCAGTCGGTCTGAAAGAGACACAGCACAGACATTTTTAAAGTCAAAGAGGCAGATCTGGAGAGGTAAATGTGTCCCACCCAACCATACTTACTACCAGCAGTGTTACAGTAGAGACGCTCCTCATCAGCCAGCATCATGTTGCAGTGACCACAATTAGATGCAGATAGAGAACACCACATCACCTGCAGCTCTGCAACGAACATGACACCCGACAGGAAGTCAAAGCTGAACAGCAACACCTCCTCCCTCAGAGGAACTTCATGTTTGAAGTTACTTATTACTCCACCAAGGAACGGCGGGGTTATGTGACGATCAGCGTACGTTTGTCTGTAAATCTGTTTGTCTGTCATTGTGAAACATTACTCAAAAACGGACAAACGGATTCGTATGAAATTTTCAGGGCAAGTCAGAAATGGCACAAGGAGCCTGTAACATTAAAAATACGCCTTCAAAATAAAAGTGTGGTGGGAACGGTTATTTTAACACTAGCAAAACAAAGGCTTGCTTAAAGTGGCAAACGGATCAACAGACCTTTAAAAGAGTAATTTACACTCAATTTGGTATCCATAACATTCACATGCATAACACATGCCTGTGCTCAGTGGGATGTCATTTTTTATTATAAATAAATATAAATGAAATAGAATAAATATTTCATCCATTGGAAAGAATATGTCAACCGAGCAGCCTTGGCGGAGTACTGCACTCTCTGAGTGCTTTTCAGGTAGTTTAGTATGACAAAAACATCATAGTTTAGCATGTCGTCCAAAATGTCACTAAAACGTTATAGTTTAGTATGTCGTCCAAAATGTGGAAAAAAACATCATAGGTTAGTATGTCGTCCAAAATGTCGCTAAAACGTCATAGTTTAGTATGTTGTCCAACAAGTGAAAAAGAGGTGCCCAGGTAGCCCACCTGGTTGAGAGGGTTATTCATAATAACTTCAGAAAGGTTTTCTTTGAAAAAAAAATCATGAATTTTAGCGCAATAAAACGCCTTACTGTACTATGTCGAAAAAAAATGCGATTTTTCAAACATGTTGTAAAAACGTGCCATATGATGAAATAATGTAAAGGAGGCCGTGAAAAACACTCCAGAAAGGTTTTCTTTGAAAAAAAAATCATGGTGAATTTTGGCACAAAAAAACGCCTTACTATACTATGTCGAAAAAAAATGCAATTTTTCAAACATGTTGTAAAAACGTGCCATATGGTGAAATAATGTAAAGGAGGCCGTGAAAAACACTCCAGAAAGGTTTTCTTTGAAAAAAAAATTCATGGATTTTGACGCAAAAAAACGCCTTACTATACTATGTCGAAAAAAAAATGCGATTTTTCAAACATGTAAAAATGTGCTTTATGGTGAAATAATGTAAAGGAGGCCGTGAAAAGCACTCCAGAAAGGTTTTCTTTGAAAAAAAAATCATCATGAATTTTGGCGCAAAAAAACGCCTTACTGTACTATGTCGAAAAAAAAAGCAACTTTTCAAACATGTTGTAAAAACGTGCCATATGATGAAATAATGTAAAGGAGGCCGTTAAAAACACCCCAGAAAGGTTTTCTTTGAAAAAAAAATCATGGTGAATTTTGGCACAAAAAAACGCCTTACTATACTATGTCGAAAAAAAATGCAATTTTTCAAACATGTTGTAAAAACGTGCCATATGGTGAAATAATGTAAAGGAGGCCGTGAAAAACACTCCAGAAAGGTTTTCTTTGAAAAAAAAATCATCATGAATTTTGGTGCAAAAAAACGCCTTACTATACTATGTCGAAAAAAAATGCAATTTTTCAAACATGTTGTAAAAACGTGCCATATGGTGAAATAATGTAAAGGAGGCCGTGAAAAACACTCCAGAAAGGTTTTCTTTGAAAAAAAAATCATGGATTTTGGCGCAAAATAACCCGCCTTACTATACTATGTCGAAAAAACATGCGATTTTTCAAACATGTTGTAAAAACGTGTCATGTGATGAAATAATGTAAAGGAGGCCGTGAAAAACACCCCAGAAAGGTTTTCTTTGAAAAAAAAATCATGGTGAATTTTGGCACAAAAAAACGCCTTACTATACTATGTCGAAAAAAAATGCGATTTTTCAAACATGTTGTAAAAACGTGTCATATGATGAAATAATGTAAAGGAGGCCGTGAAAAACACTCCAGAAAGGTTTTCTTTGAAAAAAAAATCATCATGAATTTTGGTGCAAAAAAACGCCTTACTATACTATGTCGAAAAAAAATGCAATTTTTCAAACATGTTGTAAAAACGTGCCATATGGTGAAATAATGTAAAGGAGGCCGTGAAAAACACTCCAGAAAGGTTTTCTTTGAAAAAAAAATCATGGATTTTGGCGCAAAATAGCCCGCCTTACTATACTATGTCGAAAAAACATGCGATTTTTCAAACATGTTGTAAAAACGTGTCATGTGATGAAATAATGTAAAGGAGGCCGTGAAAAACAC